>NC_134706.1:76547928-76901928 GCF_043290135.1 Rhipicephalus microplus
CTCTTGTTTAGTGTATTTAGACGACGTAGTCGTTTATTCTACGACTTTCGAACAGCACATTGAGCGGCTTGAGGCGGTTCTTCTGGCTATTCGCACTGCCGGCCTCTCTCTGAAGCCGGAAAAGTGTCATTTTGGATATGAGGAACTGAAATTTCTTGGCCACATTGTCAGCAGCTGTGGTGTTCGCCCCGATACTGACAAGGCTATGGCAGTTGCTTTGTTCCCGATACCGAAAACAAAACATGATGTACGCCGCTTTCTGGGACTTTGTGCTTATTACCGCCGCTTCGTGCCAAACTTTTCGAAAATCGCCGACCCTCTACAACAACTCGTCAAGGATGACGTCGCCTTCGTCTGGGGTCCCAAACAATCCAGCGCTTTCTGCGACCTTCAACAACGCCTATAAACGCCACCGATCCTAGGTCACTTCGACACCGAAGCAGACACAGAAGTCCACACTGACGCGAGCAACCTTGGCCTCAGAGCTATTCTCGTGCAATATCAATATGGCGTGGAACGCGTCATCGCCTACGCTAGCCGCACGTTGTCATCTGCGGAGAAGAACTACTCGACAACTGAAAAAGAATGTCTGGCGGTTGTATGGGCCATAACGAAATTCAGGCCATACTTGTACGGACGCCCCTTCCGAATCGTAAGTGACCACCACTCTCTCTGCTGGCTAGCGAATCTGAAAGATCCTTCGGGCCGTCTCACAAGATGGGGCCTTCGGTTACAAGAGTTTGATATAACGATGGTTTACAAGTCTGGCCAGAAACACACCAACGCTGACTGTCTTTCCCGCGCACCCGTCGAGGTCGCTGAAGAAGACAATGATGAAGAATTCAGCTGCCTTGCTATTCTCGCATCATTAAACGTGGCTGAGCAGCAACGCCAAGACTTGGAATTGCAACCACTGATCGAATACCTTGAGGGACGTCGCCCACAACCCCCACATCAGTTCGCGCGTGATTTGTCATCTTTCTGTTTACGCCAAGGCATCCTCTACAAGCGCAACTTTCATTCAACGAAAACTGTTTACCTCCTCGTCGTTCCTGCTGCTCTCCGCGATGATGTTTTGCGTGCTAGTCACGACGAGCCATCGTCAGGGCATCTTGGCTTCGCGCGTACTCTGGCGCGGATCAAGGACAAATACTACTGGCGGAAACTTACGAAACCGTCCGGCAGTACGTCAAGACATGCACAGCCTGTCAGCGCCGCAAAACTCCAACGACCAAACCAGCCGGTCTGCTTCAGCCTTTGCGACCCCCTCACGAACCTTTTGAAAAGGTCGGGATGGATTTACTCTGCCCATTTCCGAAGTCTACGGCTGGTAACCACTGGATCGTGGTTGCCACCGATTACTTGACCAGATACTGCGAAACACAAGCCGCCCAGCGAGCAACTGCCTCCGAGGTGGCTGACTTTTTCATCAAGAACATCGTTCTCCGCCACGGTGCTCCCGCTGTCGTCATCACAGATCGTGGTACTGCTTTTACGGCACAGTTGCTCCGACAGATCCTGTTGCTGAGCGGCACGACGCATCGAACAGCAACTGCGTACCACCGACAGACTAACGGGTTAACCGAACGTCTTAACAAAACGATTGCAGATATGCTTTCGATGTATGTCGCCAAGGATCAGAAGAAATGGGATGAAATCCTCCCGTATATAACATTTGTCTACAATACGGCTTTGCAGGAAACCATCGGCTTTGCTCCTTTTCGTCTGGTTTACGGCCGCGACGTCACCACAATGCACAATGCTTGACACCATGCTGCAACCAACTCTTCCGGACACAATTACCCCGGACGCAGATGTATTTGTTCAGCGTGCCGAAGACGCCCGGCAGCTGGCGCGCTTTCGCATTTTATCGCGGAAAGATCAAGATGCTCGCCGGTACAACACCCACCACAGAGCAGTAATATACGAACCCGGTGACCTAGTCTGGGTTTGGACTCCTATACGTCAACGTGGACGCTCAGAAAAATTGTTACGTCGGTACTTCGGACCCTACCGAGTTCTTCATCGCCTCGGCGAAGTGAACTACGAAGTTGTCCCAGCAGACACGTCACACCGTTCTCGCAGACCGCGCTCCTCGGATGTGGTTCACGTCTCCAGGATGAAGCCTTACTATTCTCGTTGACTGCAAGACAAGAACTTTGTGATGTGGCAATATCCTTCAAGACAGTTGCACATTACTTTCTTGCCTCTTTATTTTTTCATCTCGTCCTTTTTCTTTTCAATGGACACAGACATTTCTTACTACTTTTCGTTGTTTTTCGGAGCCATGGCATTCATTCGATGCTTCTTCTTTTTTTTTCATTGGGGAGATGGTAATGCCACGCGCTGTGTTGGTAGCAGAAGACGAGAGCAAAGAAGTGAATGGCAGCTGTGGCTGAGTAAACAGTCCTCAACTTCGAGTTCCTGCCTATCGTTTCCTCTCGCGACAATCTATATATATATATATATATATATATATATATATATATATATATATATATATATTGTAGGCATCTATTATGCGCTTCATCCTCATCTGAACAGCAGTCAATCATCATCATATGTTCTGGCTGACAATCATCATCTTCTTGGCATGTGCGCTTCTTGGTCGGGTCCGGTGCGCTTGTTCGTTCCCGAGTTCACGACGAATAAACCTCGTTACAACCGAGTCGTCATACGAGGTGGAGGTGGATTGACGTTCCCAGTACCTCTCCTTACAACGCCTACTCGCTGGAGCTCCGTTCAGACCGCCGCTTGGACCCTCAGTCCGCCAACATGTCTCAGAATGAGTGGGTGGATGCCCTTTCTGCTCCCGTCTCTGCGCCGCAAGCCATCACTGCGCCGCAAGCCTCTCCTCTTTACATCGTATACCACCAGCGTGACCCTCCGATCTTCGCTGGTCTCCGCGGCGAAGATGTGGAGGACTGGCTCGATAACTACGAGCGAGTAAGCGCCACTAATCACTGGGACGACTCTAACAAGCTCCGCCGAGTATCGCTTTATCTCACTGGCGTTGCCAAGACATGGTTCTTAAACCATGAGATCGACCTCACCGACTGGCCTGCCTTCAAGCAGCAGCTTCGTCAAGTTTTCGGCACGCCAGCCGTTCGATACGCTCTAGCGAGGAGGGCCCTAGATACTCGCCAACAACATCCCGGCGAGTCATACACATCTTATATCGAGGATGTCCTTGCGCTTTGCCGGCGCGTCAATTCTTCGATGCCCGAGGCGGACAAACTGCGCCACATCCTGAAGGGCATCGGAAGCATTGCCTACAATGCCCTTGTTGCCCAGAATCCTTCTACTGTCACAGACGTCGTCTCTACGTGTCAGCGTCTCGACGAACTTGATTCTGTTCGCCTTCAGTCGGGCAATAGTGAACACCGTACAGCAGACCGGGACCTGCGTGACATGATACGGGAGATCACACGAGAAGAACTTCAATCAATGGGCATTTCTCAACCTTCTCCATCGGTCACACAGCCTTCAAGCATGGCACTCCGTGACATCGTAAGGGAGGAACTAACATCATTCACCGGTCCAGCCTACGTACAGCCACCTCCGTCTAGCCCTCGAACGTACGCGCAAGTTGCGGCCGCGCCTCCTGGAAACGTAAACTCCACTTCACCGCTGATATCATTCACGCCGGTTGCTGCTGCACCACCGGTCCACTTCCGGCCAATCCCACCTGACCCTCCGTCTGTCCACTTGAGTGCGCTATCTCCCGGTGCGCCGAACGCCCTCTACTACCCGCCTTGGCGCCCGTCTCGCCCAACATGCTTTTACTGTGGATATCGTGGCCATATATCGCGCTTCTGCCGCAAGCGCCAGCAGGACGAGCGTCGCGGGTACGACATGTGCGAACGGGACTTTTCCAGAGGGGATTCTTACGCTCGGTGGTATTCATCTGGACAGCAGCGGTCTCCATTTCCGCCCGCGTCGACTGAGACGCGGAACACTTACCGTTCAAGCCGACGCCGATCACCTTCGCCTTTCCGTCGCTCCTCCTCTCCTCTTCGGCCAGCCTCGTTTACTACCGACAACCGGTCGGAAATATAAATGATGCAGTTTTCGGAGGAGGAACTGCATGTAACAGTAGGACTCATATTCCTCCAGCACGCCCGTTCATCATGGTTTCTGTTACGGTGGAAGGAGTTCTCGTAGACGCTTTGGTGGACACCGGTGCTACAGTTTCTGTGATTAGGTATGATTTGTGCAAACTCCTAAAAAAGTAATGACAGCTTATAATGGACCCAATCTAGTCGAAGCCCAGGGGAACGCTATCCGCCCTTTTGCTCTTTGTACTGCTCGTGTGTTTATTGATGACATTTTGAATTACATCGAGTTCAATGTGCTTACCCGGTGCTCTCACCAGCTAATTCTAGGATGGGACTTCCTATCTTCTTCTTCAGCCGCTATATGTTGTGGTGAACGGATTCTGCACCTAACTAATACGGACTCCATGTTCGACGAAGGCGTCTACAAGCCTCTACGCCTGTTCGCTCGCGAAGATCTCGAACTACCGCCACATCGAGAACGAATTGTGACCCCGATCTCTAAGGACATCGACCATTGTGACGTCTTGGTGTCCCCTTCGTCGACTTGCGTCACAAAAGGCGTAGCCCTTGCATCAGGTGTCGTACGCTTTCACCATGGCTCCGCGCTCGTCATTGCTACGAATGAAACGCCAGAGAAAGTTCTCCTGCCAGAGGGCACTGCAGTAGCCTGTGTTTTGGATGCTGAGCCTGTCAGCGTCACGCCACTTAACCCTGCCTCTACCAACGACCGTTCTATGAGTAAGCCTACCTCATCATCTCACAGCTCTTATCAGTGATGACTTAACAGCTATGCAGGTGCAGCAGTTGCTTGCGTTATTAACGAAACACGCCGATTCTTTCGACACCTGCTCCTCAACGTTGAGCCGAACTACCACTGCAGCGCATCGCATTCAGACGGAGGGAACATCTATTGTACATCGCCGCCCGTACCGCGTGTCTCTCGCTGAGCGAAAAATCATCGGGGAAAACGTCGCTGACATGCTCCAAAGAGAAATAATTCGTCCATCAACTAGCCCTTGGTCATCCCCTGTTGTTTTGGTACGAAAAAAAGATGGCTCCGTGCGCTTTTGCGTTGATTACCGGGCACTTAACAACATTACACGCAAGGACGTATACCCCATGCCACGCATCGACGACGCCCTTGATTCACTGCAAGGCGCCAAATACTTTTCAAGCCTTGATTTGCGTTCGGGATATTGGCAAATTCCCATGCACGATGACGACAAAAAAAAACGGCATTCGCAACCCCCGATGGCCTATACGAATTTAACGTGATGCCTTTCGGGCTCTGCAATGCGCCCGCGACGTTTGAACGCATGATCGACACCGTCCTGCGTGGTCTGAAATGGAAGACGTGTCTCTGCTACCTTGATGACATTATCATCTTTTCATCAACGTTTTCTCAGCACCTGAGCCGCTTGGATGACGTCCTAACATGCCTCGCCGGTGCGGGTCTGCAGCTCAACACTAAGAAGTGCCGTTTCGCCACCAAATCCATCAAGGTTCTCGGTCATGTCGTCAGCAAGGACGGTATTCGCCCTGACACCGAAAAGATCGCGGCCGTCCTTCAATTTCCATGCCCCACAAGACTTAAGGATTTGCGAAGTTTTCTTGGCCTCGCATCATATTTTCGGCGCTTCATACGAAATTTCGCTTCAATAGCTGCACCACTTCACAAACTACTTGCATCTAATGCACCCTTTGTGTGGTCCGAGGAATGTCAGTCGGCGTTTCACCTATTGATGAAAGCTTTGACGTCAGAGCCTGTACTCTGCCATTTTGATGACACCACCCCAACACTCCTGCATACCGACGCCAGCGGTTGCGGTATAGGTGCTGTTCTCCTCCAACGCGCTAATTCTGGACGGGAAAGGGTCATCGCATATGCTAGCCGAGTGCTAACTTCTACCGAAAAAAACTATACCATCACTGAGCAGGAGTGCCTCGCTGTGGTTTGGTCCATACAAAAGTTCCGTCCTTATCTGTACGGCCGTCAATTCACCATCGTAACGGACCACCATGCCTTATGCTGGCTTTCTACAATGAAGAACTTGTCTAGACGCTTGGGTCGTTAGATTTCACGCCTACAGGAGTATCAGTTTGAGATTATTAAAAAATCGGGCAAAAAACATCAAGACGCCGACGCTCTTTCTCGTTGCCCACTACCTACGGTGTCGTTCGACACTCCAGCTGCCACCTCCAACGACACCAGTGCGGACGTGACTCCCACTTCTGTTGCCTTGCTCGCCTCGCTGTACCAACCGCCAATCGACGATGAACAACCCTTCAGTTCTCGCCAGCAGGCTGACCCATATTGTCGGCGCATTATAGACCACCTTTCAGGAGCTACGCGTCCACCCAATTCACGCCTTCGTCGACAACTCGAGCACTTCAAATTTCAGGACGGTGTGCTGTATCGTCACATATATCATCCTGACGGCCAACGCTGGGTACCTGTTCTGCCACGCGCTCTTCAACATCATGTACTTAACGCCTTTCATGACGATTTGACTGCTGGCCAACTAGGCTTTCACAAAACCTACGACCGCATTCGAAGCCGCTTTTATTGGCCTGGGATTTCTACCAGCGTAGCAAAGTACGTGGGTTCCTGCTCTCCATGGCAACTTCGCAAACTTCCGACATCTCCTCCGGCTGGTCAGTTACAGCCAATGACGTGCCCTACAACACATTCCGAGGTCGTCGGTGTCGATCTTTATGAACCCCTTCCTGTTACTGGTGCTGGAAATCGATGGATAGTCACCGCCGTAGACCATATGACACGCTACGCCGAGACAACTTCAGTAGCTACTGGTTCAGCATCGGAAGTTGCTGACTTCGTCCTTCAGGCCGTAATACTACGTCATGGTGCTCCTCGTGTACTTCTAAGTGACCGTGGAAAGGTGTTCTTATCACAGCTTTTAGGTGAAATTCTTCGCGTTTCTGGTACCACACAAGATGGCATCTAGCTACCATCCTCAAACAAACGGTCTGACCGAGAGATTTCATCGAACCCTTGCCGACATGATCGCCGTATACATTCAACCGGATCACAGAAACTGGGATAAACTTCTACCGTTCCTCACTTTCGCCTACAACACCGCTGTTAAACGCACAACCGGCTACTCACCGTTTTATCTCGTTTACAGACGTTCACCTACTTTTTTTATCGATGTTTCCTTCTTCACCAGCAATGGCCCTCCATCACCATCTTCTTGCGAAGAATATATTTCTCGCTTGCCCAGTGCCGCCAGCGCGCTCGTAAGAACACGGAAGCTACGCAACAAGCAAGGAAGGCCGTCTACGACACCTCTCATTGTGTGGTATCATTCCGACCAGGTGATGAAGTGCTGCTATTGACACCAATTCGCACACCTGGTCTCTGCGACAAGTTCCAGCCTCGATTCATCGGCCCATATGTTGTTTTAGAGCAGACATCACCTGTCAACTATCGTGTGACGCCTCTTGTCGTGCCAACTGACCGCCGTTGCCGCAGCACCGAAGTTGTACACGTTTCCCGCATGAAGCTTTTTACACGACGTTCCTCGTCACCTTGACTACCCGCCCGCAGCGGCCAGGCTGGCCGCTTCCACGGGGGGGGGAATCAGTGTAGGCATCTATTATGCGCTTCATCCTCATCTGAACAGCAGTCAATCATCATCATATGTTCTGGCTGACAATCATCATCTTCTTGGCACGTGCGCTTCTTGGTCGGGTCCGTTGCGCTTGTTCGTTCCCGAGTTCACGACGAATAAACCTCGTTACAACCGAGTCATCATAATATATATATATATATATATATATATATATATATCCTCCTGACTTCCGGGTTGGATTTTGGTCCACGGAATTTCCTGAAACTTTGACAACTGGGTGTGTAGGTGACGAAGATAAAAAGTGAAGCTTATTATTTCCGTTATGCCTGTGCTTTTGGTATGGCGTGATGTCCAGCTAATTGGACGCTGAAACTTAATTAAAACGTTAAGTAGTGGGCCTGAAGCAACACAAAGCAAGGTTACTGAAGAAAATTGTGACAAATTCCGGAATAACTGCAAGCTATTATTCAAAATTTAACAAATAATAAAAAAACAACAGAAAAGTGGACCTTAACTCTCGCCGTTTAACTTCTAGAAGATTGCTCTGTTGAACGCCACCATGTTTTCTTCTTTGTTTCGCGATCTCCTGGCGCAATTTCGACAAAACTTCATGGAGGGCGCCAGTGGATGTCCAAAATATTGGACAAATGGTTTTTGAGGAAGAAAACATGCTGAGATCTTTGTAGTGATGGGGTATTTCATGTCCAATATTTTGGACAAATCCCCATAGCTGGAACTCAGGAGGATATATATATATATATATATATATATATATATATATATATATATATATATATATATATACATCTCTAAGCAATCCAAGAACAAGTCCAGAAAATGCTCAATGATGAAATCATTGAGCTCTTCTCGCTTCTTCTCGTCGATGGACCTGAAAAGCGGTTATTGGCAAATTGAGGTCGATGAGCGGGACAGAGAAAAGACTCTTTTGTTAAGCCTGACAGGCTTTGCGAGTTTAAAGTCCTGCCCTTCGAATTGTGCTCAGCCCCAGCAACATTTCAGAGACTGATGGATACCGTCCTATCAGGCTTTAAGTGGCAGACGTGTCTGGTATACCTCGACGACGTCATTGTTTTCTCACCAACATTCGAGGAACATCTAAGACGGCTGCTATTATTATTTCGAGCAATACGGTCCGCTGGCTTAACGCTGAAACCTGAGAAATGTCATATCAATTTCAAGAAACTCCGATTGCCCCGCCGCGGTGGTCTAGTGGCTAAGGTACTCGGCTGCTGACCTGCAGGTCGCGGTATCGAATCCCGGCTTCGGCGGCTGCAATTCCGATGGAGGCGGAAGTGTTGTAGGCCCGTGTGCTCAGATTTGGGTGCACGTTAAAGACCCCAGGTGGTCGAAATTTTCGGAGCCCTCCACTACGGCGTCTCTCATAATCATATGGTGGTTTTGGGACGTTAAACACCACAAATCAATCAAGGAACTCCGATTCTTAGAACATGTGGTGAGCCATGAATGTGTTCGTCCGAACCCTGACAAGATCGACGGCGTCCGAAAATTTCTGGTGACATTAGAAAAGAAGGCCGTAAGACATTTTCTTACCTTTTGCGCCTACTACCGCAGGTTTATCGCCAATTTCTCGCACATAGCGTCGCCCTTAACACGCATAATGAGAGGCGATGTTCCATTTTTATGGGGCGAAGAGGAACAAGCAGCATTTGACGGTCTACGACAGCGCCTGCAGACATCACCTGTGCTTGCTCACTTTGACGAGGACGCTCCTACCATGATCCACACCGATGCCAGTAACGTAGGTTTAGGTGCTGTACTCGTCCAGTGGCAAGACTTAGCCGAGAGAGTGATTGCATATGCAAGTAGGACGCCCCACCGCGGTGGTCTAGTGGCTAATGTACTCGGCTGCTGACCCGCAGGTCGCGGGTTCAAATCCGGGCTGCGGCGGCTGCATTTCCGATGGAGGCGGAAATGGTGTAGGCCCGTGTGCTCAGATTTGGGTGCACGTTAAAGAACCCCAGGTGGTCGAAATTTCCGGAGCCCTCCACTACGGCGTCTCTCATAATCATATGGTGGTGTTGGGACGTTAAACCCCACATATCAATCATTATGCAAGTAGGACGCTTTCCCGTGCCAAGTCCCATTATTTCACAACGGAAAAGGAATGTCTTGCTGTAGTATGGGCAGTTCTGAAGTTTCGCCCATACCTCTATGGCCGTCCCTTCCACGTAGTCAGCGACCACCACTACCTTTGCTGGCTGACCAACTTGAAGGACCCATCTGGTCGGCTAGCGCGCTGGAGCTTACGTCTACAAGAATCTGATATGACGGTCGTCTATAAGTTGGGACGGCAGCACTCTGATGGTGATTGCTTATCCAGGTCGCCCATAAAGCAAGACGATGTCTCCGAAGATGATGACATGGCATTTTTAGGAGTGGTCGACACGGTCACCGTTTCGTCTAAGCAGAAAGAAGAGAGTGAGTTGCTTCATCTTATTAATTTTATTCACGGCCAGTCTACAAGCGTTCCCAAGATATTTGCAAGGAGCCTGCCATCATTCTGCTTGCGCAGTGGTGTCCTATACAAGAACTTCTCCCCCAGCGGAACTGCCCACTTACTTGTCGTCCCGACATCCATTCGCGATGAGATCCTGAGCACTTGCCACGATAAGCCAACCTCCGGCCACCTCGGATACACGCGCACATTGGCCAAAATCCAACAAAAGTACTACTGGCCGAAGCTTCCAGGCATTGTAAAGCATTACGTCCGCACGTGCCTCGATTGTAAGCGACAAAAATCGCCATCTTTAAAACCAGCCGGATTGTTGCAACCAGTTCAAGTGCCCACCATGCCTTTTGCACAAGCTGGAATGGATCTCCTTGGACCATTTCTGACCTCGCATACTGGAAACAAGTGGGTAATTTTTGCTACGGACTATCTTACTCGCTACGCAGAAACAAAGACTTTATCAAGGGGAACCACAGTAGAAGCGGCACGATTTTTCATTGAAAATATCGTTCTGAGGCATGGTGCTCCTAGAATTATGATAACCGAGAGAGGTGCCACTTTCACGGCCATGCTCCTCAAGTGAGTGCTTGAGTTCAGTGGGACAGCGCATCGAAAAACTACCTCCTACCACCCACAAACCAACGGCTTAACAGAACGCCTTAACAAGACAATTGCTGATATGCTGAGTACGTACATCGACGTGGATCACAAAAATTGGGACGACGATCTAACGTACGTGACGTTTGCCTCTAATACGGCGCTGCAGGAAACTACCCGAAGCACGCCATTTAGTCTTCTTTATGACCGTGAAGTGACGACAATGCTTGATGCCATGTTGCTGCACGACTGCGACGATACAGACACGGATGTTGAAGCCTTTACCCAACGAGCTGAAGAGGCGCGGCAGCTAGCACGCGTGCGAGTCACCCGGCAGCAGAGTTACGACGCACAACGTTATAACCTGCGACACCGATACGTCACTTATCAACCAGGCGAGAAAGTGTGGGTCTGGAGCCCTATTCGCTGACGCGGCCTTTCTGAAAAGTTACTGAAGAAGTACTTTCGTCTCTACAATGTTGTACGGCGCCTAAGTGACGTGAATTATGAGGTCATTCCTGGCAGTTCCTCGCGAACTCAAAAATCTGAAATCGTACACGTTGTGCGGATGAAGCCATATTGCAGTGAGCCAGTTGCGTAATACGTCAACTACATACACCACGTATTCTGTAGCCGAGCATCGGGACGATGCTCTTTCTGGAGGGAGGCAAATGCCGCATTCAACCTGCAGAGGAGAGCTCGCGCAGCCAGAAAGGAAGACGAAGCTCTTGCCTGGTCCTCTTTACGAGCGTCTTTCATTTTAATTAAAGTGAGCTCTTCTATATCGGACTTCTGCTGTGTCTGCGCCGTGACAATATATATTATGTATATATATATATATATATATATATATATATATATATATATATATATGTGTGTGTGTGTGTGTGTGTGTGTTCGTGTGTGTGTGTGTGTGTGTGTGTAAGCCTGAATGTAGGATCATAGGGGGACAGCCAATCAGAAAAGTTGCTAGCTTCGGAGCTGGCCGGTGAAGCACCGCCTGAGAAAGACCGAAGCGGTCTCGAAACGTATGGTCAGTTTTTTTTATACTGTGCACTAAATGCACGTGCACAGTCCACTTATTCGTGTAATTTTACTTAGCCAGACAAATCTGCCGTCATCTTTACTTTTAGGAAAATATCTTGATTGATATGTTGTGTTTAACGTTCGAAAACGACCATAATAATAAGAGAGACCCCGTAGTAAAGGGGTGCGCAATTTTCGGCCAAATGAGGTTCAGTATTATGCACCTAAATCTGAGCAAACGGGCCTGCAGCATTTTCGGCTTCATCGGAAAAGCAGGTACCGCAGTCGGGATTTGATCCCACGACTTCCGAGTCAGCAACCGAGTACCTTAGCCACTAGACCACCGTGGCGGGGCAAAGTGGCTAAACGTAGAATCTTTCCAACTACGCGGGTTAATGTAGTATCTCCCACCGTTCTTATGTGTGTTTCGAGATGGTACTGCGCCGTTTGATGACGCTTGTTTTGGTGAAATAAACCGCGAAACCTCAGTGATGCTACGTCGACTTTATTGTTGCTCTTTTAGGCGCTCATAGAAAAACTAGTTCTTTTATATTTGTTACTTTTGTGGTCTATCATTTCGCAGGAGAGCTGTGTGGGCAGATCGTCGACAGTGACAGCACACATGTTCTTACAGACGTTGAACAGGCCGAAAAAGTGAGGAAAGCAATTTCGTCTCTTGATCTCAAGGTACGTGAATAGAACAAGCATATATTTTTTGAGAGAACATGAACACTTAATTGCATTGAATAAATCTTCGGTCTCAGAAAAACTATTCACTCTGAGCGAACAGTTTCGAGACTAAAGACGTTGGCACAAAATGGTGAATAGTGGAGTGTAGGGGCTTATATTTGTGACTTTTTGGGTGCATCAGGCCCCGTAGTCCATGCCCCGTATTCCATCTCCACTGCGTGGAGATGGATTAGTATAAAATACGGGCATCAGGCCCGGTAATCTATCTCCACTGCGTGGAGATGGATTAGTATAAAATGCGTCACCTATTTTTCAATGTAAAAAGTTATATTTTAGTGGCTTATTCATTTTATTTATTCTAAAATAATCTTATGACGAGGAATTTTCAGCGCAAAGCAGCCTTAAAAATTGTCATTTTACTAAATGTCAATTTTTTGATTACTTTAGAATAGGACTCTTAATTGGAAGCTGATTAAGAGATCACTGAATTATGCTAGATTTGCTGCCACCTTTATTAGCTCATTTCAGAAGCCACGTAACTTCAATTGAAAGTGCATTGCTATGTCGAAGCACATTAAGCAGGTATTCATTTCAATTCAATTCTTTATTTGCAAACTGTGAAACATACAGAAACATCACGACTGGTTGAAGCAATATTTGAAGTTTGAATGCAATATTTTAGAAGCCAAGTGTGCACATAAATGCAAGTATGCACTTTATACTTCACATGCCCACCAAGAATGCCACTGGGTACCACGAGATATTCTCCTCTGTAAAGACTTCACCAGGGTGGAGGAGTGCTGGCTTCTCCACTTCTTCACCAATACTGTACTATGCCCTGCAGTATTGAAGCATTTCAATTCGACCTTCTCGGGCGCGTGCTGCACTGCGTGGAGATGTCTTGTGGCACATATCTAGTGTTGTGGGCATGCCCCTCAAATTCCATCTACCCCCCACTTCTCCCCATGCGAGTGAACTGCGAAGCTGTGCTGCTCAGCTTCTCTGACTTCCAAGCCCAACAGGCGTTAGGGGCTAGAGCCCAAGGCGCCACGGCAGCGGTAAGGATATTGGACTAGGGATCCCTTCTAGTGTTTATCAAAGGCAGGCCCTTTAGACGTGCCTTATTTGCAACTCTCACTGTAAATATAATAGTAAATGCTTTTCACCACCACCACTCGTCGATGGTTATTAAAATGGGTTGGTGTGTTGGTCTGCCATAAAAAAGCTTATCACGCAGCCTTTCGCTATAACCTCATGGAGTTATTAGGGGCTGAACTCCTTAAGATGTGGCTCTGTCACTCATCCGTCGCTTTCCTATAAAGCAACCGGGATGCGAGATGGGAGATAGCGGTACTTGGAGTGTTCACTAGATTAACGCATAGATGAAAGCATGGAGGGATGGACAGACAGACTAGCAGATGGACAGACGGATGGACGGATGCATGGAGCGGGTATGTGCCACAGGGGATGCGAGATGGCGATGCTTGGAGTGTTAACTAGATGGACGCACGGACAGCTGGACAGAGAGACTAGGGGACGGATGGACAAATGGACAGATGGATAGACGCATGGACAGATGGACGGACGCATGGATGGACGCACGGATGGTCGGGCGGACGTACGGAAGCAAGAACGAATGGACGGACGGAAGCATAATGGTCTGACGGACGCTTCGCCCCACTCATCATCATTCACGCTGTGAATATGCCGTGATTTTTTTTCTCGTATATCTCTTCGGTAATTGGTATAGAGGGTGCCAGTGGACACTCGTTTCGAAAGAGTCCAAAAGATTCATCAACATGTTGTTGTGAATCGCAGCATGACTGATCGCACGGCAACGCTGTTGATAACGGAAAAAAGAGAGGGAGAGGTGAAGAAAAGCTGTAGTTTATATCAGCTGAACCGGCCCACGTGTAATGACTGCTTAGATCCTGCTGGTTCCATAAAAGTGGACAAAGTTCAAAAGGGTCGTTAAATTGGAGAGCGTGGGACAAATCCGAATATTCAAAATTTATACGCATGCATGCTTATCCAATAATTGTTTTGTATTTATGCGAAGGCACAGAGCCCTAATTATGATATTCGACACATCCATGACGAATGCAGCGTTCGTCCTCTGTATTCCCGCTCAAGAGCACGCCGAAATAAAAAGTTGCATAAAGCTGTACATGCCAGTGCATGCCGCTAAGTGACTAAATAAGGTGATGCAACAGTGCCACCAGGTTTAATCACACCTTGGCAGACGCGTGACGTCGTGCCTCTGAAGCATCAGCGAAAATTCTTTGCCCCTCAAAATTCTCTAGAAAATGTTCCACTAAGTCATTTATTTCTCTGAATCGACGCTAACAGCGGCACGACAAAATTGCCTGCAGGTACAAATTTAGCTAGCATTTCTGTAAAGCAGGGCCTATAATTAGACAGCTCATAGCTATAGATAGGTGGCTGTGAGGCGAAAGAATTGCGCATGTTTACTGCGATACCGACTGGCTCTGCGGGCTGGCTTCCTTCACTCAATTACTATTATGGGCTAGTGGTTATCTTATCTGCACTTACATACCGTGACAATGCTATATCTTCGTCTAAATTTTGACTGTTATGTCCTTAACAGTAATTTGTTCCCTGGCCCTCCTTGTTATCTCCTTTCACCTTTCACGTTACACTTTAAATTTTCCTTTCAATGACTTCCCATTTTCCGCCCGCCCTGATACGGTGGTGTAGTGGCTAAGGTTTTCAGCGGCTGACCGGCTGCGGAAGCAGGATTAAATTCGGGCTGCGGCGGCTGCATTCTTAATGGAGGCGAAAATGCTGCGGGGCCATGGGCTCATGTTTGAGTGCACGTTAAAGAACCCCAGTTGGTCGATATTTCCAAAGCCCAACCCTACGGCGTCTCTACTAATCATATAGTGGTTTTGAGGCGTTAATCCTCGAATATCTATCTAAATTTCCGCCACGTTTCTGCTCCGTATAAAAGGACCCGTAAGATGCAGCGGCAAATTTAGGCTAACTCTCTTGAGGGATAGTAAACTGCAAATCTTGATTCGAAAATGCCCGCCTAAAGCGCCATACCCCATTACTTAGTACTGTTTGTATGCTCTACAAAAACACGATCTTGTTCAGGGTCCATTATCAATGGGTCCTGTGTCTGGTTTCACAGATGCCGCATCATTCAAGTACCTGGACCAGTCCACCTTCAGGGAGTGCCCTGTCGGAGACCCGAGGGAAGCAGTCTTCGTTGTTGTCTACACGTCGGGCACCACGGGACTTCCGAAGGGCGTCGAGCTCACTCACCATAGCTTCGTTGCAAACTTCTGCATATCAAAGTACGTAGTCTTATGAGTTAATATCTAACGATAAGCTTGTATCACCGTTACATTTGTGTGACCACATAAAGTATCGCAGATGGTAAAGAGCTGAGAAGACATGCTAGTAAACTGTCAAAGGGTGCAGTTGGGCAGAACGAATAATGTCAAAAATAGCGTGAACAGAACAGTGCGCATGGCGGATGAGCTTAGTTACCTTAGACACGCAAGCTGACGACACTAAGGAGAGCGAATGAGCAAGCTTCATCATATAACGCAAATATAGTGCACTTAATGTGCTCGCGCTTCTCGCTTTCCTTGATGAGACGCTTGGCGCACATGAGCTAGCGTATGCACAACAACACTGCAGTCGATGTTGCAAGAAAGAATACAGTCATTATAAATGTCTTCGAAGCTTCGGGAGATTGTTTTTGTTGGTCAGCTCTTTTCGTTGCTGCAGTTGGTTGGTTTGCACCTTTGTGAAGAAAAATCACACAAGCTGGGACCAAGTTTGTCATGTCGTCACTTTGACTTACGACATTCCGGCAGCAGGTATTACGGCACTTTCCCCAGACTTTCTTCAGTAGGGACGTAAACCCTCCAATAGATTCTTTCTTCTAAGGGAGAAACGTTCGAGATTACTTTTATCTCTGAAGCGGCCAGGTTATGCCGTGGGCTCTACAGCTATGTTGACGTTCTTCCAAAATAGGAACGAAAGGTCGTTTCTACTTTCTTCGAAATGTTGAGTTGAACTCACTGAACAGGTTCTTTTATCGAGAAATGAAAGCGTTCCTGTTACATTTAAATAATTGAACCGTTTCGCTGCAATAATGCTATATTTGCACTTCTTTATCTACATGTATTTACCCTGAGCTGTAATAAGTACAGAAACCGCAAACCCATTTCAAAATATGAATGTTATAGGAACGTGAGCATCAACGATAACAATTGCCTTTTCGTGCGGCCACCTTACGTGTCGATGACCCGGGTGGTGCTAAAGTTGATGTGATGGTCCATTTTTCCACTATATTCGACGAGGGCGTTTCGCGACGAGTTCAAGCTACGTACGTCATTTCTCCTCTAGGCCACTTAACCCCTTAACTGCTTCGTACGAACAGAGCTCGTCCTGCCCAAACTGTCACCAAACTTCTTTGGACGAATAGAACTCGTCCAAGCAAAATAATTACTCTCTTCTAGCGTTCAGATGGAGAAGCGCGCACTTACGACTCACATTGCGTGTCATCTTCTAGATAGCGGCATTTTAGCGGGGATTTGTTTTTACCCTGTGGCGTAAGTGCAGTTTTTGTATGGAAAAACGGCGTGCAGTGGCGGCGACACATGCATAGCAGGCACGTGAACATGAAAGAAATGCTATTCATTTTCGTCATCTTCTTTTAGCAATGATGATTAGAGCACAGCTATTTATCGTGTTCCCACTAATAAAGAAAGCGATTACGGTGAATCGAGAAGTTGCTCCGGTGATCATCAAGGCGGCTAGGACACAAACGCTGCAAGTGACCGCCAGTGAAGCCGCCTTGCGATACTACCCATTCGGAAATTGTCCACGCAGTTCCGAAGCTCCTCGAGTGAAATACCCGAAGGATTCGTAGCCTACCGAAGCGAAAAAAGGTGTGGCGCCTGTAACTCTATGCTTCATAAGGTTTTAAACTTTCATTAGCATCATGTAGCTGGTTTTCTTTGTATTGTCCAGAAATACACTTTATTCATTTGATTTCACTGAGCATGTCATGAAAATATTTTTTACCATTGACTAGCTACTTTTTAGTGCAGTCAGATTCTAAATAGGCAGTAAAAATAGGCACTTTTGGATGGAAAATATTAAAAAAAACGAGCATTTAAGGGGTTAAGTCAATAATGATTACCGCAAGCACGTTAACCATGGCGGAGGCTGCACGATCAGCAGATCGTGTGAGCCTGTTCTGCATAAGTGATTGTTACAAGATAAGTGTACTACATTTCTTTGGAATCTAGTTAAACAACATATGTGCACTGAGGAACGCTATCTGACATGTGGCTTCGCATCGAGTCTGCTGATATAGTCAAGCTCGAATCGTTTTCTCTCGTATATGTTCGGCTATGATAAACAACCGCGACGGCCAAACATAACAAACCTTCCTTCTCAGGCCTTGTATGTCATCAGATGAAACGGATACTGTGCTCGCTTCGGCTCCTATCGGCCACCTGTCTGGACTGCTGCTCGGATTGATGGCTGTTCTCGATGGATCGGTCTGCGTCCTTGCGCAGCCAGGCCTGAGCCTTCAAGAAATCACTGAACTTGCTGATGAACACAATGAAAGTTATTCGTTAAGCATTTAAGCCTGATTCTTTATTCCGGACATGCGCAGGCATTTACATGGCTCAGATGAGAAAAAAAGCCGCTCAATAAGGGCTTGACGATTGAACGAAAAAAAAAATGCATTTCTTACGCACCTTGGAAATCGACATTATGCGGAGCCTGCCGATATGAGGACGTTAGCTTCACGCACTACCAGCATGAAGTGAACTAGGCAGAAATGTTTCATTAGCACGTGTTGGTGGTTACGTGTGCACACATCACGAATACGTATACATCTGTGACGTATGTATGACGTCCACGTATTGATAGGTCACTGTGAAATGTGAGCACCATGAGCAGAAGTATAGTTGTTTCTATGATCGTCCGTTAATGCTGTAATGAGGGGTCCATGTACACTGAAGAACTAGTTGATTTAAATTGATAATACTTCTTATAAAGAAGTGACCAATGACACCTGCGTTCCTCGTACTGGGTACGAGATTTTCAAACGCTATGTCTACATAGGCAACGTCTTACATGAATTGTGTGAATCAAGTAAGGTTATTATTTTAAAATTTCCACAATAACGATGTCAGTGACTGATGGATCTAAGTAAGCGAATGACGGAACTTGAGCAACGCTACCAGGCACTCATGCCCTTACGCAACGAATTAGAAGCAGTACATCCTGCTACTGGCGTAACTGGTCACCTGGTGGCTATTCTTGGGGGCCACATAAACGACGCTCACAACCGGTTTCGTAAAAATAACCTAATATTGTATGGAATTCCTGATTCCAATCCTTCTGAAACCTTTACCCAGTGCGAAAAATTATTCATTGATAAGATTCGTGAGCACATGCACATAAGCCTTGATGATAAGGAATTAGAGCGTGCACACCGGCTGGGACGGTACTCACCTGGCCGTAACCGCCCCATCATAGTTAAATTTGCGCTCTACAAAACTAAAGAATTAGTCCTGGCTGGCGGTCGTAAGTTAAAGGGGGTAATTGCGCAATTGGCGAAGATTTTTCACCAGCCTTTCGAAATGCCCCCAAACATCTTACTGCTTTCGGCAAAAGCAAAGGACGACGATTTCATCGACGTCTGTATAAACTTTAATCTTTCACAGCTTGTTTTCGAACCAACACGTGTTACGCATGACTGCGCGAACGTCTTAAACCTTATACTAACTAATCACCCAGACAGCTTATCATCTTTAACCTTTCTTCCTCCTATCAGTGTTCACAAAGTTCTTCACGCCACGTTTTTATTTTCTGCACCACCACGTGCAAAATGTAGCAAACAATCAGCCTATACGATAGAGGAAACTTTCGAGCCATTATTGACGAATTAGCTGCTTTTCTACCTAACTTTGAGTCTCAATTTCAAGAGCAATCTATTGACGATAACTGGGTGCTCTTTAAAAGTAAAATGATTCAATCACCAGAGAAACATATACCGAAAATTACCTTCCGTGAGAATCGGCAGATGCCGTGGTTCACTATTCACTTAAAGCGTTTAGAAAATAAGAAGAAAAGACTTCCGAGCTGCTAAACAGGGTACGAATGCTAACGTTTGGGAAAATATTATTCTCCCGAAAAAATGTATCTTTCTGCTGTTCGTGGTGCCAAGCAAGCTTTTTTTAACAATGACTTGCCCAAAATACTTAGAGAAAACCCAAAGAAATTCTGGCGCTAACATGACCCAAGTCATGTTAGCGCCTTAACACTGGCTGATAATTCGGAGAACAATATGTCTGATACTGACTGCGCCACAACTTTCAACAATGCCTTCGTCTCAGTTTTTACTGAGGATACTAGTGCTCCTCTACCTTTACTGTCTAGCAACAAAGTATCCAGCATGCCGGCCATTATGTTCAGCGTAGATGTATTTCAAATGTGATTGATAACCTAAAACTTTGGTCCTGTGCTGGTATCGATGCTATTAACTCAAAACTCTTAAGAAACACTAAAGATATATCTTCGTCATTTTTGTGTCTGTTGTTTGCTCAGTCGTTTTCAGTAGGTTGCATTCCTCACGACTGGAAAGTGGGAAAAGTGATTCCCATCTACAAAGCAGGTACCAGGCTTCACCCGCTAATTTATCGCCCCATCTCCCTTACGAGTCTGCCAAGTAAAATCATGGAGCACGTCCTGTAATCACTCATTATGTACCATTTGAATGCCAATCATTTCTTTCATCCTGCACAACATGGATTCCGCAAGGGCCTTTCTTGCGAAACGCAGCTAGCTATTTTCATTCACGACCTTCATACGAATCTTGACTGTAACAGACAAACTGACGCTATCTTCCTCGACTATGAAAAATCTTTTGACAAGGTTTCTCACCGACACTTGTTACATAAACTTTCCTTCTTAAACTTAAACTCCGACGTACTAAAATGGCTTGAAGCATTTTTTGTCAACTGTTCGCAATTCGTCAGTGTCAGTGATCAGTCCTCCGTCCCACTTCCGGTTACTTCAGGTGTCCCTCAGGGGTCTGTTCTTGGCCCATTTCTTTTTAATATATATTAATGACTTACCCTTCATGTAACTTGTAAAATCCGTATGTTCGCAGACGACTGCGTGATTTATCATACCATTAACAATATTACTGACGCAGATATATTACAGCAAAATCTTAACCACGTGTCGTCTTGGTGTACCCGGTGGCTAATGACTCTCAATCCAAAAAATGCAAACATATATCAATTACCCCTAGTCACAGCCCCATTACTTGTTCTTACATGATAGCCAATAGTCTCATTGAAACAGTCCCATCATTCAAGTACCTAGGAGTATTATTTTCGTTTGATCCTGACTGGGGCACATATATAAATAGCATTTTGTCAACGGTGAACCAATAGCTCGGCTTTTCGAGGCGCCACTTACGTCATGCCCCACGCGACGTAAGATTACGAGCGTTCATAACACTAATCAGGCCTAAAGTTGAATATGCTTCACCAATCTGGGACCCATATCAAAAATACGTCATCAACGCACTTGAGTCTCTTCAAAATCGCGCAGCAAGATTCATTCATTCATACTACTTATATGACGTAAGCATATTCACCCTAAAAGAAAAATCTAAGCTACAATCCCTCTTACACCGCCTTACGATATCCAGCCTTAGTATTTTTCATAAGTTTTTTACAGTTCACTTTACCGCATGCCGTACATCACCCCACCATCAATAATATCGCAACGCACTGGTCACCCACTACAAGTTTCAAAACCGCACACACACACTGCTACTTTCTCTACTTCAATTTTTTCTCGTACAGCGTCAGAGTGGAATGACCTTCCGCACCATGTTGTATCTACCAATAACTGTCACATGTTCTATGCTGCTGTGTCTTCTGTTTCACCAAATTAGTTGCCATTGATTGTACTTAACGCCAGTCTTTATTTCTACAGTGTTCATTGTGTGTTATTGTTGTATTTATTTGTACAGTGTTATTTTTGTGCAAGATTTTCAATGATTACTACGTTATATTGCCACATCATGTTGTTTCTTCTAATGTTACCAAAAGAATTACTTAGCGCGTGCGCGTGTTCTCGTTTTCACAGTGTATCAACATTTCTTTCTTTTACATTCTCCTCTTTTTCCAAAGTTCTATTGGTTTTTACCTTTATTTGGATTTACCCATTACATGTTGTCCCCACCCCTTATGTAACACCCCTTAAACGGGGCCTTTAAGTAAATAAACTGAACTTAACGGAGCTGAATGAGAAGTGGTAGACTGATATACCTTGCATGTGCAAGCAAGGATGGCGGCCCTGGACACTCCTAGACAAAAGAGCTTAAGTGGATGGCGCTTAACTACAATTGCCGTTACAGGTCGAGGGATCGAATCTTGACTGCAGTGGCTACAATTTCGATGGAGGCGAAATCGTTGTGTGCCCGTGTGCTCCTATGGGCGCTTGTTAAAGAGCCCCAGGTGGTCAAAATTTCCGGAGCCTTTGATTATGACGTCTCTCATAAGCATTAGGTGGTTTCCGAACATTAAGTCCTACTTATCAATCAGTTAATACAATTGTTGTTATCTCAAAGTGACGGGTGTATGATAAAAATACAGATGTACTGTTTATAAGTTTGCATAGCCAGGACTGCAACCACAGGTAACGTTTTACGAACATTGCGAAGTAATTGACAACAAACTCCGAGAACTAAGACTATAATACGATTAGATAATTTTCGAAGGCTGTAGTCGATTTAGCCTACATATAAACTTGCATAGGTTTACATAAATGCGGTATCTTTTGATGGTTAGATGTAACAGCGTTCTTATTATGTTAAAACATCTGAATATTCGTTTGAAATAAGATGGTGTAGGATTTCAGGCTTATATCTTGAAACACTGTGCCATGCTATTCCAATTTTTTTAGTAGTATTCAATAAGTATTCGTAATCGATTTTGCTCGATTACCATTCCCTTCAGTTCTAAATTTCACTCTTCGCACAACACTAAGTAGAGGTGGCTGACATTTCCGGTGTCTCCCATGATCACATCAAAGTCTAGCAGATAGTATTAAGTTAACTAAGGCTTTACACCTTCTTTGTTATACTATCGTCGGGCATTTAAATATGGTACAATTGTATTAGGCCGTTGTCGAAAGAAAACGTTCGTTAGAAAAAGGAGACGAGATTCCGACGTCTCTACATACAAATATGAATTGCTTATTCACACGGTAGATGATAAAAAATGCCATGAGCCGATATGTCCTTGGTTGCTTTTGTATATCGCTCATCAGTAAGAACCTCAGTGATCACTTCAGTGGTCATCACCTCTACGGTGGTGTTAGTGGTAAACAATTCATCAGCCTTTGAAGAAAGCCTCTGCCTCGCCTTATCGTCACTTCTCACTCTTCCATGCAGATTACGTCTATGTTCTCATTTCCGACACGACTTCAGACTTTAGCAGAAGAGATGCTCCATGACGGAAAGCAGATCAGGAGCATCCGTCGCATCGGCGTGGCCGGTTCTTTACTTTCACAAGCAACGTATGATGCGGCCTTCAAGGCATTCGAGAATCTCGACAGCTTGGTCATCATGTACACTATGACGGAGAGCGGTGGCATCGTCTGTTCAACTTCTTTGCACGAGGCGATAGGAATTGGCATGGGTTTTCCAGGGGCCATGGTTGAAATCAAGGTATTTGTATAACTGTTCACAACGAAGTTTTTTTATGCAGTACTGACCGTGTAAACTGAAAAGAATAAGAATTTTGCAGTTTAGAAACTTCGTTCGTGAGAACTATTCTCTTAATCTTGTAGATTTATGAAAGTAACCACCATCAACTCTAAAGCAAATAATATCTCGCCCAAACACTCCTAATTTTTTATTTCGTTTAGAACGTACCTAGCCCAGCTGCATTGTGTTTGTCGTAGAATTTGTGTCTACCTAAAGCGTTGTGGTGCACACAAGTTAGGTGATTTTTAACGCTCTTGCGTAAGGAGCTCGTTTTGCAGAAATTCCGGCGTCGGAATTGTTGGTTGTGAGCGAAAACCCATCTTATGCATGACCGAAAAATTGAGAAAGACACAAGTGAAATAAATACTATTAAGTAAATCCGGGTCTGCGTTTGAGATCAAACCCGGGTCATTTGCGTGTACGGGTCATCTGCTTGCGAATGCGATGAAAACAACTATCTCTGCTTGGAAATGCAGTGATAGTAACTTTCATGTTTTACAAACACACGTGAGCTAATTACGTGCTTCGTAATAAATTATGAAATAAGGCAATAAGAATGCCTGGTACAAGCGTACATGGCCACCGGGCATCAGAACATGCGGGTACTATAATGATTTCCATGCTTAAAGCCAGTCACACACTACAAAAGGCACACACGTTACTGCTCCTATTTCCTAAGTGCGACGTAGCCGGTGCATAATTAGCTCACAAAGATTTATTCATTTAGCATTTGGAGTGTGCAATAAGGACAGGATATAGCTAGCTGTCAAGTGTTAAATTGAAGCCTAAGGAGCCCCAAGTTCTTATTGCAATTGCAATTATGTGGAGACTCTCAGCTGGGTTTTGCCACCGATATCGCCGTCACTACCCATATATGTATACGTATCTGTATATATGAAAACACAAGAAAGAAAAATAATCCTGATAATTGCTTTGATGCTCGGAATCAAAAAACCGAACCTACGTTTGTGAACGCGCGGCCTTAGCCACTGAGCCACCAAAGAGGACCTTTGAACGACAATCTATTTATATCTACCACTGGTAAATGGTGCGTTCTTAGCATTACCAGCGAGATGGCGTGATGAGTGCGTTCAGTGTAGTTCAGCGCAAAGGTCTGCGCCCAGCTCGTCACGATGCATCGATGCGTGCTCAATTCCCACGCATGCTTTGCTCCGCGGAGGCAGGGGGCTTTATCCGTTCATTTATCCTGTGGTGGGGGAGAATCGCGCGCCTTTGGCTTTGATCGAATGATTGCGTTCAGTTGCCGAGCGGACACATATCACTTCGCTCACTGGACAGGCCCTGTTGTCGAAAAGAGCGTGCTAAACAAAACGAAGTAACTGGGACAGTTGTTAGTTTGCATTCATATCTGTACCGATGATTACGTTTTGTGCATTGTTTTTGTTTAAACGGCGCGTTGAGTGCCAATCTGTAAACATTGTTAGTTAGCTGTCATCCTGTGTGTGTTGTTTTCGTGCATTTTTTTGTGCGTGAGCAGCACGCTGCACGTTTCGATGTGCTTGCCATTCTAAATGTTACATTCCAAGTTTTTGATCTCGCATTCATTGATTCGCCCTTGCGGTGAAACTGTGACTTTTTCTTGCTTTAGCAAAACAACGTACTGCTGCGTGGATGGATGGATGGATGGATGGATAGATGAATAAACTTTATTGAGACTTCCGGAACGCGCTTCATCTCGTAGCGGGCCGTTTTCATGTCCAAACAGAAAGACGAAGTCTTTCTACTGCATCGCGTCCGAAGAAAAAAAAGTAGGTTTACACAAGTCTTTCCACAGGACCAAAATAAAGTTCTTTTCCTGCTTCCTTCCTCGCACTCGTTGTGCAAGGCGGCCGCATTGGTGTCTGCGCAAGCAGGTGTTTTGTGAGTGGTGTTACCACGGACCTTAGCCTACGGGCTGGGGGGGGGGGGTAATTAAGTTTTTTTTCACTCTTAGCCGTGCATGTCTTTGCCATGTCTGGGGAAAGGGAATGGGGGGGGGGGGGTGACTTACTCAGGGTGATTGGACTTCTAAGGCCTTCTGGTAAATGCAACGCACCCCTTCAACACCGGCTTGGCGTCTTTTTCGATGTTTCTCTAAATATCTATTTTTCTTTCTCCTTTAAATTACAGCTTTTTCTGTATTGTCTTCTCTTCCATTTACATCCTTGTTTCCTGGCGGCAAGTGAAACTTTTTGAGGTTTTAAGTCAGATTTGGTTATAGTAATGGCGTGCTGCTGGCTTTGTGCAGACCTGCTCACATGTTCTGCCACGTTGTAGGCGCTGTTGCCGAACGAACAACCTTTTCCATGGAATCGAAGAAATTACCCATGAATCGCCCCGCAAGAAGTGGCGCACAGATGCAAGTACACATCCCCCCACAAAAAAATAAACATGACTCGTTCTCCAAGTACCACGTTAGTCATTGTGTGTATCCTGACAAGAATGCTCGAAACATATCACCACTCCTTGCACCCAGTCACCTCACTGGGACAATCGGAAATATGCACAAGGCCACGAAGATGACCACTGGGTACTTTCTGGTGGAGGTCAAGGGGGAAACTTCGTATGAGAAGTTCACTGACCTTGTAGCGTTTCAGGAGAAGCCAATAACCCTCGCCGCTGACCGAGCTATGAACACCGTCGAATAAGTCTTGTCAGACAACAACTTAGGGTCAATTTAGTGGATCTTTCGGATGAGGTAGTTCTAGGTAGCGGATATCCGCGATGAACGACCATGTGATATATAAAGCGATAAGTATTCGTATAGTTCAATTCAGTATATTATGAAACAATTATTAGCGTAGACAACAATACAATGTTTTTTTTTCACATCGTCTAAGTTGTCAGTGTTTCGGGATTATGTATTTCGAATATGAGCAACACCAATGTTTTCTAGATGAGAACTCAGTTCGACAATATAACGTTTCATTTTTGAGCTTCCTGTTAGCAGTTATCTGCCGTTGTATGTGCCTGATTCTGTGTACTTTGTAACCAATACATGTTTGTTTTTAGTTGATGAATTCTGACCTAGAAAACAGTTTATTTTTTCGACAGGGTGGCACCATCAGTTTCTAGTTGAGGTATATTTCTGAAAGTGACTGTGCTAACTAACTAGCAGGCATGTTCATGATCAGGAAATATTCATAAATTAGAGAGCCCAGATTAGAAGAAAACCCCTGCCACACGCAGGTGGTGGACCCTGTGAGTAGAGTCAAGCTGGGTCCAAATGAGCCAGGCGAAATCTGCTTCCGTATACCGACAGTGATGCGTGGCTATTACAACCGGCCAAAAGAGACAGCGGAATTTTTTTGAAGGAAATGGCTGGTGCCGATCAGGTGAGTAGCAGTTTCAGGCACTATAAAGAGACACTAAACAGAAGCAATAACTCGGTATAAATTTATAAATTTTGATTAGTTATAAACTTCAATTGATCAGTATATGCCACTATCAAAAGTTCGTTATCAGCGGAGAAAAGCTCCGTATGTGACGTCAGAAATTTCAAAACGCATTTTTCGCATTTTTTCGACACTGGTATGAAAAAATTGGCTGAAATTTCTTGTGCCAGGTGATTGGCACCCGCAGGTGGCTACGTACTTCATTTTTAGTGATTGGAAGTTGCGTAGGAACTAGTAAACTCCTTCAAAATCTATGACGTCGTGGTGTTCGGTGCGAGGCCGAAAGTCGAGACTCCACCCGCATTTTTTTTCGCGCGTTTTCTTTAGGGATCCTTCATGTGCCGCGGATCCGTGTTTTAGGGTCGTGACAACTTCGATCATGGTTGCTTACTCTGGCTAAACCGGCTGCCATACTTCACGGGTCGCCATGTTGGTTCTGAGTGGTCGCTCATTTACATTAAAGGGAGCGTGGGTTTCGACAAGGTTTGGGGTAGGTTTTTTTTTCCCCTACAGCAAGTTCTGAAGGCTGAAGGGTTGTATTCTGAAGTTAGCCGCGGTTTTGTAGAAGAAGAAAGACATGTTCGTGGCTCTAGTTTGTTTAAAATACTGTTAAAACAGTTCATTTCTCCTACCTGTTAGACCCACCGCATCGGTGGAGTGAGGATATTTAGAGAGCCTTTATATGCGAGGGGGAGAACCTCGATGTCGCTGTCAATGGACTTCAATGCCTGCACGGCATTGCTAAAGCAAGTTCACCTCAGCACTGCAGACACCTCAAATGCCTTCTAGTGCAAAGCTCGAAACCGTGCTGTTTATATGGTGGTACCCATAAAACAGGGAAGGCAGATCAAACATCTGGGTAGCTCGCGATGTTCTATGTCAACCGCATATCTCCGCTAGCTTGTTCCTCGTACCTGAAATGTTGCTTTTGTTCATAATGTATTTTACTGCAGTAATTTTAGTTCCTTCGAACGAATCTGCACATTGGACTCCTTAAAATCCTTACAAGCTGTAAGCATTTCCCGAAAATAGTAAGGCACTCAATCATATTACACCAACCCTAACCCCACAAAAGCCTGCAGATTAGGCTAGAAGAAAACAAAGGGGAGCAACAAGGGACAAACTAAGTTTTTTCAGGTCATGTTTTATTGCAAACTGCATGCAACCGGCATGTGGCCTTAATTTCTTCAAACCATCCTTTCTCCATTGCTAAGATCTCGTGTCCTTGCAGTGGGCCTACAATAAAGCAAGAAGACGAAAAGTCATACACGGCGCCGACCACGTCAGAGTCCATACTTATTTTCTCTACAAGCACTAAATAAAAACTGAGTTTACGATATCAAAGCATCCGTGTGGCTGGTTATGAAACAAATGCAGCACATAGGGCATATTTGAGTTATGGGCCAACAACCAACTTGCTAAGTGCACATAAACTGCACCATTCATACCGACAGACAGACAGAAAAACAGACGGACAGGAACAGTAAATCTGTCGCATTTTATGTTAAAGAGCAATCTTTTTTGTAATTATTGAGCGAGTTTCGGTGTGGTTGCGCGTGTCATTCAAGGGCAGAACGAATACTCCATGGCAAGCTGCACAAAATTTAGTTGTGTTGCAACTGTGCGAGACTTCGAGAGTCTACAGAGAATGCGTTCGTCGGCTCGTCTGTCTACCTTTCCCAATGCCCTTCCACAGCGACCGAGGTGAAATTGCAGGAACACGAACATCTGCAAGCAAAAGAAGATATGAACACGAGCTTCTCTAGATGGTTCACGGGCCTGGTGTTTTCCGCAACGAATGCGGTGACGGCTTCGGAAATAAATGAAGCGCAGATAGTGAATGCGTGCAGGACCACTCATTCGACTAGTCATATCATTCGGTTGGTGAACTGTGCTTCGACTACAGGAATAAACAAGCATACTAAACCAGCTTTCGCTCGCATAGCCCGGCGTAGCCGAACGAAGCCTGATTCATTTTTAAACTGTGCACGTTGTCGTGTTTTTTTTCCTCAGACTGCTTTTCATCTCATGGCTAAGTCAGCCTTTTCAAGAAGTGTGCGGTAATATACTCAACCCACTCGCAATACAACGGGTACTCACCTCACAAACACGGGGAAGTGATCGGCTCCAAGCAGTCTCAGTTCACTTGTGTAATCTAGGTTTTCCGTTGGATAGCGCAAGTCGGAAAGTGGGGAAGTCTCATTGCGGCACGCAGCGCCCTGGTATTTACACTTCAAAGTCATTGCAGGTGTGCTCAGCGCGGAGCTGGTGTCGTAGTGGAAGATACGTGTACGGTGTAGCCAAACGTAGCTCATACCGCAGCTTGCTCGCCCGCGCCATCATGCAGCTGGTCAAGTGCGACGCAGCAGGAACGGCTGGCCGCAAGAACCAACATGGCGCTAGTTTCCATGAAAACCGGGACTGGCAACAATGTGTTTTAGCAGACGGCGGCAAGTCAAGACAAGTCAAGATTATTAAATAATTCATTTGAGTTACAAGGTTAGGGGTGGGTCGTCAAAGACTGACACCACCCTAAAACACGGAGACGCGTGCACATGAAGGCTCCCTAGTTTTTTTAGCTTACCAAGTGTCATGTCGCGGTAACAGTGGTGTTTACGCGGTTTTAGAAATGTACTTTATTATTGAGCGAAAATTAATTTAGCTGTTTAGTGGCCCGTTATGTCGATGTATATTTTCTTTGCAAAGCGGTGCCTCGACTATCAGTCCTCGCGTCACTTTAATATATCAAAACAGTGGCCCACATGTTGGAGTTGTCGCCGATTTCTCTATAGTAAGAGGATGGCGTCTGTTTATGAAAAGTGTTTAATGATTTCAAGTACATCGCACTCAACTATGACAGAGCAGTGAGTCATCCCAGATGTACAGTAAACATGCAAATACTGTCTAAAGCACAAAAAGCATCGCCCTGTAGGTGAACAGTCATTCGATCGTGCGATCCTGGCCTGTGTTATATTGCTCCAAAGGTGGATTAATCAGTTTTTTAAAAAACTCAGCAGCCAATTTCTAATCAGTTAGCTCTATCTAAAAAACCACAGCGCATATGTCCGTCACTTTCGAATGACAGTCATGCTCGTTTGTTTTTTCACTTGAACCGTTAGTATGTTTTCTCGGATAACTCAACCACGCGCATTAAGAGGTAAAGGTTCGTCATAATACCTAAAACACTGTTTCGTGAAGGAGCAATCTTGCGATCTCTAGAGAAAGATTAGGCCATTCATGTTTATGACCAAAAACTTGTGCCACAAAGATGGGTCATTACTCAGTTATCCAAAATGCGCGAGAGGTGCTTAACATGTATATTTAAAAACTCATAGTGCTCTTCCTCCGATTTTTTTCAGGTGACATTGGTTATTACGACGAGGACGGGCGTTTCTATTTCGTCCAGAGGCTGAAAGAGATGATAAAATGCATGGACAACCAAGTTGTTCCTGCTGAGCTTGAGCAATTGCTGCTTCAGGAGCACTCCGTAGACATTGCCGAAGTGACAGTGGTGGGGCTACCGCACCCTTTATACGGAGAAGCACCAGCGGCTGCGGTAGTGCCCCGGGACCAGTACATGTGTCACAAGGCCGCGGCGTCTTTGGCAGACAAGATTAAGGCTACCATCGCAGGTACGGTTCCGCTTTGATACCAATAGTGTTTTTTATATATTTTGAATACTGCTCGCCTCTTTCCGAGACCATAGTAGATGGGCATACAAGTTTGACACACAGCTACAAAAATTAAATCGAGACTCGACGAATTTCTGTCGTCGTGTTCATGTCTTGTATGTATGTATGTATGTATGTATGTATGTATGTATGTATGTATGTATGTATGTATGTATGTATGTATGTATGTATGTATGTATGTATGTATGTATGTATGTATGTATGTATGTATGTATGTGTGCATGTATGTATGTACGTATGTATGTAATGTATGTATGTATGTATGTATGTATGTATGTATGTATGTATGTATGTATGTGCGTATGTACATACGTAGGTAGATAGGTAGGTAATACATGTAGGTAGCTAAGACAGGTAGGTAGGTAAAGCCACGAACAAAAATAAATTGGTCGAAGGAGTTTGCGACCGGCGCTGTTGAGACTTCAATCTGTGACTCCTAACTCCGCAGCCTACCGCTTTCGAAAGCTCTGCCACGTGCCACTGGTTACTTGGAATGGTAACGGTGAGCATTTACCGCTGCTGGTACGCAGATCTCGGAAGCGCTTCGGCATGTTCAGTACCACCCTCCAGGTGTTGCTAAGGATGCGCTTTAAAGCAACGCTACTAGATCTTGTTTCAGCTGTTTTTGAAAGGTCCATGGAAGAGAAACCCGTTTTTGTACCAATTCACACTGTGCGACGCCGAACAAGCAATGCTTGGAACGCCATACGCCGAAGGCGGCGCTGAGGGACACCCCACGCGTCGCAATGTCCAGTGAGGAGGCGCTGGCGTAGTCATCATCCGCTGATCAATCAGGAAGAAGTAATAACTGTTCCAGCTGTATATGTGCACGTGTTCTGTGTATACCTGTGCATTCTTATCAAGCGTCATTCTTTGAGATTGAGCTGCGGGCTGGCCCCGCCGCGGTGGTCTAGTGGCTAAGGTACTCGGCTGCTGACCCGCAGGCCGTGGGTTCAAATCCCGGCTGCGACGGCTGCATTTCCGATGGAGGCGGTAATGTCGTAGGCCCGTGTGCTCAGATTTGGGTGCACGTTAAAGAACCCCAGGCGGTCAAAATTTTCGGAGCCCTCCGCTACGGCGTCTCTCATAATCATATGGTGGTTTTGGAACGTTAAACCGCACAAATCAGTCAATCAATGAGCTGCGGGCTGAGAGTGTTGCCCTGACCAAGCATTAATAATGGCGTCCCACTAGTCTGTAAGCTGATCAAGGTTCTTCAAAGAATGGTTCCGGCTACAACGCAGAGGCCAAAACAATGTACGTTTACATGGAGTTGTTTACCAAGAGGGTCCTTACAAAACCTTGATTTACCTCATGATTTTATTCCTAGCTTTCGGCTTGGTAGGGGGCTGGTGTATCTCAGATATCATGAGATCTTTTACACCAGCGACATTACGGCAGGTGGTGTTCCACGTACTAAATATTTCCAGGTTTTGTTTAACAATGTCAATTTCTAACGCAGTTCAGTTCCGGCTAAGTATTTCCCATGTCTCTGTTGAGTCACCTGTATTGCTAGCTAAGGGTAGCACTTAAGACAAGTTTTGTCTGAAGATGTAGACACCTGCGAATGCACCCGCTTACAAAAAGTACCAAAAAAAAAACATCCATAATAGCAGGTCGAGTGGTGTGCAAAGAAGATTTGCCTCAGATGAGTTGTCAGTGTAATTTGCAGCGTAAATAAATTGTACATGGCTGTAAATAAATTACAGCCAAGTTCTTTCGAGGATCCCTTCTCTTGTAATATTATTTCACCATGATTAGAGTGTCGTTCTCACTTTCCGAAAAGTACTAAGTCCGGACGTCCTCAATAGCTGCTATATTAGTGGGCATACTGTGGAATATATGATATTCTAAATTTACACTAGAGGGAACTCTGACGCTAGTGTATATGTTAGCTGCAAGGCATGGTACTTAAGCTAGCAAGGGAATCATGAGTAGTACCGAAATTTGTATGATCTTTGTTCTATCGGCTCCGTTTGACTTCGCGTGGCATGGAGCCCATTTGTAACAGGGCGACCATCGGAAAATGTGCAGCAGTTGCAATTCACTGAAGTTCACATCATGAAGGTCATGAAGTTCAGAACCAATTGCTCTTTTACTTCAAACACAAACAAACTAGAACAATAAACATAGCCGCCAGTGCGCTCGAAGCTCGCAGGCATGAAGACTAGGCAAATTAGTGTACATACCGTCATTCTCTTGGTGGTGGAACGATAACAGCGCCAGAGTCCCTCTAGTTAGTTTCAGGAAGTTATGCTTCGGAAGATTTCGTTCTATTATAAAAGCACGTGAATCTTGTGCCCTCCTAATGTATTGAACTTAAAACCTGTGTGTGTCTCCCGGCCAGAGAGAAAGGCGTGCAGAAGCAATGGAGGTTACAGTTACGAATGCGAGTGATTGGAGGGAAAGTCGTGGTAGATCAAAAATGTTGCAGTGTTTTATTAGTTTATATTTGCTGTGGCTAAGCTATATTTGGTACAGCTGAGCAATTCTGCCCAATCTTTTCGCAGGAAAACTGGCTATCCACAAGCACCTTTACGGAGGCGTCTTTCTGTTCGACTCCTTGCCGAAGACAGAAACGGCAAAAGTAAACCGAAGAGCAATAGTGGAACAGTGTGCTCATAAAGTAAGTTAGTAATAAATAAAGAAGTTACAGTCTTTTAAACACACGTGTTCAAATTTTCATGGTGTTTCCTTTTCTAAGGAGATTATACTGCTGGCTTATAGTGTAGGCCGCATAGTCGTTGCTCAAACTCCGAGCACTTTCTTACAAATTTATCGAACTGGTGAAGACAGAGCAAGGATATATAGAATATATGATAAACAGTCATGTGATTATTTTTCTAAAGTCCAAGGAGCCGCACAGTATGTGGATGCAATCGACACCAGTTAAGTATTTTCCGCCTCGTCGTGGCCCACACGTGTCTCTCGGAGAGGTGGCATATTTATTTATTTTATTTATTTATTTAGGTACCCTAAGGGCCCAAATGGGCATTACATAGGGGGGGGGGGAATGGGTTTAAAGCCGATACAACGTACAAAATTGTTAAAAGAAAGAATCAACACAACAAAAGTGACATTACAATATCATAAAGGCAGCAAAAGTACACAATTGCAAAGTACAGCGTGAAACATATAAAAAAGTGTAAATGTGACAGAAAATCTGGTATTTGGAAGGCAGGAACACACATTTACAGCCTAGAAAAGATGAGCATGATGAAGACAAGTTACAGGGTATTTTGATTAGCTAGAAAAGCGAGGAGTGCGGTTTGAAAAGAAGAGGTGTCTGTTTGGTCCACTAGGCTACTAGGTAAAGAATTCCATTCATTGATTGCCAGAACAAGGGGTGAGTTCTGATATTTGTTTGTTCGGGCAAAAATTGGGCCAACTTTGTGAGCGTGGTCAGCGCGTGCGGACGTATGGGGTGCCGGGAGTATAAATTTGCGAGCGAATGGTGTTGGATGATGGTACAGTGTGTGAAAAAAAAAATTAATCTTGACAACTGCCTGCGTTGGGTGAGAGGGGGGAGATTAAGTTCGTCCTTCAAGGCAGATACACTCTGGTATCTTGAGTACGATGACAGAATGAAGCGCGCGGCCTTGTTCTGTACGGATTCAAGCATGTTAGTCAGACGCATCTCAAGTGGATGCCAGATGATTTGCGCGTATTCTAGTGAAGAGCGGATAAGAGCATTATACGCGTGGAGTCGTGTCTCTGAATTAGCTAAATAAAGGTGACGCTTCAGCAGGCCGAGCTTTTTACACGCCTTCGATGTGATTTTTTCTATATGGGGGGCCCAGCTGAAATCGGAGGTGAATGCAACTCCCAGATATTTGAAAGATGAAACTGTTTCTATTTTGGCATTATCTATTAAGTAATTATAAGTTTCGGATCTTGTCCTAGAAGAAAATTGCACATGCTTAGTTTTTTCTACGTTTATTTTCATCAGCCATTTTTCGCACCATTCAGTCACAAAGCGAGATGTTGCGTTGTGCTTGCGTTCAAGCATAATCATCATTAATATAGTTAGAGCAGTAGCGCTGGTAGTGCCGCCCAGCGGCGAGGCTAGGTGACCGCACAGAGATGATTCGGGGCTCTCTTTGGCGAGGGACGGCTGACGCGATTGGTCGTCTTTTCACGGGTATTCGCGGGATCCGAAAACTGTGGGCCGTCTCCTGTAGGTGCCTTGTGGTGATTCGATCATTGGGGATGGCATCTTCGCGTAACCTTCTGTTAGTTTTTCTGTTTGAGTGTCTTATTGGGATTATTGTATAAGGTTGTTTCTAGCGTGTCACCAGTGAGGTTTTCGATCGGCTGGCGATATTGTTGTTTGTAACGGTTGTTGAATAAATGTTCACGATGTATGGATTAATTATAGTGCATCTCTCTGTGCGTGCGTTTCAAGAGCGGCACTCTGGTCCGCGACTCCACAACAAATATTTTAATAATGCTATATTATAGTATTGCTAAACAAAAAAATTGAGGACCCTTAGCTTCACCTTTCAAAGTTAAACGCGATCGTGGATCTGGCCCTTAGTGCGCCCTTCAACTGCAAAGGGCATACCTGATAATGTTTTGTTACATACACACACACGCACACAGTAGATTGTACCAGCGCGCGCGCGCGAATATAACATACAATTTTTTTTATCTAAAGCAAGATTTGCAAAGCCTCTAAGATACATGTCGCACGCTTGCCATCTTGGAGACCATAAAGAGTCTCACAATGCCTCACAGATGGCAGCACATTATCTAGCGTTTGCCATTTGCTTGATCAATGCCTCTGGAAAGTCATGATAGGTTTTCCGCGATATCGACATAGTTTTCTATTTTTACAGCTATTTGAAAGTTCCGGTGTGTTTTTAGCGTTGATGGCTCCACTATCTCGGCCTTTTTCTACATAACTGAAGGCCTCCCAAAGGCGCGTACAAATTACCAAATGAGCTTGTTTTCGTCATGACACCTGCCGAACAAAATGCGTTCACCTCATGATCACCAGCGCGCGCGCTAAACACTGGAACACAAAGCGTACTTTTTTCCTTTAATCCATGAAATCATCACCAGTAATGGTGAACTAAAAGCGTACGTTATCATGGCTGCTAACGGCAAGCCATTCATATACACCATATACTATTTGGCAGTCTTCAGAGCTCAGCCTCTTTAGCGTATTTTAGTCATCAGTAGCGAGCAAGTAACCGAAACAGGACGTCTTGGTTTGTGTTTCCTTTTTTTGGATAATCTTTTCGCGTAATATTGCGCCTGCATTGCGAAACATTTCATTAGGTGCATGACCTTCGTGTACACTAGTTCAGTTTGAATATTAGCAGGAAATACGGTGGTTTTATTGGCAATAGGGTTCATGAATGTATGACGGCAATGCCTGAGAACTGGATGTTGCTGCCGCTGAAGATTCAATGAGCGTTAGCAAAAATGTGGAGGGGCACGAACAATGTCAGCTCGCCCGCCGAAGATTTCACCTGCGTATTCAGTTCTGTTTTATAGCCTATATAATTGTAATATTTATGACTTTAGACTTGAAATGTAATGCTATCAAAGTATGCAAGTTCTTCTTTCTTGCCTGTATATATTACGATGGCAACGCTCATATGTCTTGCATACAGTTCGCCTTGTCGATTGTCCACACCTTTAAAACGCGATACGGTCAATTCTACTGGGCGTATCGTTGCTACTAAGTAATGCACTGCAGAGGGCACTGTCTGCCTTTCGGACATGGTGTTGCTCACAATTAAATCATAGGTCTGTATCTAAGTGATCGTACCTGAATACTACCGATGGTAACATCGTTTTCGTATATGTAAATTTCTCGCATACAACCTCCCCCCCCCCCCAAAGAAATGAAAGCAAGAGAAAACGAGAGATTGGTCTTAAAAAGTTTAGGGGCATATTCGGGGTTATGTACATGCATTTTGTTGCATTCATTTGTAGAAATGAAGTTGCGGGCTTTGTGACAGGGCACATTATACACGGCAGAATGTGGTACATGTACATTGATGTGTGAGACTTTTAAAAATGACGGATTACCGGAAACCCTTGAAACACGCTATAGGTACAGACATTTCCAAGATTGTGATTCTTGTTACGTGGAAAAATCGCTGTTTATCCGTCTCTTTACACCTCACCAAAATACAAATATTCAAAACATTTTCAGTGGCCAGTCCGCGCTAAACTTCCTGCTGTCTGGCCTTCTGCTTTTCGTTGTCCTCCTTTTCGGCATGGCAGTCATGATGGCCTAGGCTATGGCAGGTAAGCCACAGGATATGCACTCAATGGCACTAGCAAGCTTAAAAAAGTCCTGACACGAATATATTTTCGGGTTTTTGCTCTATATAGAAACACCAGTATTGAGAACCCTATGGAAAAGTTTTGTAGTGCTTGGAATTGGATTCATCATATTTTATAGCCACTACCTTAAAACAGCAATTACGGTGTTGGTATCGAGAAATGGCTTCTCAGCGTTGTGTCAACCCAAGTAGGACGTCACCAGGAGACTGCAAGGCATGACGTACTAACGAGAGCTGTCAATTCGCTGTCAGTCACACGTGTAAGCAACGGAGAGTGAATTGTCATTAAAAAGCTTTGGACTCTCGCAGCGAATTCCATCAATTTAGACTGCATGCCCGACACAGATTACGCTAACTCGGGGAATTCTAGTAACGTGTCTTGGCAACGTCCACAGCAGTGACATTCGTTTTCAAGTAATCGCAGACGACAACCCTAAATAAACTAAAATATTTATACTTGTTATCTCACTGCGGTGTGTGGAGAATGTTGATAGTGCACACCTTGGAAACGAAAAATCTCACTTTTGGGATTGCTGAAGATCATGTCAGTGGTCCTGTATGTGTAGTCTCTAGCACTAAGTCCTAGCGAAAAAACTTTAGTCAGTGTTGCCAGATTTGTGATGTTTTCTGACTAAGGTGGCTATTTGGCTTCGTTTGGCAAGCGGGTTTAATAAAATCGGTCGTCTATAACTTACCACCACAAGGTAAGCCGCTCGCACTGAAGAACGTTGGGTACGTCACAGGTTTTCAGGAACCAGTTATAGCTTTTAAATAAATAAAAACATATTACCGACACTGAATAAATCTTTTCATGACGCCGGCATTGATAGTACAAGTATAACAAAGTCTGAACCACGGTCTCTCATTTAAACTCTGTAGATCTCCATGACTTACGCGTAATTTCTTCCGCCATTGTACTTGCATTCAAATATATAGACGGTCAGTAACTTAAGTACATGCTTTTGAGTTTACCTTGTGAGATTGTGCATTATTGTTGCTGTAAATGTTCTACTTGCCACTGTTATATTGCGTTGTTTTTAATTGATTGCCTTTCATTGTATTGCACAAACAATGCAGTTTTTTACTTTTCTTTTAACACCGTTTTTCTTTATTATGAATGCGCAACTCACTGCCGCAGTGTACATCATGGGCTAAGGGCACCTCAAGCTGTCCCATTACAGTAGAACCCTTCTGTTTTGTTCATCACTGCTACGCTTTTCCGGCTGCTACGTCGCTTTTGTTGGTCAGGGCACTGTATCCTTAGGACCCAGTGTATTGGGAACCTCGCTGTTGGGAACAATCGCAAGACAAATGCCGTATAATACACCATAAAAGGCGCTCTATGCCAAACCAGAACCGCGAAAATGGGTGATCATGTCGCCTCTTCACGCAGCATGTCCTGGCTTGGCTGTAGGATTATTCACACGAGTGTTGCAAGCGACAAGCATAATGTACATAGGTTTCGACGAACACAATCATAGTCGTCGAGATTCTTATTGCGGAGACGGCGTATGGGACGTCATTGGTTTTCATATTGCTTAAGCTCTAGAGAAAGAAAGGCTTTCGAGATTGGCGTTCGTTTCCATCGTATATTTTTGGTTTCGTCGTATACGCGTTGATTTTCCTACATGCGCATGTTGAAACCAGTTCACCGAAGAGATTGGACAAGTCTAGTTATTTGGTTAACTCGGGCCTCGTTCGAAATTTTAAATTGTAAAGTATCGACACCTCAAAGCTACCGCGGTATTTTATTCACACTAACATATGCCTGCAGGTGCGAAAAGACCGAGTGGGCGTCCTGAGCATGAAGTACTCCCGTTTCAAATCAATACAGGCTGGGTTGACTGTCATGTGATGCGTCGGCATGCAGTCGAGATTCCAAGGCAGGCGGAGTGAATGCATTAAACGTTCAAGTAGACAAAGCAAGAAAGCTCTAAGGTAACCATCAGACCACATTTGTGTAAACCAATAAATAACAAAATCAACTACCATCTTTCTGTAGGAGTACTTGCAAGTAAAACAAACCACTACCACCTAGTGCCACATAATACGTAAAAGTGCTACCAACTGCACCGGGAGCTTCCCCTGATAAAACTAATATTGTTTCTACATTGCTCAGATGTTTTAATGATATACTGTTATGAAGCACGTCCGAATTGAAACCGTCTGTGAAAAATTGAGAATAAATAAAAAAACAAGGCAATGTATTAACACAACACAAAGATACGATGGGGTTTTTGCGCCAACCCTGTCCTTCGATCAGCATACACCTAATAGTCCCACAGGTAGCATTATATACTGAAGTATTTAACAGCGTAGCTGTTTTTAATGCTCTTAGTCGTGCCTTGAACGTCCAGTATTCTTGGTAATTAGAGTGGGTATCGTAAACGGGTATGCATGACAGATACTCGATAAAGTCGTCCTTGGTCCACTAAACATGAAGGCAGCAGTTCGCAGAACAACCAGGTATATGCTACAAAAATTTGTGCAGCCCTTCAGAAAATTATAAACGCGTATTTACCAGAGTAGTTGGCTAAAATCGCTTCACACGTAACTCCCGCTGAAAACAAAGGCGTCGTAGCCAATGGCATGCGTATCACCATAGTCACTCTGTTGTGACGTTATACCTCGTCGTTTTAAAAGGTAGTGGTTGTACTATACCATAGTCACAATAATGGGACGTTATACCTCGTGGTTTCAAAAGATAGTGCATATATCATACCATCTAGCCACACTACTGTGAGGTTATACCTCGTGGTTTTAAAAAAGTAGTGAATATATTATACCACCTAGTCACACTACGGTGACGCTATGGCTCGTGGTCTCCGTTTTGCGGTGATGGCCGTGGAGCATGCCAGAGGCCTGTCTGGTCACAGGTTCTCACACCCGTCAACCGCAAGGAAGCGAGCTGGCTCTCCCAATGACACTGAGGATACTGATCTCTATTCTATGCCGAAAAACGAAACATCCGATGGCAGCTTTATACCTGTCCGGGGTAAGAGGGCGAAGAGAAGGACGGTGAATACAGCAGCATCAGCTCCTGCTAGCACAGCAACTGTGCAGTCAAGGCCTGCGCGCTGGCCGCACGTCATCATCTTCATGCTCAAAGATCCATCAAGCAACCTACGGCTTCTGAACAGGCAAGCCCTTTCCGTTGCTCTCGAATGTGCGGTGCCACATGAAATTAAGGACGTACGAGTAAACCCAAGGAAGAACACTCTCGCCATAGACGTGCACGATGCGAGTGCGCTAGGACAGCTGCAGCAAATGACTGAGCTAGGTGGCATTAAAATGCGCCCCTTTATCCCGATGGATGACAAATCAATTGCCGGGGTAATTTATGACATCGACACTGCCATTCCTAATGCTGACTTGTCTACCCTCATCAAGCCTGCAAACGAGGGAACTGTCATTACGCAAGCGCGGCGCCTTGGAAATACGCGCTGCGTAAAAGTGTTTTTCAAGGAAGATTGCATACCGTCCCACGTTAAAGTTGGACATTTTTGACATCCCGTTCAACCATTGATCCAAAAGCCATCTCAATGTCATCAGTGCCTCAGGCTAGGACACGTCAAGGGAGCATGCCCCAACTCACAACTGTGTCCCCGCTGCGCTGAACCTCATGCTGAAGACGCCTGTCGGGCGACTACTCTGAAGTGCGCCAACTGCAGCAGTCCTCATGCTGCCTCGTCGAAAGACTGTCCTCGAATCCAAAAGAAGCGCGCGGTTCTCAGACAAATAGCCCGAGACAACTCGACAAACAGGGAGGCAGGCGAAGTAGTCCGGCGTCGGCGTCGACGTCGGCATCAACGAAAGTCTTCAAAAATGGCACATTCCCGAGACGTTCTTTCCCACTCTTTAGCGGTTCCATCCAGTATTTTAGCGGTTCCATCCAGGTTCCATCCAGTATTTTTGTTCCATTGGAAACACTTTTTTAGGGTGTCTAGGAACACCCTTAACAATAAGGTGTTTATAAACACCCTAAAACTTTAGGGTGTAAAGAAACCTTACAACCTTCTATAATAGTTGTTTATGAACACCCCAAACAATGTGTGTTGGATGAAGCTACACCCATGCGAGTGGGCTGTAACACTAAAAGCCCCCTTGAAACCATGGCAGTTACACGGATAAGCATACTAGAGTCAAATGAAGCGCGATTAACGGGACAACACAAGCAGACAGAGGAGGTGACGCTTAGTCTTGTGTTTTGAGGAGAGCCGTTCATAGCACTTCATTCCATCAAATATGCATCACCAACTGGCCCAAGCCTCAATTGTTTTCAGGGAGGAGCATATATGAACCTTCTCTGCGGCTGACAGGGAAGAAGGAAGATACTGGTGTCACCCACTGCACTTATACCTGCATGCATGCAGCTGATAAAATAAGGTGCCATGGTCTTGAATGAGCTGCATGAAACCAGTGTATATATGTGTACGTAGACTGGGCCGAAAACGACAAAGTAAGACGTGGAAGGCACTTAGACATACACACACACACACACACACACACACACACACACACACACACACACACACACACACACCACACCACAGTAGTGCAAGCAGTAACCTGTAGCGTAAGGTTCGACCAAACATAACGCCGAAGCAAAAAACAATTAAGACCATATGTTAACATCTGCCTTTATTATAGGAAAACTGCAAGTCGGACAAACAGGACTCTGATGGCATTCTGAAACATTTTGAAATATATCACGTGACCAAGTTTTTTTTCTGTACTAGAAATTCATTGTTTTCAATACAATAAATCTTCACAACTTTCACAAACATTACCGCTAGTCGGGCAAACGACTGAGAGGTATCGCGTTGATTGACACCTATAAAATATTAAAAAAACACGTAGAAAGAGTAAGCGAGTTTCTGGGGTCACTTTTACAACCTATTACATCTCGAAGTATAAATTTCGACATTAAAAAGAGAAAATTCGACAAGGTAGTCTAAGCTTGTTGTAATAATGTAATGTCAGTGTTGGTATACTTCTAACTGCAAAACCACTCGTCACTGCTGCGTGCACAATAATCTTCAGCTGATAAGATGACTGGTGCCTTCGAGAGAAGTGGGGCGAAGCTGTTCTTTCTGTACAGGAAATTCAATCCTCGGAACCTAAAATAAATACACAAGGAACAACAAGCGAAATTTCACAAAGAGTGAAACCTACAGTATGCACCCTGCATAACTAACTGCTTTCTTATGTGTAAGTATAAACTGAGTGAATAGCAAGCATATTCAGTGGTATCGGGCTCCACTACAGTGAGAAATACTAGAAAAGGTATGCCGAGCAATAAACGCCATAAAAAGCGCACTGTGGCAGAATCAATATACCTTTCGTGCCATAGATATGAACCTTACTTTACCCTTTCAGCTTGCTCGCGCAGTCAAATAAAAAGGTGCTGCTCCAAGTTGATAATGTTCCATTAGCTGCATGCATCGACCAATCTAAGTGAATGTCAAATTCTATGCTTAAGTATGCATCAACACAGCTGCATGTGTATTTCTGCAGATCTACCATGGTACTCATTCGATTAGTTTATTAAAAGGCATACAGTATGACGCGCAACAACATATATATATAACTATATATATATATATATATATATATATATATATATATATATATATATATATATAATCTCTATTGCACAAAAGGACAATGCCACTGAGCATACATGACGGAATGAGCATTGAGAAAATATTCAGTGCAGGTAACTTGTTAAACAAGTACTGAATAGTTACGTATTAAAATGCGAATGATACTAGTGTTCTTGAACTGGCTCACATTTACACGATCATGTAATGAAAGAATTTGCCATTGAGTCATTCCATGTCAAACATCCCAGCCATTTTGGCGACCACCTGAAATGTATTCGAAAACCATCGCGCTGATTTTACTGCTTTAAAAAAGGTAACTGCTAGAATATTTTGCAGACAAATAATTTTTGATCACGTGGCTGCCTCTTGAACTTCCCGGAATCTCGTCTAGATGTTTGTGAAAAAAAATTTATTCGTAAGTGTCTCTTTTTCCGTGCGAAATTCGGTCTACAAGTTAAGTGAAGGACTTGCGTTAAGTGTTTGTAGCTCAGTAATATTATTAGCATTTTTCGACTGCATACGTCGCCAATAATTTAGCCGAAATGTGTTATATCTGCATTTTTCTATATCAATACTTCACTTCGAATGAATATCTGAGGAGTGAATACTTAATCCACATAAGGTATATTTGCAGGAAAAATATTTTAGACCTCTCAAGCTGTCAAGCTTTACGAGAAAAAATCGCAAATTTCACAAAATAGTTGTTTTGTATTTAATGAGACGCAACTTGCACCATATGGGGGTTGAATGAAAAAGACTTCGTACCTAAGTCTAAAGCAAATAAACAGTTCTTTTCATGTGGCAAATTTTGTCACAGCAGTTTATGTTTTGAGAAAAATATCACAGCATACCCACGGAGTGAATGATGATGAGTGGGGCATAGCGTTCGTCCGTCCGGACGTACAAACGAATGGACAGACAGTCTGACGCCAGTATGGACGGACAGAAAGACGGACGGACTCACGGACAGACCGACACACGGAAGCCCGGACGGATGAATGCACAGACGAACGTACGAAAGTACAAATGTACGGACGAAGGATTCGCCCCACGAATCATCATTTTGCCCATGTATATGCTGTGAAAACCAGTAACGCTATCGATTGTGCAACTCATCAAGTGGCTACATAATACTACTACGACTTCAGAGGAGGGAACGACCCACTGCCTCAAGAGCTTTGCCCCTAAATGATTTTCGAAGTTCCAAGTTCCTCATTTGCCATTTGCTCATATGGCAGCCGACGCCTCGAAGCTCCTCAATGCTGCTGATGGGAAAATTAAAAAATTATTTTATTCCTTGAAATAGAAATTGTAAAGATGAAACTTGTCACATAAAAAGAGCTGTTTATTTGCTTTCAATTTAGGTAAAAGGTGATTTTTAATTGGACCACCACATGGTGCAAATTGCGTCTCAATACGGACAAAAATGACAATTCTTTGAAATGAGTGATCTTTTCTCGTAGAAGTTAACAGCTTAAGATGTCTAAAAATAATTTTTCATCAAAATATCTTTTCTGTGAAGTAAGTAGTCTCAGCAAAGATATTCAAACAAAGTAAAGTATCGCAATGAGAAAATGCAAACATAACACATTTTGACTAAATTGGTGCAGACGTATGTGGCCCAAAATTCGTGTTAACATTGCCGAGTTTCAAACACCCTACATAAGCCCCGTTACTTAACATGTACCAAGCTTGGTATAAAAAAAAGAAGCAGTACTTGTAAAATATTTTTTTCACAAACAACAGTCAAACAACATTCTGGAAAGTTGGAAAGGCAACCACGTGACCAAAAACTTTTTTCTCCAAAATATTCAAGCAGTTCAATGTTTTCAGTGCATTACATCAGCACGATTTTTTTTCAAACACATTTGCCATATCCGCGAAATTGGCTGGGAAATTTCGAATAAAGTGGTCCTTTACCTTTAACCAATGACCATCGCATACTGCTAAATTAGGACCATTTTTTTCAATCATGCTGGCAGGCTGAGAAAGCATAACTCTTTCCCGATGCAGCATAGGCTGTTCAGTGACTGTGCTTGTTGTGCTCCAAGATAAATATGCTGCCCAGTCTTACATTTTGGCTGCAACACATGCTTAGATATCGTTCAGTATGTATAACATTAAAGTGTTTTTGTTAGCGTTTCGTTTTCATATATCACATCAAGCTGATACTGTTACTGACACTGACAGCTTAGTCTCACTCATAGAAAGCAAATTAAATTATTGTTCAAGTTTGTTAAAATTCCTGAAGGTTACGTTGGAGTAGACGCTGAATACGAAAGACTTAGGGCCATTCGCCGCAAGGCTGAAAGAAAATATAGACGCACGGGTCTACTTGAAGATTACCGCGACTGTCAAAAAACACATGACCGCATAAGACGAGAACTAGATAGACTAGGTAAAAAGCGCTGGCGGGAATTCTGCACTTCGCTAACGCCATTTGCACCCGAGTCAAAATAATGGAATTCTCTGCGCTCTTTAAATTGGACAGTAACACTTCAACAACCATTTAGAGCCTGAGCTTTAGTGAAGAATGTACCGGAAACAACCGTTGCGGACGAATTGTGTCAGCATAATACACGGCCTAGTGCAGCCGGGCACACGCCTGAATACATTAGGTCTGTTGGGGATATTAAAGCATGGATTATTTTTTCTCTCAATAGACATCATGATGACCTAGATCATCCGTTTTTACTGCAAGAATTAAATAATGCTCTTGCAGTGTGCCGACAGAGGAGAGCAGCTGGTCTCGATGGGATAACGTATGCAGCATTAAAAAAACTTGGGTCCTGTGGCCACATATACTTTGTTGAAGATACTTATTGATGCATGAACAACAGAGTGCGGCCACCCTCCTGGAAAGTTGCAAGAGTGGTCCCAATTCTCAAACCCGGAAAAACGCCTTCATTTATAGATTTTTTCCGTCCTGTCAGCCTGACTAGCTGTCTTTGTAAACTTAAGGAAAAGATGATCGACGCTAGACTTCAGTGGTGGGTGGAATGTACGAAAGTGCTTCCAGAAAATATGGCCGGCTTTCGTAAACGCCGCTGCATCATGGATGCCATTCTAGACATTGTAACTTATGTGGATCATGAGAGGAGCTGTGGAAGATTCGTCGTTGCAGTGTTTTTAGATATAAAGCGAGCATTTGACACAACCAACGACGCTCTTGTATTACACGGTTTAATTCAGTTGGGAATAGTAGGCAGGACACTAAGATGGATTGCAGAATTCTTAAGAGACAGGAAAATCTTCATTGACACGGCTGACGGTAGAAGTAAAGAGCATGAAGTTAGTAAAGGAGTTCCACGGGGGAGCATACTAAGCCCATTTTTATTTGTTTGCGTTAGGGCTGAAATATCCCATATCTTACCTACTAGTTTGAAATATTCCATATATGCAGACGATCTGTGCATTTGGGCATTAGACACGAGCATTCAAGCAGTTCAGCAAAAACTTCAAGATGGTCTGACAATAATCAATGGCTTTTTCAAGAGTAGAGGCATGATTCTTTCGCATGAGAAAACGTCTGTACTTGCGCTCAGAAGGAAATGCCTTAAGAAATTCAAACTTCAGATAGACTCTCAGCGCTTACAACTTGTGCTGCAGCACAAATTTTTAGAGGTTATTTTAGACAGACGTCTGTCTAGGGCACCACAGATAATATCACTAGAGGACAAAGTCAACTCTCTAATCAATATATTACGTCGACTGACCGGAGTGAGAGGGGGAAGTTCATGTTCTTCTTTATTGCTTGTACATTCAGGAATAATTCGACAAAGAATAGCTTACTCTGCCCCGGTTTTACATGAGATATCACGTAACTTAGAGGAGAGGATTCAAAGATTGTTGGCCAGAAGCCTTCGTGTATGTCTTGGTGTACCGCGAGCGTCTGCCAGTGCTTTAGTAATTGCAGAGTCTAGTCAACCGACTTTCCATGCTATGAGATTTACAGAACCTTGCCGGCATTATCTTCGGTTGGCAACTCAACACGCTAATCATCATCTATAGCGAGATATTCAGGAGAGATCAGCTGCAAGAATACATAAAAATATAGTATAATTCAAAAGTTTACTGCCTACGCACGAATACTGGCCTACATGTGCATTCCACCCACCATGGCGACTCTCTATCCTAGATATTAAATCATAGATTCCGGGAAAAAATGTAAGAACGATCTGCCCATAATCGTATTAAAGCAATTAACTTTAACACTCCTTTATGCTAACAATGAAGACTATATTCACGTGTACACCGACAGATCATGTCTGAATCAAAGCTCTACGTCGGCATTCTTTGTACCTGCATACCGAGCGAGAAAAGCTTTTAAACTCAGCCATTTCACAACATCCACAACGGCAGAACTCTATGCAATACTCTGCACTTTACGCTTCATAAGTTTACAGCCAGGTCCCCTTCGATGGGTAGTTATTAGTGATTCACAGTCCTCACTAGTTTCTTCAAAAGGAATGAGCTTTGGAAACAAAGCTAGTGAGCTCGCCTATAATATACAGAGGACGTAAGCTATAGCAAAAGATTTAAACCACACCATAATGTTTCAGTGGGTGCCAAGCCACTGTGGAATCACAGGAAACGACATACCTGATCATATTGCACGTGCAGCACATCAAGAAAATAATATATCACTGCTACCTCTATCGATGAGCGATGCACGGTGACTAATAAATAAGCTGAGCTGTCAACTGTCTAAGGAAACCTGGTTCAAAAATGGTGCGCAAAACTCTCTGTTGTATAACATTGATCCCGGTATAGAACTGAATATTCCGTTAAAGGTTAGCCGATCGGTAGAAACAGTCATTCATAGGCTTCGACTTGGTACAGCCTACACGAAGGCTTTCCTGTATAGAATAAGGAAAGCTGGCAGTCCAACCTGCTCATGTAGAGAAGCTCAAGAAGAGGTGGAGCACATTCTTTTGCATTGTAAAATTCATAAAGTACCTCAAAAGAACCTTTTTCAAAAACTCAAGTCTTTAGATAGAGACCTCCATCAATTGCAAAAATCTTGGGTCCATGGCCAAAAGGAAAGCTACAAGTCACTGCAGCGCGTGCAGTCGTTCACTTTTTGGAGGAATCAGAAATAGCTCAAAAGTACTAAAAAAAAACAAATGTTATCCGCGGTATGTTTCAAAACAGTATTTTCGTGTTTCACTACGATATTTTTAGGAAAACCTTTCTGAAAACATGCCAGTATTTAAGCGACAAGTACACCTTAGACATTTTATTGAACTTTCACGTTTTTGTGTGAACACTTAAATTGGCGTGATTACTTGTGGTTTTTTTTACAAACTCAGTGTGGTGCGGACACAGTTCTATGCAGTGTGGACCCATTTCTCTTTAGTGTGGACACTCAGTGTGGAAAAAAACGTTAATTCAATGTGTAAGTATTGTGCTATGTACATATGTATAGCCTTGTGTTTGCTACAAAATGTGCGATGTTGGCAAGAGAAGAGGAGTAGCCGGCGCCACGCATTGGCACCAACCTCTCCTTACATACATTTTTGTTTTTGTTACAAACATTTTTGTTTTTTATTAGTGTTTTTGTACAACAAAAAAACTAATTATACGCTTCACATAGCAAAATACCTTTAAAACTGAAGTACTTGGCGAATTTACACGCCAAAGCGAGCCGATGGCAATATAACTCTGAATAACAAGAATATTTTGAAAGTTACACATGATGGAAACAATCTGAATAAAATGTGCTCGAACTTTAGCAGTTATGTTCAAACAAGCGTTTGCGCTGTTCAAGTAGGCAATTCGACCACACACAAAGACGAAAGGTCTGTTCAAACAAAAGTCCAGCTTCAGTGCTCGATCCGCTACACAGGCACGGTTGTCGGCAGTGTCACGCTTCGTTGCGGGTGAACGAAAATACCGGTGAAGACAAATTTAACGAAATTGAATGTATTAGCAAGTAGGCAAACTTCGCGAGGCGCACCTAACGCGAAGAAATATGCTGTGTTGTCACCCGATGCATCAACCCGAGTTATCACGGTAGTGTTACCGCACAAAACGAAAAAGAACCGAAAAAAACGACATGGACACTACGCCCTTGTTTTCCGTTCTCAATCTTTTTGTGCAATAGGAAAAAAAAGAGAGTAGGTGAATTACCAACAAGCCCAAGCATATGCGTCTAAGATACGGCTGATGCTTAGAGCTAACAGGCGCCGTCCCCACACATGTATTAATTATTAAACTAAAATTGATGTACATAACAAGCGGGCCCCGTTAAAAACAGCTGCCAACAAAGGGCACCGCAAAAATCTTTTCAATTTCTTCGCTGAACTTCAGCGGTGCACGCTCACTCTGCTTTGTACTCCAAACTATCTAAACAAACAAACAAAAATTGCCCACATTCACACTTCGCCATCATCCCCGTCTAACAGTTCGTACAAATATTCTCGCTAAGTAAACAAATGCTGATTTGTCATCAACTAGTTGAAAACAAAATTGTTTGAAGGCGTTATTCTCGTGTTCACGCAGTTAACAAAGCGCTGAACGGAACAACGTGAAAGCGGTACTCACTGTTTCACTTCATGTGCTCCACAATATGAATCCACAGGTCCAGTCTTCATGATGGTGCACCTTCGCAATAATCAGCACTGACAGAACCCACAGGTCGATCACAGAGCGCAGGCACATCTCAAACTAAACACCGACTAATAAACTCTACCGATCGAGACGCCACGCGCACAACACACACACACACAAGGGAGGGTTTTTCGGCAGCTCACGCAGTGACATATAAGACGATCTGGGTCCCTTTCCCGCGCTCTGCGCCCGGCGCGCAGCAATACCGGGAAGCAAAGGTTGTCTCGGCGACGAGACTTGATGGCGCCTTGTGGCGCTCTCAGACCGGCTATATGTTGTTTAACGCTAGCTTCGGCTCTCTGCTAATAGCGCAGGCACTGCTTTTTTTGCGGCAGCGATTTGTTGCGTTATACTCGTTTTTTTAACAGTGCATCTGAATCGCAGTAAACCTTGTGACTGCGCAGTGCGGCCAGCGTGGCGCCGGCTACTCCTCTTCTCTTGCCAACATCGCACATTTTGTAGCAAACACAAGGCTATACATATGTACATAGCACAATACTTACACATTGAATTAACGTTTTTTTCCACACTGAGTGTCCACACTAAAGAGAAATGGGTCCACACTGCATAGAACTGTGTCCGCACCACACTGAGTTTGTAAAAAAAACCACAAGTAATCACGCCAATTTAAGTGTTCACACAAAAACGTGAAAGTTCAATAAAATGTCTAAGGTGTACTTGTCGCTTAAATACTGGCATGTTTTCAGAAAGGTTTTCCTAAAAATATCGTAGTGAAACACGAAAATACTGTTTTGAAACATACCGCGGATAACATTTGTTTTTTTTTAGTACTTTTGAGCTATTTCTGATTCCTCCAAAAAGTGAACGACTGCACGCGCTGCAGTGACTTGTAGCTTTCCTTTTGGCCATGGACCCAAGATTTTTGCAATTGATGGAGGTCTCTATCTAAAGACTTGAGTTTTTGAAAAAGGTTCTTTTGAGGTACTTTATGAATTTTACAATGCAAAAGAATGTGCTCCACCTCTTCTTGAGCTTCTCTACATGAGCAGGTTGGACTGCCAGCTTTCCTTATTCTATACAGGAAAGCCTTCGTGTAGGCTGTACCAAGTCGAAGCCTATGAATGACTGTTTCTACCGATCGGCTAACCTTTAACGGAATATTCAGTTCTATACCGGGATCAATGTTATACAACAGAGAGTTTTGCGCACCATTTTTGAACCAGGTTTCCTTAGACAGTTGACAGCTCAGCTTATTTATTAGTCACCGTGCATCGCTCATCGATAGAGGTAGCAGTGATATATTATTTTCTTGATGTGCTGCACGTGCAATATGATCAGGTATGTCGTTTCCTGTGATTCCACAGTGGCTTGGCACCCACTGAAACATTATGGTGTGGTTTAAATCTTTTGCTATAGCTTACGTCCTCTGTATATTATAGGCGAGCTCACTAGCTTTGTTTCCAAAGCTCATTCCTTTTGAAGAAACTAGTGAGGACTGTGAATCACTAATAACTACCCATCGAAGGGGACCTGGCTGTAAACTTATGAAGCGTAAAGTGCAGAGTATTGCATAGAGTTCTGCCGTTGTGGATGTTGTGAAATGGCTGAGTTTAAAAGCTTTTCTCGCTCGGTATGCAGGTACAAAGAATGCCGACGTAGAGCTTTGATTCAGACATGATCTGTCGGTGTACACGTGAATATAGTCTTCATTGTTAGCATAAAGGAGTGTTAAAGTTAATTGCTTTAATACGATTATGGGCAGATCGTTCTTACATTTTTTCCCGGAATCTATGATTTAATATCTAGGATAGAGAGTCGCCATGGTGGGTGGAATGCACATGTAGGCCAGTATTCGTGCGTAGGCAGTAAACTTTTGAATTATACTATATTTTTATGTATTCTTGCAGCTGATCTCTCCTGAATATCTCGCTATAGATGATGATTAGCGTGTTGAGTTGCCAACCGAAGATAATGCCGGCAAGGTTCTGTAAATCTCATAGCATGGAAAGTCGGTTGACTAGACTCTGCAATTACTAAAGCACTGGCAGACGCTCGCGGTACACCAAGACATACACGAAGGCTTCTGGCCAACAATCTTTGAATCCTCTCCTCTAAGTTACGTGATATCTCATGTAAAACCGGGGCAGAGTAAGCTATTCTTTGTCGAATTATTCCTGAATGTACAAGCAATAAAGAAGAACATGAACTTCCCCCTCTCACTCCGGTCAGTCGACGTAATATATTGATTAGAGAGTTGACTTTGTCCTCTAGTGATATTATCTGTGGTGCCCTAGACAGACGTCTGTCTAAAATAACCTCTAAAAATTTGTGCTGCAGCACAAGTTGTAAGCGCTGAGAGTCTATCTGAAGTTTGAATTTCTTAAGGCATTTCCTTCTGAGCGCAAGTACAGACGTTTTCTCATGCGAAAGAATCATGCCTCTACTCTTGAAAAAGCCATTGATTATTGTCAGACCATCTTGAAGTTTTTGCTGAACTGCTTGAATGCTCGTGTCTAATGCCCAAATGCACAGATCGTCTGCATATATGGAATATTTCAAACTAGTAGGTAAGATATGGGATATTTCAGCCCTAACGCAAACAAATAAAAATGGGCTTAGTATGCTCCCCCGTGGAACTCCTTTACTAACTTCATGCTCTTTACTTCTACCGTCAGCCGTGTCAATGAAGATTTTCCTGTCTCTTAAGAATTCTGCAATCCATCTTAGTGTCCTGCCTACTATTCCCAACTGAATTAAACCGTGTAATACAAGAGCGTCGTTGGTTGTGTCAAATGCTCGCTTTATATCTAAAAACACTGCAACGACGAATCTTCCACAGCTCCTCTCATGATCCACATAAGTTACAATGTCTAGAATGGCATCCATGATGCAGCGGCGTTTACGAAAGCCGGCCATATTTTCTGGAAGCACTTTCGTACATTCCACCCACCACTGAAGTCTAGCGTCGATCATCTTTTCCTTAAGTTTACAAAGACAGCTAGTCAGGCTGACAGGACGGAAAAAATCTATAAATGAAGGCGTTTTTCCGGGTTTGAGAATTGGGACCACTCTTGCAACTTTCCAGGAGGGTGGCCGCACTCTGTTGTTCATGCATCAATAAGTATCTTCAACAAAGTATATGTGGCCACAGGACCCAAGTTTTTTTAATGCTGCATACGTTATCCCATCGAGACCAGCTGCTCTCCTCTGTCGGCACACTGCAAGAGCATTATTTAATTCTTGCAGTAAAAACGGATGATCTAGGTCATCATGATGTCTATTGAGAGAAAAAATAATCCATGCTTTAATATCCCCAACAGACCTAATGTATTCAGGCGTGTGCCCGGCTGCACTAGGCCGTGTATTATGCTGACACAATTCGTCCGCAACGGTTGTTTCCGGTACATTCTTCACTAAAGCTCAGGCTCTAAATGGTTGTTGAAGTGTTACTGTCCAATTTAAAGAGCGCAGAGAATTCCATTATTTTGACTCGGGTGCAAATGGCGTTAGCGAAGTGCAGAATTCCCGCCAGCGCTTTTTACCTAGTCTATCTAGTTCTCGTCTTATGCGGTCATGTGTTTTTTGACAGTCGCGGTAATCTTCAAGTAGACCCGTGCGTCTATATTTTCTTTCAGCCTTGCGGCGAATGGCCCTAAGTCTTTCGTATTCAGCGTCTACTCCAACGTAACCTTCAGGAATTTTAACAAACTTGAACAATAATTTAATTTGCTTTCTATGAGTGAGACTAAGCTGTCAGTGTCAGTAACAGTATCAGCTTGATGTGATATATGAAAACGAAACGCTAACAAAAACACTTTAATGTTATACATACTGAACGATATCTAAGCATGTGTTGCAGCCAAAATGTAAGACTGGGCAGCATATTTATCTTGGAGCACAACAAGCACAGTCACTGAACAGCCTATGCTGCATCGGGAAAGAGTTATGCTTTCTCAGCCTGCCAGCATGATTGAAAAAAATGGTCCTAATTTAGCAGTATGCGATGGTCATTGGTTAAAGGTAAAGGACCACTTTATTCGAAATTTCCCAGCCAATTTCGCGGATATGGCAAATGTGTTTGAAAAAAAATCGTGCTGATGTAATGCACTGAAAACATTGAACTGCTTGAATATTTTGGAGAAAAAAGTTTTTGGTCACGTGGTTGCCTTTCCAACTTTCCAGAATGTTGTTTGACTGTTGTTTGTGAAAAAAATATTTTACAAGTACTGCTTCTTTTTTTTATACCAAGCTTGGTACATGTTAAGTAACGGGGCTTATGTAGGGTGTTTGAAACTCGGCAATGTTAACACGAATTTTGGGCCACATACGTCTGCACCAATTTAGTCAAAATGTGTTATGTTTGCATTTTCTCATTGCGATACTTTACTTTGTTTGAATATCTTTGCTGAGACTACTTACTTCACAGAAAAGATATTTTGATGAAAAATTATTTTTAGACATCTTAAGCTGTTAACTTCTACGAGAAAAGATCACTCATTTCAAAGAATTGTCATTTTTGTCCGTATTGAGACGCAATTTGCACCATGTGGTGGTCCAATTAAAAATCACCTTTTACCTAAATTGAAAGCAAATAAACAGCTCTTTTTATGTGACAAGTTTCATCTTTACAATTTCTATTTCAAGGAATAAAATAATTTTTTAATTTTCCCATCAGCAGCATTGAGGAGCTTCGAGGCGTCGGCTGCCATATGAGCAAATGGCAAATGAGGAACTTGGAACTTCGAAAATCATTTAGGGGCAAAGCTCTTGAGGCAGTGGGTCGTTCCCTCCTCTGAAGTCGTAGTAGTATTATGTAGCCACTTGATGAGTTGCACAATCGATAGCGTTACTGGTTTTCACAGCATATACATGGGCAAAATGATGATTCGTGGGGCGAATCCTTCGTCCGTACATTTGTACTTTCGTACGTTCGTCTGTGCATTCATCCGTCCGGGCTTCCGTGTGTCGGTCTGTCCGTGAGTCCGTCCGTCTTTCTGTCCGTCCATACTGGCGTCAGACTGTCTGTCCATTCGTTTGTACGTCCGGACGGACGAACGCTATGCCCCACTCATCATCATTCACTCCGTGGGTATGCTGTGATATTTTTCTCAAAACATAAACTGCTGTGACAAAATTTGCCACATGAAAAGAACTGTTTATTTGCTTTAGACTTAGGTACGAAGTCTTTTTCATTCAACCCCCATATGGTGCAAGTTGCGTCTCATTAAATACAAAACAACTATTTTGTGAAATTTGCGATTTTTTCTCGTAAAGCTTGACAGCTTGAGAGGTCTAAAATATTTTTCCTGCAAATATACCTTATGTGGATTAAGTATTCACTCCTCAGATATTCATTCGAAGTGAAGTATTGATATAGAAAAATGCAGATATAACACATTTCGGCTAAATTATTGGCGACGTATGCAGTCGAAAAATGCTAATAATATTACTGAGCTACAAACACTTAACGCAAGTCCTTCACTTAACTTGTAGACCGAATTTCGCACGGAAAAAGAGACACTTACGAATAAATTTTTTTTCACAAACATCTAGACGAGATTCCGGGAAGTTCAAGAGGCAGCCACGTGATCAAAAATTATTTGTCTGCAAAATATTCTAGCAGTTACCTTTTTTAAAGCAGTAAAATCAGCGCGATGGTTTTCGAATACATTTCAGGTGGTCGCCAAAATGGCTGGGATGTTTGACATGGAATGACTCAATGGCAAATTCTTTCATTACATGATCGTGTAAATGTGAGCCAGTTCAAGAACACTAGTATCATTCGCATTTTAATACGTAACTATTCAGTACTTGTTTAACAAGTTACCTGCACTGAATATTTTCTCAATGCTCATTCCGTCATGTATGCTCAGTGGCATTGTCCTTTTGTGCAATAGAGATTATATATATATATATATATATATATATATATATATATATATATATATATATATATAGTTATATATATATGTTGTTGCGCGTCATACTGTATGCCTTTTAATAAACTAATCGAATGAGTACCATGGTAGATCTGCAGAAATACACATGCAGCTGTGTTGATGCATACTTAAGCATAGAATTTGACATTCACTTAGATTGGTCGATGCATGCAGCTAATGGAACATTATCAACTTGGAGCAGCACCTTTTTATTTGACTGCGCGAGCAAGCTGAAAGGGTAAAGTAAGGTTCATATCTATGGCACGAAAGGTATATTGATTCTGCCACAGTGCGCTTTTTATGGCGTTTATTGCTCGGCATACCTTTTCTAGTATTTCTCACTGTAGTGGAGCCCGATACCACTGAATATGCTTGCTATTCACTCAGTTTATACTTACACATAAGAAAGCAGTTAGTTATGCAGGGTGCATACTGTAGGTTTCACTCTTTGTGAAATTTCGCTTGTTGTTCCTTGTGTATTTATTTTAGGTTCCGAGGATTGAATTTCCTGTACAGAAAGAACAGCTTCGCCCCACTTCTCTCGAAGGCACCAGTCATCTTATCAGCTGAAGATTATTGTGCACGCAGCAGTGACGAGTGGTTTTGCAGTTAGAAGTATACCAACACTGACATTACATTATTACAACAAGCTTAGACTACCTTGTCGAATTTTCTCTTTTTAATGTCGAAATTTATACTTCGAGATGTAATAGGTTGTAAAAGTGACCCCAGAAACTCGCTTACTCTTTCTACGTGTTTTTTTAATATTTTATAGGTGTCAATCAACGCGATACCTCTCAGTCGTTTGCCCGACTAGCGGTAATGTTTGTGAAAGTTGTGAAGATTTATTGTATTGAAAACAATGAATTTCTAGTACAGAAAAAAAACTTGGTCACGTGATATATTTCAAAATGTTTCAGAATGCCATCAGAGTCCTGTTTGTCCGACTTGCAGTTTTCCTATAATAAAGGCAGATGTTAACATATGGTCTTAATTGTTTTTTGCTTCGGCGTTATGTTTGGTCGAACCTTACGCTACAGGTTACTGCTTGCACTACTGTGGTGTGGTGTGTGTGTGTGTGTGTGTGTGTGTGTGTGTGTGTGTGTGTGTATGTCTAAGTGCCTTCCACGTCTTACTTTGTCGTTTTCGGCCCAGTCTACGTACACATATATACACTGGTTTCATGCAGCTCATTCAAGACCATGGCACCTTATTTTATCAGCTGCATGCATGCAGGTATAAGTGCAGTGGGTGACACCAGTATCTAGATAGATAGAAATGCTTGAGGTGCCTTCAGTACGCAAAGGAATATTTATTAAACAGACCTGTGCAGCCGCATGCTTTACTGTTGCTGTTTCTGATAGTGATAAATAAAGATGCCTTTTTGCTTTTTAATGAGAGAGTTTAAAAACACACCTTTGTTGTGCAAATGACCTGGCACGACACCTGGTGCAATTTTGCGCCTCCAATTTACATATGTTAAGGTGAAAAGCAAAATGTCTAGTTTTTGATTTCGGCTCGAAACTCCTAAGTTTGTATTTTCTACCAATCGCAATTTTTCATTCATGAACACCACTGTTTTTTTACACTACACACTAAAAATATGGACGCCCTGAAAGGTGTAAAACAGGTGTACTCAATAAAAGCATCCATATGAATGCCCTTGTTACACCCTATACTTATATTTTGAGGTGTTCGTGAAAAAAACACCCCCAAACACCCCATTTACACCCTTATATTTGGGATGTATTGAAGACGGCTACAAATGATTGATTGATATGTGTGGTTTAACGTCCCAAAACCACCATACGAATATAAGAGACGCTGTAGCGGAGGGCGCCGGAAATTTCGACAACCTGTGGTTCTTTAACGTGTACCCAAATACCAAAATTCCAAGTACCCAAATCTTAGCACACGTGCCTACAGAAGGCTACAAATGCACGACATTTTCGGGCTGTTTTGCTTATGCTGTTAGTACAAATTAGCCATCTCGATACTAGCAAGGCTCCTACTACTAGCTGCTTGCGAGTCTAGTAATGAATCGAACCAGGAAGTAGTGTGACCGAAACGCAGTTTTCATCGATAAAGCACGCAAACTACTATAAGATGGAACATACAATGGGAGCGCCACTTGTTGAATAGAGTAAGGGCCAATTGTCCTGTACCTGTTTCTTTCATCTGTGTCATTTGCGTGATAAGTCGACAGTCACAAAGAGCACTGATTTGCCTGAACAAGGTAATGTGGCGCACATTGGTGTAGCCATGCATAGAACACTCCCCCCCCCCCTCCCCCGTCCCCCATAAGATCGAAACTTTTAAAGCTGGAGATAAAATGTCCGTCACCTGCAAAAAAAACAAAAAAAAACAACAACAGCACAGTTGTTTGGTCATAACCACTACGTCAGGAGGCCATCAGGTCCCTTAAAAACGAACATTGACGTCATCTATTTTTAGCAGGACGTTTTAGTTATTTACTGTAGCAAATGTTCCTCTTTTTGTGTCCTTAAAAGTGCGTCATGGAAATTAGGAAGAGGACACCGACCATAAAGAAAAATGCAGAATAAGGACATTTCGGTGACCTTGACTAAGCCTTGCACACAATGACGGGAGCCTTGATGACTAACTTGCGAAGAAAGCTCTCCTCAGGTGGGCTGAAACGCATTCCCTAGTTCTCTTTCTCTCTCTCTTCGTATTCTTTGTGGATTCCTTTTTTTATTTGTGTAACTTTCCCAGCAGACGTGCTTCGGTCAATGCGTTGACTTTGTAGGTAGTGAGAAAATAACATTGATGAAATATTTTCAGCCGTGGTCTTGTTCCAAGGACTGAAAGCTAAGTACAAATGTATTGCCGCAACGTGAAGACAGAAGTAGTATTTAACAGGTTGAGAAAGTAGCAGCAGGTCAGTATTTTTATTTAGTGCGCGCCAGAGCGTTCCTCTTCTTTCTTGTTATCGCTTGCTGCCTAAAAGCGTGTAGATGTGCGTATGCGCTGTCGTCTTCGTCTTCCTAACAGTACGCACGTGGCAATATGTTCTGATCAAATAGTGTGACGGCCGATGCATGCAATGTTGCAATGTCTTTACGGAAATGGAAGTGCTGATAAAATATCGCCTGCGTGACCCTGAATGTGCAGTCCCTAAAGACCCATAGAGCTAAGCAAACAGCATGAGCTTAGCTTTTTCACCAAAATTTACTACATTAGGTCGGTGAAGGTGCGCTAAATATTGCTGCTGAATATCACAAATGCGGGTTCTGACTAGTAGGTCATGCTGGCCGCACTGCGCAGTCACAAGGTTTACTGCGATTCAGATGCACTGTTAAAAAAACGAGTATAACGCAACAAATCGCTGCCGCAAAAAAAGCAGTGCCTGCGCTATTAGCAGAGAGCCGAAGCTAGCGTTAAACAACATATAGCCGGTCTGAGAGCGCCACAAGGCGCCATCAAGTCTCGTCGCCGAGACAACCTTTGCTTCCCGGTATTGCTGCGCGCCGGGCGCAGAGCGCGGGAAAGGGACCCAGATCGTCTTATATGTCACTGCGTGAGCTGCCGAAAAACCCTCCCTTGTGTGTGTGTGTGTTGTGCGCGTGGCGTCTCGATCGGTAGAGTTTATTAGTCGGTGTTTAGTTTGAGATGTGCCTGCGCTCTGTGATCGACCTGTGGGTTCTGTCAGTGCTGATTATTGCGAAGGTGCACCATCATGAAGACTGGACCTGTGGATTCATATTGTGGAGCACATGAAGTGAAACAGTGAGTACCGCTTTCACGTTGTTCCGTTCAGCGCTTTGTTAACTGCGTGAACACGAGAATAACGCCTTCAAACAATTTTGTTTTCAACTAGTTGATGACAAATCAGCATTTGTTTACTTAGCGAGAATATTTGTACGAACTGTTAGACGGGGATGATGGCGAAGTGTGAATGTGGGCAATTTTTGTTTGTTTGTTTAGATAGTTTGGAGTACAAAGCAGAGTGAGCGTGCACCGCTGAAGTTCAGCGAAGAAATTGAAAAGATTTTTGCGGTGCCCTTTGTTGGCAGCTGTTTTTAACGGGGCCCGCTTGTTATGTACATCAATTTTAGTTTAATAATTAATACATGTGTGGGGACGGCGCCTGTTAGCTCTAAGCATCAGCCGTATCTTAGACGCATATGCTTGGGCTTGTTGGTAATTCACCTACTCTCTTTTTTTTCCTATTGCACAAAAAGATTGAGAACGGAAAACAAGGGCGTAGTGTCCATGTCGTTTTTTTCGGTTCTTTTTCGTTTTGTGCGGTAACACTACCGTGATAACTCGGGTTGATGCATCGGGTGACAACACAGCATATTTCTTCGCGTTAGGTGCGCCTCGCGAAGTTTGCCTACTTGCTAATACATTCAATTTCGTTAAATTTGTCTTCACCGGTATTTTCGTTCACCCGCAACGAAGCGTGACACTGCCGACAACCGTGCCTGTGTAGCGGATCGAGCACTGAAGCTGGACTTTTGTTTGAACAGACCTTTCGTCTTTGTGTGTGGTCGAATTGCCTACTTGAACAGCGCAAACGCTTGTTTGAACATAACTGCTAAAGTTCGAGCACATTTTATTCAGATTGTTTCCATCATGTGTAACTTTCAAAATATTCTTGTTATTCAGAGTTATATTGCCATCGGCTCGCTTTGGCGTGTAAATTCGCCAAGTACTTCAGTTTTAAAGGTATTTTGCTATGTGAAGCGTATAATTAGTTTTTTTGTTGTACAAAAACACTAATAAAAAACAAAAATGTTTGTAACAAAAACAAAAATGTATGTAAGGAGAGGTTGGTGCCAATGCGTGGCGCCGGCTACTCCTCTTCTCTTGCCAACATCGCACATTTTGTAGCAAACACAAGGCTATACATATGTACATAGCACAATACTTACACATTGAATTAACGTTTTTTTCCACACTGAGTGTCCACACTAAAGAGAAATGGGTCCACACTGCATAGAACTGTGTCCGCACCACACTGAGTTTGTAAAAAAAACCACAAGTAATCACGCCAATTTAAGTGTTCACACAAAAACGTGAAAGTTCAATAAAATGTCTAAGGTGTACTTGTCGCTTAAATACTGGCATGTTTTCAGAAAGGTTTTCCTAAAAATATCGTAGTGAAACACGAAAATACTGTTTTGAAACATACCGCGGATAACATTTGTTTTTTTTTAGTACTTTTGAGCTATTTCTGATTCCTCCAAAAAGTGAACGACTGCACGCGCTGCAGTGACTTGTAGCTTTCCTTTTGGCCATGGACCCAAGATTTTTGCAATTGATGGAGGTCTCTATCTAAAGACTTGAGTTTTTGAAAAAGGTTCTTTTGAGGTACTTTATGAATTTTACAATGCAAAAGAATGTGCTCCACCTCTTCTTGAGCTTCTCTACATGAGCAGGTTGGACTGCCAGCTTTCCTTATTCTATACAGGAAAGCCTTCGTGTAGGCTGTACCAAGTCGAAGCCTATGAATGACTGTTTCTACCGATCGGCTAACCTTTAACGGAATATTCAGTTCTATACCGGGATCAATGTTATACAACAGAGAGTTTTGCGCACCATTTTTGAACCAGGTTTCCTTAGACAGTTGACAGCTCAGCTTATTTATTAGTCACCGTGCATCGCTCATCGATAGAGGTAGCAGTGATATATTATTTTCTTGATGTGCTGCACGTGCAATATGATCAGGTATGTCGTTTCCTGTGATTCCACAGTGGCTTGGCACCCACTGAAACATTATGGTGTGGTTTAAATCTTTTGCTATAGCTTACGTCCTCTGTATATTATAGGCGAGCTCACTAGCTTTGTTTCCAAAGCTCATTCCTTTTGAAGAAACTAGTGAGGACTGTGAATCACTAATAACTACCCATCGAAGGGGACCTGGCTGTAAACTTATGAAGCGTAAAGTGCAGAGTATTGCATAGAGTTCTGCCGTTGTGGATGTTGTGAAATGGCTGAGTTTAAAAGCTTTTCTCGCTCGGTATGCAGGTACAAAGAATGCCGACGTAGAGCTTTGATTCAGACATGATCTGTCGGTGTACACGTGAATATAGTCTTCATTGTTAGCATAAAGGAGTGTTAAAGTTAATTGCTTTAATACGATTATGGGCAGATCGTTCTTACATTTTTTCCCGGAATCTATGATTTAATATCTAGGATAGAGAGTCGCCATGGTGGGTGGAATGCACATGTAGGCCAGTATTCGTGCGTAGGCAGTAAACTTTTGAATTATACTATATTTTTATGTATTCTTGCAGCTGATCTCTCCTGAATATCTCGCTATAGATGATGATTAGCGTGTTGAGTTGCCAACCGAAGATAATGCCGGCAAGGTTCTGTAAATCTCATAGCATGGAAAGTCGGTTGACTAGACTCTGCAATTACTAAAGCACTGGCAGACGCTCGCGGTACACCAAGACATACACGAAGGCTTCTGGCCAACAATCTTTGAATCCTCTCCTCTAAGTTACGTGATATCTCATGTAAAACCGGGGCAGAGTAAGCTATTCTTTGTCGAATTATTCCTGAATGTACAAGCAATAAAGAAGAACATGAACTTCCCCCTCTCACTCCGGTCAGTCGACGTAATATATTGATTAGAGAGTTGACTTTGTCCTCTAGTGATATTATCTGTGGTGCCCTAGACAGACGTCTGTCTAAAATAACCTCTAAAAATTTGTGCTGCAGCACAAGTTGTAAGCGCTGAGAGTCTATCTGAAGTTTGAATTTCTTAAGGCATTTCCTTCTGAGCGCAAGTACAGACGTTTTCTCATGCGAAAGAATCATGCCTCTACTCTTGAAAAAGCCATTGATTATTGTCAGACCATCTTGAAGTTTTTGCTGAACTGCTTGAATGCTCGTGTCTAATGCCCAAATGCACAGATCGTCTGCATATATGGAATATTTCAAACTAGTAGGTAAGATATGGGATATTTCAGCCCTAACGCAAACAAATAAAAATGGGCTTAGTATGCTCCCCCGTGGAACTCCTTTACTAACTTCATGCTCTTTACTTCTACCGTCAGCCGTGTCAATGAAGATTTTCCTGTCTCTTAAGAATTCTGCAATCCATCTTAGTGTCCTGCCTACTATTCCCAACTGAATTAAACCGTGTAATACAAGAGCGTCGTTGGTTGTGTCAAATGCTCGCTTTATATCTAAAAACACTGCAACGACGAATCTTCCACAGCTCCTCTCATGATCCACATAAGTTACAATGTCTAGAATGGCATCCATGATGCAGCGGCGTTTACGAAAGCCGGCCATATTTTCTGGAAGCACTTTCGTACATTCCACCCACCACTGAAGTCTAGCGTCGATCATCTTTTCCTTAAGTTTACAAAGACAGCTAGTCAGGCTGACAGGACGGAAAAAATCTATAAATGAAGGCGTTTTTCCGGGTTTGAGAATTGGGACCACTCTTGCAACTTTCCAGGAGGGTGGCCGCACTCTGTTGTTCATGCATCAATAAGTATCTTCAACAAAGTATATGTGGCCACAGGACCCAAGTTTTTTTAATGCTGCATACGTTATCCCATCGAGACCAGCTGCTCTCCTCTGTCGGCACACTGCAAGAGCATTATTTAATTCTTGCAGTAAAAACGGATGATCTAGGTCATCATGATGTCTATTGAGAGAAAAAATAATCCATGCTTTAATATCCCCAACAGACCTAATGTATTCAGGCGTGTGCCCGGCTGCACTAGGCCGTGTATTATGCTGACACAATTCGTCCGCAACGGTTGTTTCCGGTACATTCTTCACTAAAGCTCAGGCTCTAAATGGTTGTTGAAGTGTTACTGTCCAATTTAAAGAGCGCAGAGAATTCCATTATTTTGACTCGGGTGCAAATGGCGTTAGCGAAGTGCAGAATTCCCGCCAGCGCTTTTTACCTAGTCTATCTAGTTCTCGTCTTATGCGGTCATGTGTTTTTTGACAGTCGCGGTAATCTTCAAGTAGACCCGTGCGTCTATATTTTCTTTCAGCCTTGCGGCGAATGGCCCTAAGTCTTTCGTATTCAGCGTCTACTCCAACGTAACCTTCAGGAATTTTAACAAACTTGAACAATAATTTAATTTGCTTTCTATGAGTGAGACTAAGCTGTCAGTGTCAGTAACAGTATCAGCTTGATGTGATATATGAAAACGAAACGCTAACAAAAACACTTTAATGTTATACATACTGAACGATATCTAAGCATGTGTTGCAGCCAAAATGTAAGACTGGGCAGCATATTTATCTTGGAGCACAACAAGCACAGTCACTGAACAGCCTATGCTGCATCGGGAAAGAGTTATGCTTTCTCAGCCTGCCAGCATGATTGAAAAAAATGGTCCTAATTTAGCAGTATGCGATGGTCATTGGTTAAAGGTAAAGGACCACTTTATTCGAAATTTCCCAGCCAATTTCGCGGATATGGCAAATGTGTTTGAAAAAAAATCGTGCTGATGTAATGCACTGAAAACATTGAACTGCTTGAATATTTTGGAGAAAAAAGTTTTTGGTCACGTGGTTGCCTTTCCAACTTTCCAGAATGTTGTTTGACTGTTGTTTGTGAAAAAAATATTTTACAAGTACTGCTTCTTTTTTTTATACCAAGCTTGGTACATGTTAAGTAACGGGGCTTATGTAGGGTGTTTGAAACTCGGCAATGTTAACACGAATTTTGGGCCACATACGTCTGCACCAATTTAGTCAAAATGTGTTATGTTTGCATTTTCTCATTGCGATACTTTACTTTGTTTGAATATCTTTGCTGAGACTACTTACTTCACAGAAAAGATATTTTGATGAAAAATTATTTTTAGACATCTTAAGCTGTTAACTTCTACGAGAAAAGATCACTCATTTCAAAGAATTGTCATTTTTGTCCGTATTGAGACGCAATTTGCACCATGTGGTGGTCCAATTAAAAATCACCTTTTACCTAAATTGAAAGCAAATAAACAGCTCTTTTTATGTGACAAGTTTCATCTTTACAATTTCTATTTCAAGGAATAAAATAATTTTTTAATTTTCCCATCAGCAGCATTGAGGAGCTTCGAGGCGTCGGCTGCCATATGAGCAAATGGCAAATGAGGAACTTGGAACTTCGAAAATCATTTAGGGGCAAAGCTCTTGAGGCAGTGGGTCGTTCCCTCCTCTGAAGTCGTAGTAGTATTATGTAGCCACTTGATGAGTTGCACAATCGATAGCGTTACTGGTTTTCACAGCATATACATGGGCAAAATGATGATTCGTGGGGCGAATCCTTCGTCCGTACATTTGTACTTTCGTACGTTCGTCTGTGCATTCATCCGTCCGGGCTTCCGTGTGTCGGTCTGTCCGTGAGTCCGTCCGTCTTTCTGTCCGTCCATACTGGCGTCAGACTGTCTGTCCATTCGTTTGTACGTCCGGACGGACGAACGCTATGCCCCACTCATCATCATTCACTCCGTGGGTATGCTGTGATATTTTTCTCAAAACATAAACTGCTGTGACAAAATTTGCCACATGAAAAGAACTGTTTATTTGCTTTAGACTTAGGTACGAAGTCTTTTTCATTCAACCCCCATATGGTGCAAGTTGCGTCTCATTAAATACAAAACAACTATTTTGTGAAATTTGCGATTTTTTCTCGTAAAGCTTGACAGCTTGAGAGGTCTAAAATATTTTTCCTGCAAATATACCTTATGTGGATTAAGTATTCACTCCTCAGATATTCATTCGAAGTGAAGTATTGATATAGAAAAATGCAGATATAACACATTTCGGCTAAATTATTGGCGACGTATGCAGTCGAAAAATGCTAATAATATTACTGAGCTACAAACACTTAACGCAAGTCCTTCACTTAACTTGTAGACCGAATTTCGCACGGAAAAAGAGACACTTACGAATAAATTTTTTTTCACAAACATCTAGACGAGATTCCGGGAAGTTCAAGAGGCAGCCACGTGATCAAAAATTATTTGTCTGCAAAATATTCTAGCAGTTACCTTTTTTAAAGCAGTAAAATCAGCGCGATGGTTTTCGAATACATTTCAGGTAGTCGCCAAAATGGCTGGGATGTTTGACATGGAATGACTCAATGGCAAATTCTTTCATTACATGATCGTGTAAATGTGAGCCAGTTCAAGAACACTAGTATCATTCGCATTTTAATACGTAACTATTCAGTACTTGTTTAACAAGTTACCTGCACTGAATATTTTCTCAATGCTCATTCCGTCATGTATGCTCAGTGGCATTGTCCTTTTGTGCAATAGAGATTATATATATATATATATATATATATATATATATATATATATATATATATATATATATATAGTTATATATATATGTTGTTGCGCGTCATACTGTATGCCTTTTAATAAACTAATCGAATGAGTACCATGGTAGATCTGCAGAAATACACATGCAGCTGTGTTGATGCATACTTAAGCATAGAATTTGACATTCACTTAGATTGGTCGATGCATGCAGCTAATGGAACATTATCAACTTGGAGCAGCACCTTTTTATTTGACTGCGCGAGCAAGCTGAAAGGGTAAAGTAAGGTTCATATCTATGGCACGAAAGGTATATTGATTCTGCCACAGTGCGCTTTTTATGGCGTTTATTGCTCGGCATACCTTTTCTAGTATTTCTCACTGTAGTGGAGCCCGATACCACTGAATATGCTTGCTATTCACTCAGTTTATACTTACACATAAGAAAGCAGTTAGTTATGCAGGGTGCATACTGTAGGTTTCACTCTTTGTGAAATTTCGCTTGTTGTTCCTTGTGTATTTATTTTAGGTTCCGAGGATTGAATTTCCTGTACAGAAAGAACAGCTTCGCCCCACTTCTCTCGAAGGCACCAGTCATCTTATCAGCTGAAGATTATTGTGCACGCAGCAGTGACGAGTGGTTTTGCAGTTAGAAGTATACCAACACTGACATTACATTATTACAACAAGCTTAGACTACCTTGTCGAATTTTCTCTTTTTAATGTCGAAATTTATACTTCGAGATGTAATAGGTTGTAAAAGTGACCCCAGAAACTCGCTTACTCTTTCTACGTGTTTTTTTAATATTTTATAGGTGTCAATCAACGCGATACCTCTCAGTCGTTTGCCCGACAAGCGGTAATGTTTGTGAAAGTTGTGAAGATTTATTGTATTGAAAACAATGAATTTCTAGTACAGAAAAAAAACTTGGTCACGTGATATATTTCAAAATGTTTCAGAATGCCATCAGAGTCCTGTTTGTCCGACTTGCAGTTTTCCTATAATAAAGGCAGATGTTAACATATGGTCTTAATTGTTTTTTGCTTCGGCGTTATGTTTGGTCGAACCTTACGCTACAGGTTACTGCTTGCACTACTGTGGTGTGGTGTGTGTGTGTGTGTGTGTGTGTGTGTGTGTGTGTGTGTGTGTGTGTGTATGTCTAAGTGCCTTCCACGTCTTACTTTGTCGTTTTCGGCCCAGTCTACGTACACATATATACACTGGTTTCATGCAGCTCATTCAAGACCATGGCACCTTATTTTATCAGCTGCATGCATGCAGGTATAAGTGCAGTGGGTGACACCAGTATCTTCCTTCTTCCCTGTCAGCCGCAGAGAAGGTTCATATATGCTCCTCCCTGAAAACAATTGAGGCTTGGGCCAGTTGGTGATGCATATTTGATGGAATGAAGTGCTATGAACGGCTCTCCTCAAAACACAAGACTAAGCGTCACCTCCTCTGTCTGCTTGTGTTGTCCCGTTAATCGCGCTTCATTTGACTCTAGTATGCTTATCCGTGTAACTGCCATGGTTTCAAAGGGGCTTTTAGTGTTACAGCCCACTCGCATGGGTGTAGCTTCATCCAATACACATTGTTTGGGGTGTTCATAAACAACTATTATAGAAGGTTGTAAGGTTTCTTTACACCCTAAAGTTTTAGGGTGTTTATAAACACCTTATTGTTAAGGGTGTTCCTAGACACCCTAAAAAAGTGTTTCCAATGGAACAAAAATACTGGATGGAACCTGGATGGAACCGCTAAAATACTGGATGGAACCGCTAAAGAGTGGGAAAGAACGTCTCGGGAATGTGCCATTTTTGAAGACTTTCGTTGATGCCGACGTCGACGCCGACGCCGGACTACTTCGCCTGCCTCCCTGTTTGTCGAGTTGTCTCGGGCTATTTGTCTGAGAACCGCGCGCTTCTTTTGGATTCGAGGACAGTCTTTCGACGAGGCAGCATGAGGACTGCTGCAGTTGGCGCACTTCAGAGTAGTCGCCCGACAGGCGTCTTCAGCATGAGGTTCAGCGCAGCGGGGACACAGTTGTGAGTTGGGGCATGCTCCCTTGACGTGTCCTAGCCTGAGGCACTGATGACATTGAGATGGCTTTTGGATCAATGGTTGAACGGGATGTCAAAAATGTCCAACTTTAACGTGGGACGGTATGCAATCTTCCTTGAAAAACACTTTTACGCAGCGCGTATTTCCAAGGCGCCGCGCTTGCGTAATGACAGTTCCCTCGTTTGCAGGCTTGATGAGGGTAGACAAGTCAGCATTAGGAATGGCAGTGTCGATGTCATAAATTACCCCGGCAATTGATTTGTCATCCATCGGGATAAAGGGGCGCATTTTAATGCCACCTAGCTCAGTCATTTGCTGCAGCTGTCCTAGCGCACTCACATCGTGCACGTCTATGGCGAGAGTGTTCTTCCTTGGGTTTACTCGTACGTCCTTAATTTCATGTGGCACCGCACATTCGAGAGCAACGGAAAGGGCTTGCCTGTTCAGAAGCCGTAGGTTGCTTGATGGATCTTTGAGCATGAAGATGATGACGTGCGGCCAGCGCGCAGGCCTTGACTGCACAGTTGCTGTGCTAGCAGGAGCTGATGCTGCTGTATTCACCGTCCTTCTCTTCGCCCTCTTACCCCGGACAGGTATAAAGCTGCCATCGGATGTTTCGTTTTTCGGCATAGAATAGAGATCAGTATCCTCAGTGTCATTGGGAGAGCCAGCTCGCTTCCTTGCGGTTGACGGGTGTGAGAACCTGTGACCAGACAGGCCTCTGGCATGCTCCACGGCCATCACCGCAAAACGGAGACCACGAGCCATAGCGTCACCGTAGTGTGACTAGGTGGTATAATATATTCACTACTTTTTTAAAACCACGAGGTATAACCTCACAGTAGTGTGACTAGATGGTATGATATATGCACTATCTTTTGAAACCACGAGGTATAACGTCCCATTATTGTGACTATGGTATAGTACAACCACTACCTTTTAAAACGACGAGGTATAACGTCACAACAGAGTGACTATGGTGATACGCATGCCATTGGCTACGACGCCTTTGTTTTCAGCGGGAGTTACGTGTGAAGCGATTTTAGCCAACTACTCTGGTAAATACGCGTTTATAATTTTCTGAAGGGCTGCACAAATTTTTGTAGCATATACCTGGTTGTTCTGCGAAGTTGTTCTTCATCATAAATAACTGCACACAGGTGCAGTTATTTATGACAATATCAACTGTTATAAGTACCCAACTACGCAAATACATGTGTCGCCTTACGGACGAATAGTGGGTTCTTGGGCCAGTCGCGCAAGCAACAATTATTGCCCTGCGCAACTAGGGGGGTGGAGGGGGTAGCGTCACCTGGCTAGAGACTGGTAATGGCGTGTGAACGGGATCAAACTACGCTTTCGCGTTACACTCTTGAAGACGGAATTCGAGCTTTATACAAGTGTTGTTGGATTCCCAATGGTGGTAGTTCGGGCGTTTTGGTATGGCACGATCAATAAATGTTAAAACAATGAGTCATGCTAGACAGTTTGACTCGTGATGTCTTAATTTAGGCCTCCTTCGCCTGTATCATGTAAGGTCACGTGTGCGGTTATTATTCCCTACCCCTTGCTTTATTAAAATGGAGAAAGTTAGCGCCTGCGCGTCGTGCGTGCTTGTTGGTCATCGTCTGTTTGGCGCTCATAATTTATTGTTCATGTTGGCTTGCATGTCGCCTAGTTTCTTGATTTAGGCGAGTCACTTGGTCGACTCACCGACTTCAGCATTTGCTTAATTCTTGCCATTGGTGCTCAGCGATTGGACTTTTACTGCCAAGGTGCACGTTGGAACCCTTGACATAAATTTGAAACTTTTTACTCGAAAATACGTGTACCTTATAACCGTACATGTGTGTCCAGCTTGTTGTCTTGAGTGTAGACTGTAGTTGCGCATATATTTAAGCCTCTAGAGGTCTGTATACTCCGAGTTGAAAATGGTGGAACAATGAACGGTGTTGGGTCTGGTCCTTTTTGCTGATCGGTAAATCTTGTTACACTCTTTATTGTGCCGTTTAGTACATACACGTCGTGAAAGCCTGTGGCCGATGGAATTGCTACACGTAGGGGTCTGCCGAAGCATGCACATAACATAGCGTTTGTTATTTATTTACAACCTAACAATAAGTACAGGCTCCGTCCACACAGTTGCAGTGCACGTGTCATTCATCTGAGAATGACCGTTAAGCTAGGCAGTTTCCGCTAACACATTAGGTACGTTTTGGCTGTGAATATACATAACAGGCATAATAAGAAATAAAAGTTTGTTATCTTTACCTAAAATATTGGGTATGGGGGAGCAGTGGTGTCGAAATAGTTGCTCAAGTTTCACTGGAAGTTGAGTCTTCAAGTGAGAACCAGGGACACGTGGTCTTCCATATAAATATTTTATTTCTGTTTTATTATGAATTTATTCAATTACCTTTTTTTCCTCTCACGAATACTTTATGCTCAATATTTTGTTATTCTCTCTGCTATGAGTTCAATATGCAGGGTGTCCCACGTGACTTGAACCAGAGTTTAAACTTATGCCGGAACACGTAATTACGACGCGACCAAATGCATGTTGCTCACTGTTGCCTGCAGCTAGTCAGACAATTTTTCGTGTTCTCAAATACTAGTCAATTAACTAACTTTTCAAGGAACGAAGATAGATAAAATTTGCAAAGAAAAAGTTGTAGATCGGTTCGCAAAATGTCCGATTGGACAGTTTTGAACTATATATCTGTTATGTAATAGTGCTTTTTCTGCGGCTTACAAATGCCCGTGAAATACAAAAAAATACCACGTGACGAACCCGTTCGTGCGCCAGCGCGTGCAATGGTTCTATTGCTCCCTAACTTACCGCTTACGATTGACCACAGAATTTGCCCCATTTTGCTGTCTCGGCAGGGCCGCAACGATGGTGATGGCATTACGATGAACACGCTTTGCTATCAGTCACAAAAACAATAACCGCTGTGACTGCTTATTGTTTTCATGAATCAGTGCAAGGGAAGCGTGTCGCTCGTACGTGGAATGTTCGGGAGCACTAGAATCATCGCGCGCACTGATGTGCGCACGGGTTTGTCACATCGTATTTTTTGTATTTCACCGGCATTTGCGATTAGCAGAAAAACACTAATACCTAACAGATATAGAGTCCAGAACTGTCTAATCGAACGTTGTGCAAACTGGTCTACAACTTTCTCTCTGAAATTTTTTATGTCTCATCGTTTCTTGAAAGTTAGCTAAATAAGCATATCTAATTAAGCAATAGTTGAGAACACAAAAAATAGACTGAATAACTCCAGGCAACGGTGAGTACCATCCATTTGGTCGCGTCGTAATTACGTGTTTCGGCATATTTTTTAATTTTGGCTCAAGCTACGTGGGACATATATATATATATATATATATATATATATATATATATATATATATATATATATATATATATATATATATATATATATATATATATATATATATATATATATATATAGGCAGGCATGGTGGTTGAGTGGCCGTAGCGTTGCATATAGTCTAGTAGATCCTCCGTGAGCGGTCACAACGTGGTTTATTTCGACGTTTCGGCCTAGAGTCTGGCCTTCATCAGGAATAGATACAGTTTGTCGGTGCTCAGCTTTATACAATCTCAAATCAGAGGGCAAGGTAAGAGGAAAAAAAAAAGGAAAGAAAAGAAAAGGAAAGAAAAAAAAGAAAAAAGATAAAAATAATATACGGTGAACGCCCCTCGGGTGCCCCCCTTCCACTTTTCCCTCCACTCCCCCCCATCTCTCTCCCCCCTCTCCCCTTCACCTTTCTGATGTCAGCGGTCTGTGTATGTTTCCGTTCACTAGCGCATTACTCCCGATCAGACGGTCCCTCCTGGCACTGGCGGTTCGGTGTGGGGCAAAAAAGAGCTTTTCAGGAAGTCCTAAGCCTTTAACTGCTCGGGGTCCCGTAAACAATTCGTCGTAGAAGGACGGGGGCCGCGTATTGTGGCAGAGGCTGGTCAGCGGGCATTTTAGGAAGTTCTAAGCCTTTAACTACTCCGCGCCCTGTCAACATTTCGTCGTAAAAATAGGGGTGCCCCGTATTGCGGTAGGCTGTGCAAGCGCGTGCAATGCGAATTCCTGGCCCGCTTCTAAATTACGCGTGTCGTGGGGGCCTCCCGGCTGTGCACATGGTTGCTGTTGGGCATGTCGTGCATGGCACAATTGATTGGGTAGTAAAATAAAACAGAAATAAAACAGAAAACAGACGACAGCTGCACTTAGGAAGAGTAGTTATACTTGGAATTGTTTTAGGTTGTCCAGTGCCCTTCGCAGCTGCAGTGCCGTGAACTCAGTTACTATTTTCATCGTTGCCGTTATTGTTTTCTAATGCTTTATTTGCTGCAAGTGTACCAGGATTCTCATTTATTCCTCTATCGAGGGTGTTAAATCGGTGGATAAGGTATGACTCTCGTTGTTCACGTTCTCGATTTGATTTAAATCCCGTCTCTAAGAGCGTTACTGATAGTTTGTCGAATGCATGGTCGGGAAGATTGAGATGTTTTGATAGAGGTAGACTTGGGGCTGATTTCGCATGGGCTCTGTGATTATTGAAGCGAATCCTAAATGGTGTTTCTGTTTGTCCGATGTACTGCATACCACACACGTTGCATTCGAGTAGGTACACCACATTAGAAGAATCGCATGTTAGGTTTCCTCGTATGTTAATCAAAAACTTGGATTGCGTGCTGGTTGCTTTGTCTGTTTCTCGCATCGCCTTACATACAAGACATCGTGGCTTTAAGCAAGGGCGGCATGAATTATTGGGGGGTGATGTGTTAATTTGGGAGTGGACCAGGGTGTCTTTGAGGTTACGTGGTCGTCGGTAAACGACGCCTGGAGCGGATGGGAATGCGCGTTTCAGACGTTCACTTTGTTCCAGAATGTTGTAATGTCGTTTAAGGATTTTGTTTACATTGGGGAAGTTTGTGCTGTAAGTCAAGCAGAGGTTTGTTCGTTGTGGGTCTTCTCGTGGTGGTCGCTTCATAAGTAAGTCTTCACGCTTTAGTTTTCTCGCTTTTTGAACAGCGTTATTAATTACATGTGGGGGGTATTTTTGTTGCTCGAGCATAAGTTTTAGCCTCTGTGAGCTCGTGTCAAAGTCAGCGTCTCTAGAGCAGATTCGCTTAAACCGGTGAGCCTGGCTGTATGGAATACTGTTTTTACAGTGGCGTGGGTGATCGCTTTGGTAATGAAGGTATTGTTGTCGATTCGTTGGTTTGCGATATAGGGTTGTAGAGAGCTTCTCTTCTTCTATCGTTATGGTAACATCAAGAAAATTTACGGTAACTTGCGAGTATGTGTGTGTGAAGTGTATGTTCGGGTGTACAGCATTGTAAGTGTCTATAAAGCTGAGAAGTTCGTCCTCGCTGTGGGTCCAAATAAGAAAGATGTCGTCTATGTATCTTCTGTATAACATTGGTTTCAAGGAACTTTGTGCAAGAAATTCAGATTCTAGCTTTCCCATAAATATGTTGGCATAATTAGGTGCCATTTTGGTGCCCATAGCGGTCCCGCTGATTTGTCGAAAATACTCTTGGTTAAACTCGAATGAATTTAATTCGAGGACCATCCTCGTCAATGTTGCAATGGCAGAAAAATCTGGGGTGTTAGATTGTCTATGGTTTGTGTACATGTTTCTTAGTGCAGCTATGCCGTCATCGTGAGGAATATTTGTATATAATGAAGAGACATCAAGGGTAACCAAGTACGAGTTTTTCGGCACACAGATACCCGCAATGTCTCGAAGAAAATGTGTGGTGTCTTTTATGTACGACGCGAGGGTGCATGGAATGTGGCTTATTAGTTTGTCCACGTACCCTGATATGGGTTCAGTTATTGTACCGATGCCTGATATGATTGGTCGACCTGGGTTACCGGGTTTATGAATTTTTGGGAGGATGTAGAAGCGACCTGTACGAGGGTATGCTGCTTGCATCAGTTTGTGGTCAGTGTTGGTTATCTTTTCTGCGTCCAACAGTTTCTTTAGTTCTGTTGATACGGTACGTTTGTATTCGTCTGTCGGATCACCTGGGAGGCGTTCGTAAAATCTTGAGTCGTCTAGTTGGCGGTATGCTTCTTGTAGGTAGTTGGTTGTATTAAGGACTACAATTGCTCCTCCTTTGTCAGCGGGTTTTATTGTTATGTCTGTCCTAGATGCCAAATTTTTCATGCTTATTTTTTCAGATTTGGTCAAGTTTTCTCGGTTTCCTTTCTGTCTGTGGTATTCGTGTACTATATCTTTCTGTACTGCGGTGATATAAAGGTCCAAGCTGCGGTGATATAAAGGTCCACTTACTCCGAGACCTCGACAACTTCGCTCGAAGCTTAAGGTTGCGCGAATATTTCTTAGATAGGCCTTCTAACCACAAAACAATTCACCGTCGTAAATCAAATGATTGGACACCGAACAGTAATCGAGACAACTGCTTGGACCTTTATATCACCGCAGTACAGAAAGATATAGTACACGAATACCACAGACAGAAAGGAAACCGAGAAAACTTGACCAAATCTGAAAAAATAAGCATGAAAAATTTGGCATCTAGGACAGACATAACAATAAAACCCGCTGACAAAGGAGGAGCAATTGTAGTCCTTAATACAACCAACTACCTACAAGAAGCATACCGCCAACTAGACGACTCAAGATTTTACGAACGCCTCCCAGGTGATCCGACAGACGAATACAAACGTACCGTATCAACAGAACTAAAGAAACTGTTGGACGCAGAAAAGATAACCAACACTGACCACAAACTGATGCAAGCAGCATACCCTCGTACAGGTCGCTTCTACATCCTCCCAAAAATTCATAAACCCGGTAACCCCGGTCGACCAATCATATCAGGCATCGGTACAATAACTGAACCCATATCAGGGTACGTGGACAAACTAATAAGCCACATTCCATGCACCCTCGCGTCGTACATAAAAGACACCACACATTTTCTTCGAGACATTGCGGGTATCTGTGTGCCGAAAAACTCGTACTTGGTTACCCTTGATGTCTCTTCATTATATACAAATATTCCTCACGATGACGGCATAGCTGCACTAAGAAACATGTACACAAACCATAGACAATCTAACACCCCAGATTTTTCTGCCATTGCAACATTGACGAGGATGGTCCTCGAATTAAATTCATTCGAGTTTAACCAAGAGTATTTTCGACAAATCAGCGGGACCGCTATGGGCACCAAAATGGCACCTAATTATGCCAACATATTTATGGGAAAGCTAGAATCTGAATTTCTTGCACAAAGTTCCTTGAAACCAATGTTATACAGAAGATACATAGACGACATCTTTCTTATTTGGACCCACAGCGAGGACGAACTTCTCAGCTTTATAGACACTTACAATGCTGTACACCCGAACATACACTTCACACACACATACTCGCAAGTTACCGTAAATTTTCTTGATGTTACCATAACGATAGAAGAAGAGAAGCTCTCTACAACCCTATATCGCAAACCAACGAATCGACAACAATACCTTCATTACCAAAGCGATCACCCACGCCACTGTAAAAACAGTATTCCATACAGCCAGGCTCACCGGTTTAAGCGAATCTGCTCTAGAGACGCTGACTTTGACACGAGCTCACAGAGGCTAAAACTTATGCTCGAGCAACAAAAATACCCCCCACATGTAATTAATAACGCTGTTCAAAAAGCGAGAAAACTAAAGCGTGAAGACTTACTTATGAAGCGACCACCACGAGAAGACCCACAACGAACAAACCTCTGCTTGACTTACAGCACAAACTTCCCCAATGTAAACAAAATCCTTAAACGACATTACAACATTCTGGAACAAAGTGAACGTCTGAAACGCGCATTCCCATCCGCTCCAGGCGTCGTTTACCGACGACCACGTAACCTCAAAGACACCCTGGTCCACTCCCAAATTAACACATCACCCCCCAATAATTCATGCCGCCCTTGCTTAAAGCCACGATGTCTTGTATGTAAGGCGATGCGAGAAACAGACAAAGCAACCAGCACGCAATCCAAGTTTTTGATTAACATACGAGGAAACCTAACATGCGATTCTTCTAATGTGGTGTACCTACTCGAATGCAACGTGTGTGGTATGCAGTACATCGGACAAACAGAAACACCATTTAGGATTCGCTTCAATAATCACAGAGCCCATGCGAAATCAGCCCCAAGTCTACCTCTATCAAAACATCTCAATCTTCCCGACCATGCATTCGACAAACTATCAGTAACGCTCTTAGAGACGGGATTTAAATCAAATCGAGAACGTGAACAACGAGAGTCATACCTTATCCACCGATTTAACACCCTCGATAGAGGAATAAATGAGAATCCTGGTACACTTGCAGCAAATAAAGCATTAGAAAACAATAACGGCAACGATGAAAATAGTAACTGAGTTCACGGCACTGCAGCTGCGAAGGGCACTGGACAACCTAAAACAATTCCAAGTATAACTACTCTTCCTAAGTGCAGCTGTCGTCTGTTTTCTGTTTTATTTCTGTTTTATTTTACTACCCAATCAATTGTGCCATGCACGACATGCCCAACAGCAACCATGTGCACAGCCGGGAGGCCCCCACGACACGCGTAATTTAGAAGCGGGCCAGGAATTCGCATTGCACGCGCTTGCACAGCCTACCGCAATACGGGGCACCCCTATTTTTACGACGAAATGTTGACAGGGCGCGGAGTAGTTAAAGGCTTAGAACTTCCTAAAATGCCCGCTGACCAGCCTCTGCCACAATACGCGGCCCCCGTCCTTCTACGACGAATTGTTTACGGGACCCCGAGCAGTTAAAGGCTTAGGACTTCCTGAAAAGCTCTTTTTTGCCCCACACCGAACCGCCAGTGCCAGGAGGGACCGTCTGATCGGGAGTAATGCGCTAGTGAACGGAAACATACACAGACCGCTGACATCAGAAAGGTGAAGGGGAGAGGGGGGAGAGAGATGGGGGGGAGTGGAGGGAAAAGTGGAAGGGGGGCACCCGAGGGGCGTTCACCGTATATTATTTTTATCTTTTTTCTTTTTTTCTTTCCTTTTCTTTTCTTTCCTTTTTTTTTTCCTCTTACCTTGCCCTCTGATTTGAGATTGTATAAAGCTGAGCACCGACAAACTGTATCTATTCCTGATGAAGGCCAGACTCTAGGCCGAAACGTCGAAATAAACCACGTTGTGACCGCTCACGGAGGATCTACTAGACTATATGCAACGCTACGGCCACTCAACCACCATGCCTGCCTATATATATATATATATATATATATATATATATATATATATATATATATATATATATATATATATATATATATATATATATATATATATATATATATATATATGTCCCACGTAGCTTGAGCCAAAATTAAAAAATATGCCGAAACACGTAATTACGACGCGACCAAATGGATGGTACTCACCGTTGCCTGGAGTTATTCAGTCTATTTTTTGTGTTCTCAACTATTGCTTAATTAGATATGCTTATTTAGCTAACTTTCAAGAAACGATGAGACATAAAAAATTTCAGAGAGAAAGTTGTAGACCAGTTTGCACAACGTTCGATTAGACAGTTCTGGACTCTATATCTGTTAGGTATTAGTGTTTTTCTGCTAATCGCAAATGCCGGTGAAATACAAAAAATACGATGTGACAAACCCGTGCGCACATCAGTGCGCGCGATGATTCTAGTGCTCCCGAACATTCCACGTACGAGCGACACGCTTCCCTTGCACTGATTCATGAAAACAATAAGCAGTCACAGCGGTTATTGTTTTTGTGACTGATAGCAAAGCGTGTTCATCGTAATGCCATCACCATCGTTGCGGCCCTGCCGAGACAGCAAAATGGGGCAAATTCTGTGGTCAATCGTAAGCGGTAAGTTAGGGAGCAATAGAACCATTGCACGCGCTGGCGCACGAACGGGTTCGTCACGTGGTATTTTTTTGTATTTCACGGGCATTTGTAAGCCGCAGAAAAAGCACTATTACATAACAGATATATAGTTCAAAACTGTCCAATCGGACATTTTGCGAACCGATCTACAACTTTTTCTTTGCAAATTTTATCTATCTTCGTTCCTTGAAAAGTTAGTTAATTGACTAGTATTTGAGAACACGAAAAATTGTCTGACTAGCTGCAGGCAACAGTGAGCAACATGCATTTGGTCGCGTCGTAATTACGTGTTCCGGCATAAGTTTAAACTCTGGTTCAAGTCACGTGGGACACCCTGCATATTGAACTCATAGCAGAGAGAATAACAAAATATTGAGCATAAAGTATTCGTGAGAGGAAAACAAGTTAATTGAATAAATTCATAATAAAACAGAAATAAAATATTTATATGGAAGACCACGTGTCCCTGGTTCTCACTTGAAGACTCAACTTCCAGTGAAACTTGAGCAACTATTTCGACACCACTGCTCCCCCATACCCAATATTTTAGGTAAAGATAACAAACTTTTATTTCTTATTATGCCTGTTATGTATATTCACAGCCAAAACGTACCTAATGTGTTAGCGGAAACTGCCTAGCTTAACGGTCATTCTCAGATGAATGACACGTGCACTGCAACTGTGTGGACGGAGCCTGTACTTATTGTTAGGTTGTAAATAAATAACAAACGCTATGTTATGTGCATGCTTCGGCAGACCCCTACGTGTAGCAATTCCATCGGCCACAGGCTTTCACGACGTGTATGTACTAAACGGCACAATAAAGAGTGTAACAAGATTTACCGATCAGCAAAAAGGACCAGACCCAACACCGTTCATTGTTCCACCATTTTCAACTCGGAGTATACAGACCTCTAGAGGCTTAAATATATGCGCAACTACAGTCTACACTCAAGACAACAAGCTGGACACACATGTACGGTTATAAGGTACACGTATTTTCGAGTAAAAAGTTTCAAATTTATGTCAAGGGTTCCAACGTGCACCTTGGCAGTAAAAGTCCAATCGCTGAGCACCAATGGCAAGAATTAAGCAAATGCTGAAGTCGGTGAGTCGACCAAGTGACTCGCCTAAATCAAGAAACTAGGCGACATGCAAGCCAACATGAACAATAAATTATGAGCGCCAAACAGACGATGACCAACAAGCACGCACGACGCGCAGGCGCTAACTTTCTCCATTTTAATAAAGCAAGGGGTAGGGAATAATAACCGCACACGTGACCTTACATGATACAGGCGAAGGAGGCCTAAATTAAGACATCACGAGTCAAACTGTCTAGCATGACTCATTGTTTTAACATTTATTGATCGTGCCATACCAAAACGCCCGAACTACCACCATTGGGAATCCAACAACACTTGTATAAAGCTCGAATTCCGTCTTCAAGAGTGTAACGCGAAAGCGTAGTTTGATCCCGTTCACACGCCATTACCAGTCTCTAGCCAGGTGACGCTACCCCCTCCACCCCCCTAGTTGCGCAGGGCAATAATTGTTGCTTGCGCGACTGGCCCAAGAACCCACTATTCGTCCGTAAGGCGACACATGTATTTGCGTAGTTGGGTACTTATAACAGTTGATATTGTCATAAATAACTGCACCTGTGTGCTTTGTAACTGATCAGAATTTAAACTAAGCACTTATTGAATTAGCACGTTTCGATGTTTGGTGTGATTCTATGCTTCTGCTGCGCAGTATTACATGCGTCAAGAAACCTCCTTGCACTATGTTACACTCTTATGGTTCTTTTTCTGAAACAAATTGAAGCATTGGCAATGCTTTGGGTAGAACATCTGCTTGCCACGGGGTAATACTGGGCTCAGTTCCGACTGAAACTGACCTTTTTTTAATGTGCCAGTAAACAGCGCAGACATACAAAAATTTAAAAAAGCTATATGTGCAGTTTTTGTTTGCGAACATGCTGCCGGAAGAATTTTGCGAATACATGCTATATTAAGGAAGTTACAGAGTTTAGAACATCGGTCTAAGCTGGTTTCAAATTTTTGTGCGGCCTCGCCCCCCTTCTCCCTTTCATGATGGAGAAGGCGTAGCCCATCGTCGGAACTCCGCCCACTTTGGCAACGTGATACACGTCAGCGATTGACGTCATCGGCGAACTCGATCAGTCGCAACGCACTTCCGCGTGCTGCGAAGCGTGGTTGTTTGTTTACCGTTGGCCGCACCAGCCGCGGGTCAACCGTGTAAGCGTCAGGTGTGAAGTGTCGACCACAAACGATCAGGTCCTTAACGTACGTCGCTGGATGGCCTATTCGCAGCACGAAGGTCCCCATCGTGAGGCACCCGGTGCCGATGCTTTCCGCTGCCCAGTCGCTCGATTTGCAGTCGATGAGAGAGCAACTCTTTTTACCCGTGTTGCTCATGGCAAGAACGAAGTACGTTCGTACGTGCGCACAGGCGCTGTAGTTGAGCGAGGAGTGGACACGTGCACGCGACAACTGCGAGGCCCATTCTTTCACCGCAGTGCCAAAAAACAAGGGGCAGTTTCATAGCTTTGGGTGGGAACAAGAACTGACGTTGACTTCCCTACTGTTTTTTTCGCACCTGATTTATACCAATCGGCGAGCTTCGTGCTACGTCACGTCACCGATCACCAAGTTGACGTCACTGTGCGTGCAAGGGGTTTGGTCAGGCGTAGGAAAAATGCGCGGGAATCGTTTTTCGAAATAGGGGCTCTGCGCAGCGCACAGTGGTGTAATATTCAGAAAACGGGATCGCTGCGGTCTAATCTACGCATTGCTGAGCGTGTATGAAGGGTGTAAAAAAAAGTCGGATTTGTTTACTGGTCCTTTATTATTGAAATATTCGCATCTGTCTCGAATTTTCGTTCATAGACAACGCTGATTTTTTGTTCGCAACTATCGACGCCTACACCAGCACCAATGTCGGAAGTGCTGCGAAATGAGCCTCTGGATGTTATGCCTCTAATACCGTGCGATCTATTTTAACCAGGGCCACGTGAAAATTATAGGCCCAATTCTTGTAATGTGATTTTAGTTTCAGTTTCGTTCTGTTCTTTGTACCCTAGAGGGGGCGTTGTGTATGTGTCTCTGTCCTGTATATATGTAGGTGTACCGAGTAATAAAGGCTTCTTCAAGTCCATGTTTTGGACAGTTCATGGTCGCTGTGCAGACATTACACTACTTAATATCCAACCCTGTGATTTTGCCATTCATGCATAGTTTGCGCGCAACATGGGCGTAGGGCGACAACCCTAATTGTAAATTACCATATATTTGCTGCATTGTGGCTTGTGAACCTTTGCAAATATTCGTAACAAGAACATCTGGGTTTCTCGTCCGATAATCACGACATAATGATGAGCCATGCTCTTGTGAAGGGCTCCGGAAATTTCGAGCACTTGGGGTTCTTTGCAGGACTCCTAAAACTAAGTACAAGGACATCATCCACTGTGTCTGCAGCAAAACAAGACCCTCGTGGCCGGGATCAAACCCGCAACTCTATTCACATAAGCCGCAGGACACGCTAACTATGGCGTACCACAGCGGTGGCCAAATCTACTCAAAACGTATGCCTCGCTAAACATATCAGTCAGGCTTGGGAACATAGCACAGGGGAGAAACGCAGCAAAAGTATTCCTTGAAGGTGTTGCATTAGTGCTCTACGTTGTAGGCTGGATTACAAGCAGTGACGCTTTATTTCCCCTAAAGTTGAAAAATGCGATACGTTTTCTTACCTTCGCCATAACAATGGGTCGTTCCTCTTCTTTCTTGTCTTCCTTTCGAATAGTGATATGAGCGGGTGAACTTCACTGAACGTGCGTTCTTTTGCGATTGAAACGTTCATGTCCGACGACTAATAGAGGACTAATCACAGAAAAAAAGCACATGTACGTGCGAATAATAGCAACTACAGTTTGCAACGTTTAACATTCATACGGCTTGTTTGAGATTCTCTTAATATCTTTGCTATTGATATGGCACTATATAAAACTGGATGTCAATGCATCGACTCTCTCAGCAGGTGGTCATAGAGAAAAAAATTGAGGTGGTCTCTTTCCGCTGCGGAAAAATTTTTAATTGAATTATAATTCATTTATTCTGACCACTCTATAATTCATAATATATACAATTCATGTATGATGTTTTCTGTCTCATTATTCGCTTTTTCGTTAATTCTTCAGAGTGGGCGTGAGCCATACATTAAGGCAAACTTCATCACCATCTCGTCTCGTTCGAGGCAGCTATTGTTTACCTCAGCGCATGCAAGCTTATGCTGCTACACTCTCCCCCAACTAAAACATATCAAGAGGAGGGCGTGAAAAGTGTTTCAGTGATGGGGCAGAAGGAATAGAAGAACGGGAAGATATTGAGGCAAGCTGCCGAGCCTGTTTGTGAACCCAATAGGGTGTACGAAGCATGCACGTAAACGCAGTCACAATTTGAGTTGGAACTCTTGCGATAAGAGACCTCCAATGGTCTCTTGGGTAGCGTGTCGCGGGGGCCAATGCCGGGCAGGAAGCATCCAGGCAGACGCTAGGCAAAATTCAGTCAGAAGGAAACAAAACGACTTTATTTTGAACGTAAGTACTGAACGTGAACGAAGAATCCTTCGACGCTAGTAGTGGTGGTGGCGGTAAACTTTTAATTTTGAAATAAATTAGAGAGTTTTTTTGGCGCATGAGTGGCAGTCCGTAGTCTGGGATGCTTTGAAGATCACCGCTGCTCGGACTCGTGCCACCAAGGAGCGTTGCGCATCCAAGGTAGAGCAGCCGAGCAGGTTCTCCTCCGAAGCCTCTTTGGAGGGGATGAGAAGGGGGGTGAAAAAGAAAGTGGAGTAGCAGAACACAAAGCCACTAGGTTAAAGGTGTCGGCTAACACTTGACAAGTTGGACACGTACCAGAGATATCCTGTAAAAAGTGCCAGACGACCGCTGGACTAAGGAAAGTTTTAGTCTGAAGTCGGCGTAGTAGTCATTCGTCCGTTTTCGCCAGATGGCGTGCGGAGCCAAGACCAAGTCGGCGTGAACTGCGATAATAGTCTAGAATATCACGGTAGCGTGTAAGACTGGAGCCCCCAGGATCGCACTCAGGACATCAAATGGCAGTGACCCGGAGGGGAGAATTGTGGGCAGCGGCATTCGCCGCTTCGTTGCCAGGAAGAACTGTGTGGCCAGGAGTCAATACTACTTTACGGAGTGAGGCATGAAGCACCAGGAAGTGGCTTCAAGGAGATAAGCAGCCAATAGGGTGATGGAACCCTGGATGTAACGAGAACAGGGTGAGCGCGAGCCTGTTGAGATAATGTGAACGCTGTGATCGAAAGCAGCCAAAACGATGGCATTTTCCTCTGCGTGATTTTCACTGTAGACTCTAAAGGAGAGGCCATCGACGTGTTGGCCCTCTGTGATCACAGCTCCCGTGTAATGTCCAAGAGTGGAAGGGGCCGAGACGTCTACATAGCATACGCCGGGGTGCTTGTAGTGACGCGCCTGAAGGGCAGCAGTACGCGCTTGCCTGCGAGCGGAGTGTTTTTCGGGGTCCATGTTATGTGGTTGTGGCTCCGCCCATAACTTCTGGCACCATAGTTAAGGCACTTGGAATGGAGGGACTGGGCCAGCGATTGTGTTGAGACCAAGTCTGTAGAGCAGGCGGCACCCGGAAGGCGTCTCCAATAGACGACTAAGTTGGTTGACGCGATTGGATGCCCGTAGCTCCGCGAAAGAGTTGTGCACTCACAGAGCCACAAAGCGGATGTTAGAAGTGGCGATGGGAAGGTCCAGCGCACGTTTATATATTGAGCGTAGAAGACTATAAAGTTAATGTTCGTGGTGGCGACGCAGGCGAAGGTAGGGTGAGGAATAGAGGACTCAACTGGTCACAAACGCGTTGGCCAGCGGGAGGGAGTGGGTCTCTCGGAGGCCACCACGTTTAGTGGATAGCCGGAAGATCATACGACTCACTTGCTCACTGGTGCGTTCGAGGGAGGACATGATGCCCTTAGGGGCGAGAGGTGCAACCGAAGAATCCGAAGGTCTTTGTCTGATGGGACAAGTCTGAGGGGGGGGGGGGGTTATCTGGTGTGGTGGTTGGCATAAGGCCAATATAACGGCCGATTTGGTGGGGGAGTAATCCAGGCCGCAAAAGGCGGCGTAAGTGTTCACTAGAAGTCTGTCGTAGACGCTCCTTTATTTGAGCTGGAGAGCATGTGTTGGTTCATATTGTTATATCATCGGCATAGAGGGCATGGTGTACTCCCTCGACCTCGTTTAAGAGGTAAGGGAGCTTCATCATGGCCAAGTTAAACAAGAAGCGTGACAAGACTGCCGCTTGAGGTGTAACGCGCGTGCCGAGTTGGAACGGGCCATGTTCGGTAGAGTCAGGGCGAAGGAATACCACGTGATTCGAAAGGAAAAGCGTGAACGTTGTTGAAGGTCTTCTGTACACAGCCTGTAGTAGAAAGGTTAGCACGAATTCTACTATATTTGAAATTATCGAACGTGCCTCAAGGACGGAGAGCTAGAACGAATTTTTCATTGTGGCGCATAATAGTGGGTTCTATGATATCGTGTTGTAGCTGGAGCAGGACATCCTGCGCCGAATAAAGTCGGTGAAAGCAAAACAACGTACGTGAATCCCGGGACCACGACACCTTTCCAAATCCCTCTCACATTGTCATACCTCTTGTAGTTTGACCGTTCCCTATTTTTGACTACAGCTGCACTACTGTTACCCTTAGTCATTACGTATCATTCGTGCTCTGTTAGGTACTCAGCCCCGTTATTTATCCATACGCCAAAATATTTCTAATTATCCACTATTTCTAGCCTGACTTCCTGTATCTTATGCTCACTGCTTCTGTTATCATTAAAAAAATGATTGCCAATTTTTTCCTGCTGAACTTCAAAATTACCCTTTCTCCCTCATTACCCCAGATGTCTATCAATCCCTGCAGATCTTCCTTGTTGTCAGCTTATATTCTACTGTTCTTATCTGGATCAAAAATTATCTTACTGATCGTACACAGTATGTGGAATTTACCGATGAAACCTCTGCTACCACCTCCGTCACATCTGGAGTTCCGCAGGGCTGTGTGCTGGCGCCAATTTTGTTTCTTCTCTTTAAAAAAGATTTGCCTACAAATATTACGGAAAAAATCAAATTATTCGCGGATGATTGCATGCTATATCGAGAAATAAACTCAACGGAGGACCATGTAGCTTTAAATAGTGCTTTACAAGATGTTTCCTGCTGGTGCCGTAAATGGCAGATGTCACTTAATGCAAACAAGTGTACAATTTTATCAGTAAGTCGAAAAAAAACTAAGTCAAATTTTCTTTACACTATCAATGACATTCCCATAACATGAGTAAATCAGCAAAAATATCTTGGAATTATTATAACTGATGATCTAAGATGGGACGCACACATAAGTTACGTTACTTCAGCTGCACTACGCCGCTTGTTTGCACTCAGATACTGGCTTCGCCAGGCCCCGCCTTCTCTAAAACTGCTTTCATACACTTCCCTTGTGCGATCATTACTTGAATACGGTAATATTATTTGGTCACCATCCACAAAACAGCAAATCACTAAATTGGAAGGAATGCAAAGGAAAGCTTTGAGGTTCATTTACAACAAGTACAGACATACAGATTCTCCGACTAAACTAATTAAAAAAGCTGGATTACTTACTCTAATGAATAGAACAAGGTTAGCACGTGCAATATTCATACATGAATTAATCCATGGTCATTTAAACATGGATGTATCCGCCTACCTAACGTTTGATCAAACTAGAACAACACGCCAAAAACACCCGAGGAGACTCAACGAATACTCCTTCAACACAAACTGCTTTAAGTACTCATTCTTTCCGATAGCCACTAATGAATGGAATAAACTGGATCCGAATATCTCCAGCACTACCGAATTAGCAAAATTTCTAACCCTTGTCGAAAATGAACTTTGTATTATGCAAACGGAATCACGTGGTTGATTTTATTATGAGTGTTCATGTAAACATTGTACAAGCAAAGTATCATGTCATCATATTTTTTCTTTAAGCAATTTTAGTACTGAATCAGGGTGAAGAGAAATCGCTCTATTGATTCTTGATCATGTTTCTGTTTTCAGTGTGTATAAATTTGCCCTTCCTTGAAATACTTCGCTATATTGTAGGGTAGTTTCTTATTGCTGTAATTTCTTGTTGTGTTTCTTGATGCATATGCCAATATGTCAACCAATGTGTCAACCAAGTCGCTGCATTTATTTTCTTCTGACAACTTTTTTACACTAATGTTTTATGCCTTCTTTGATCTGAAATTGTTAATTGATCCGATTCTGTTAGTTTCATTCTGTACTTTATCGCGATGTATGTCTTTATTGTGTATTTATTCCAATTTTTATGTTCACGCCCTTCCTGCTAAAATTCCTGATGGGATTGGCAGTATGTCGAAATAAATAAATAAATAAATATTGCTATATCATGTGCATACATCAATGCTGGTCATAACTGTTCAATGTGTTCTCTTTGCTTGCAAAAAGACAGGCTGAAGCCGAGTCTTCTTTCCTCTAATTTGGCATCTAGTCCCTGTAGATACAGCATAAATAACAAAGGTGACAAGATGCATCCCGGTCGAAGCCCGCGTTGTATCTGTATAGGTTCAGATTCCTGTTTTTCAATTTTATAACTATGTTGTCACCTTTATAAATGTTCTTTATAAGATTAGTTATTCCATCTACCACATCTAGTGTGTCCAGTATTCCCCACAAGCCTTCTTGTATCACATTCTCGCAAGCTCCCTTAATATCTGAAAATACCAGCCACAGAGATGTGTGTTCTTTTTCCGCTATTTCAATACACTGCATCTATGACAACAGATTGTCCTTCAACCTCCTTCAATTACGAAATACATTTTGTAGTCCTCCCAGCACCCCCTCATTGTCCACCTATTTCTGTTGTCTTTCCTGTATTTTCAGCATCACCACCCTGTAAAGATCTGTTTTCGCTGTTATAGGACTGTAGATGTTTATATCGGCTTTGTCCCCATTTCCTTTAATGATCATGCTCCTCCTGCTTAGTTTCCACCCGTCGGAGGCTCCACCATCTCTAATTGGTTTGTTCGATGCCTCTCTTATTGTTTGCTGAGAGTTTCGTCCTAGTTTCTTTATTAGCAAAACTGGTATGTCATCAGTTCCTGTTGATGCTTTATTAGAAACGTTTTTCTCTGCCCTTTCCCACTCCCCTTGTCCAAGTAAAGCCACTGCGCTAATTGGTCCGTCCTCATTAGCTATGGTGCATGCAGTGCTTTCTTGGTGTTTAAATTTTTCTGTCATCATAGTTTTTATATATTCCATTGCATCAACCCCTTCTAGTCTGTCATTTGAACTGTAGTTATGAACCTCTGTTACATGTTTGTCTTATTACTCAGAGAATGGAGATGGTTTCAAAACTTTGCAGCAGCATTTCTATCCTTTTCGTTTACTTCCACCATTCATTGGGCCCCCTTTCTTCTGGCCTTTTCACTGATCGGATTGTACGCTTCTCTTCTTCAGCTGAAAAAGTTATCCCATATTTTTTTACATCAAATTACGGTTCACCCCTCTGTTTAGCATACTTGTGTTCTCTGGAGGCTTCCTGTCGTCTTTCTATAGCTCTTTAAACTTCCTCATCTCACCAGCTCTTGCGCTCGTTTCTCCTCTTCCTGGTTAATTCATCTCGTACCTTAGCAAAGTCTAACTCGATCGAGTTAGATTTGTGTACATCCACTGTTTTAGCATCCTCACTGATTACTTTCTCAATCTCTTTAGTTGCTCTTTGTATTTGCTTTTCTTAGTAATTACTACCGCGTGGTTTCTTATAATGCCTCCTTCCCATTCTAATTTCCTTTTTTAAAACTCAGCTTGATACTGATACTTTTGCGATCCCTACCAAAGCTTCTGGACACATATTCATCTATGTTCAACACAATTAGCAAATCATACATCATATGTGACATCATTGCGTAATCTATCGTCAACTGCAGCCTTCCCACATCACATGTTATAAGCCCTTCAATTTTAACAGCGCTGTTGCAAGTGATTAAATCATGCATTTCGCAGATACCCATCAGCATTCTGCGTGTTTGGTCAGTATATCCATCCACACCTTCCGTGTGTGCATTCATATCTCCAAACAAATTTATCTCGCGCTCTTCTCCTAGTTCGTTAATGTCATGTTCTATGCACTGCGCCATATTTTGGTTTTCCTCTCTGGCTCCTGCTTCTGTCCACAAGTATATAAAACCCAAGAGCGTCATCTGCCCTACCACTTTCCTTTTTAGCAATAAATGTTTCCTGTACTCCTGCTTGAACCTTTGCCAGTCTTTACTTTTATGAAGGAATGCCACAGTACCAACACCTGCCCCGCCGCAGAGGTATCGCGGCTAAGGTACTGAGCTGCTGAACTGCAGGTCATGGGATCGATTCCCGGCTGCGGCAGCTGTATTTTAAATAGCGGCGAAAACGTTGTAAGCCCGTATGCTCAGACTTCGAAGCATGATAAAGGACCCCAGATGGTTGAAATTCCCGGAGCTCTCCAATATCGCGTCTCTCATTATCATATGGTGGTTTTGGGACGTTAGACCCAACAAATAAACAAATATGTACCACGCCCCTTCCTGCTGCCACCTGTTCTACTACGATATTCCCAATGTTGGTAGGGATTGTTAGGTGGTTGTCCGATGTGCCAAGGTTGTGCTTCTGCAAACCCATATACCGTCCGGTTCTTTTCCCTTAGCTGTTTTTCTATCTCTTCCCAATTCACCCTATTTCCGCCACTCTGTAAGTTGAATACCCTACGTCTGAATTCGCTCAGCCAGCGTGACATTGTCAATTTCTGCCCTGGAATCAACATGTCTTCAATATCATATCGAGTCGTGTCTGCCTATACCACCTGCCAAAGTGTCACCCTGTTTGTTTTTCCTTGTTACTAGCTATCGTCGACCCCGTAGGGCCCACGTGCCCCCTAAAAAGCTACTGTGCGTCCTGCAAGTCGCCAACCTTAATACCAATCCTCCCATCGAAGTGAATCCTGTCTCGCGGAAGCAACCCCACCTATGCACCACCTCACCTAGTGGTGCGAGTGCCACAGCGCCATCTAGTGAGCGCTCTGAGTACTAGCGGTGGCTACTACGACACGGGATTAGCCTACGTCTTAAGGAGCTTCGACCATAAAAGAAGTTCTTAGAGAGTGGAAGCAGAGTTTAACTCAAGCCTAATTGGAAAAGTGCTGCGAGATTTCTTAAAAGGGAGTGCAAAAAACACCTTAAGGCAAAAAAAAGCAGCGTGATGCTGTAGCCGCAGCAAGCTCCTTGGGCCGTAGGGCCACTTAAGATGTTGAGTGAATGCGGTGACGTCATTCTCGGCATTTCACGCTATTTACAACACCAGCACTGCTGAGGCGTAGGGCCCCTTAATTTCATTATGTAGTGGTTTGTCAGAATTAGGTCACAGAGGCGATGGTTGAAGATGCGATATATGCTCGTTCACGTAGCACTCGGCCCTTTATGTACCAGTAGTTAACGTCAATCAGAAACAAATAGAAAAACTTATTACTACGAAATCGGTGGCTTGTACACAATAATACCTTAAAGTGGGATGGAGCTTAATTTGGGAGTTACTGGAAACGTGTCATACCCCCAAAAAGAGGCGACACATCGTTGATGCTTCAAAAGGCGGAAACTGAATATCTTGATAATTTTTCGCGATGTTGAAAGTGTTTGACAATGCGTCCGACTGTCCGTGCTTGTGTGTTTTCTGCATATATTTGCTGGCGAAGCCTCAAATTCGGTTAGATAAAAGTAGAACCTTTCCTATCACTCTTGTTCTTCTAAGTGCTTTCTTTTTGTGCTAAAAATGTTTCATATATGTTACTTCTTATTACTTATGTCACTCATATTTTGCCTATCAAAAGGCGGCATTCCGAGACCGCAAAATCGGCAACGCTGATGCAGTCATGTATAGGGTGAAATGGGGAAGGAAGTAGTCTATATCACGTCCTTAGCGTCTGAAATTAATCGCCATTACTTTTTTTAAATTTCGTTTCAGCTGTTCCGAGCGAGATCTATCAGGTGCCTGTTCACATTATTTGTATGATTTAGTCAATCGAAACGCACTCTTATATGGGGCCCAAAGTGAACATGCCAGCATTTATTACCACAACAAACTGAAGTGTATACAGAAAGACACACCTTAAAAGTACCCTGCAACACTTTTACAAAACACATCAAATGAATTCATGGTTCGGGTTTGTCGCCTTGTGAATAGACCGCTAAACACTTTTCTAAATCCGTGAAGTACGAGCCTAGTTGCAGATTTGTCGCACGCTGTAATTGCTTTGTATTTCTCTCGTCCCGAAGAAAGCGCTGGAAGCTAAACGGAGAGGAATGACACGAAGGAAAGTGGTAGTTTCAAGACCGCGTCCTGGCCTTAAGCACTTTTTATTAATTTTCTTTTCCCTTGGAGTGCATGGCTTTCAACGTTATTGCGGATGTGCCTGTGCTCAAAAGTTGGCCTTCCACGGTGGTCCAAGTTCCAAGTTTGTTTTTTCATGTAGAGACCTTAGTCACGCTAACAAGAGAGCTCGCGATGCGCGAATCTACCAATGGCCTTGAAACTGTCCATATGGCACGTTCATTTAAAGATATGACACTATTTGTAGAAAGAAGAGGGCCCGATTGGTAGCTCACCTTCAGAATTATCGTAAGCTCCACGACTTCCGCTACGCTTTGCTGTTTGGCTCGCACATTCTCGGGAGCCTCGTTCAGCGATCGCCAGCGTTTTCTGACCATGCTGAAAAAATGCAGCCGGGTCCTTTTATTTTATGGTGCGTGTCCCCGGAGCATTGCAAAAATTCGTTGGAAATGTCATTTTAACAATAGGTTAATTGTACGTTTTCATTTTGTCGAAATGCCTTTCTCATGACGGCCTCAGTCGATGCGTACAGTGTGTTTACATTGTTTGTTCTCAACGTACATTTTGGTCTAAACAATTACGCAACTATAGGTTTTTATCAACTCTCAAGCTCACCAAATGCTTCTAAAACATACCCTATTACATTAAATATGCGCAAAATGATTACCAGTGCATTTTCTGGTAGAATAAATTACGTCATTACCGTAATTTTGTTGAAAATTCAGTGAAATGTAGAATGATTCTTGTATGCTGAAACCACTTTTTCTTACCAATACACATTCAGAAGCTGAATTCTCAGCATTGTATCGTGAAAATCGTATTCATAGCTTTAGCATCAGCAATAGGGTTATCTGTGGTGTTCTTTAAAGATGCCCTGTTGTGTGAACTGACACCACCTTATGCCCGCAGTTGGCTAACAAATGCAGCATACAATACAAATAAATTTTCGCCTGTTTATGCGTTTCAATGATGACCATAGTTATGTAAACATACAGCAAAGCTTACCATGGCCGTCTTAAGTACATTTGAACTTCTCACGCATAGCCGAAAAACTTGACAGCTCCGAGTGGGCCACATCGGAGACAAGCTTGACGCAGCCTACACCTCTGTTCAAACAATACAGTGGCCCAGCGGAATTCTCAGATAGCTCGAATTTCACAGGCATGTTCGTGTGCTCACAAATGGATGCTCCTTTACGGAAAAGTAAGCTATACGTTTGAGTTATAATAAGTTTGCGCAGTAAATACAGTCGCATAAACAGCAGTTTTGTTTGCTTTTCCCAGCTTTCTCTTGTCGACGCTAGGCCTGATCATGTCGAACAGACGTCATTCAGATGCGTCCCATTATAAGGACGGCTGTGGTTTGATGCCCACTTTGAAGCTGTTAGCATGGGTGGTCTATGATGCTGCCAAAAAACAGTACAGCCCCATGTTTACTGAAATGCACTTGGTGTCAGTCATCTGAGAACAAAATCGCTCAAACTTAGACCGATTATCACGAAACGAAGCAATCATACAGGTCATGCTGTACAGATTCAGCGAGGTGCTCTTCGGTGGTCTCACAGGGTTTATTTGCCCAGCACAAGGCTTGCATTTTCCCTTCGGGAACCATGCACTGTTTCTTTCTTGGCGTAAAGAAGCAGCGTCTCTCACAATCATCACAAGCTACATTTTAAACTAAAGTCTTTTGGAAGTCCCATAGTTTGCCATTCTTGTAACAACCACCAGATTGCGAATAATCAATCATTGTAACGACAAAATGTACTTGCAGCGCGTTCTTGTCCATGACAACCATGTCCTTAGTTGCCCTGTTCTATCCCACAGAAAACTGAAGCTAAATACATTTGTAGCCACATATAAAACAATTGATGAAAAACAATTAATTCGTCTTAGTGGGCGTAGTGTATAGCTTACCTCAACAATCTGGTTACAGCTAGAAACTATGCAATCAAGATGAGTTACACTTGGTATTTCAATTTTTATCTGTATGAACCGTGCCCAACACGACGTGTGCGTGGTATTGCTAATGCAGTAAAAGTGTGTGTTGACTTGGCCTGTTGCATTATTCTTCCGAACCCGTCACAACTGCAATTACTCGCACTATGGCAAGAAAACGTTACCTAGTGTGTGGAACAAACTCTGCGGCTAGAACCAGAACTAGGTTCAAACATCATCCGTTCTTATAGGGGACCATTTTCCTCTAAACATCAATCTCACTCCGAATGAGATATTAGCCGACAACCTAAAGAAGATCCATATCAATTGACAAGATTAGGAATACTTAATTCTAGCGAATTTCAATAAATAAGAGTAAAATCTAGGCTCCATGATACATGATACATCCATGAAAACACATCGTTTTAAAAAAGTGTGATTGACACATAGCTATGGTTGGGTTGGAAGCATCAAGAGCCTTGCGGACTGTGTTGAAGGTACTCTCGGAAGCGCTCGGCTGCTTTGGTCACAGGCTTTGAGCAGACACCGGCCACCAGAATCCCCCACTTTTCCATTAACTCCACGCAATCTGCCTTATTCAATGGACAGTTATCCGGTGCCGCTGAGGCGAATCCCTTGAAGTTTTCAATGATCTCCCAGTTCGGCTTGAAACACATTTTTTGGATCGGTAAACTTTATCAACTCTTTAAGATATAGCAAGTGAGCATTCGTAATGGTTGACCTGTAGGCTTCACCGTGAGGTATGAGTCCGGAGAAAGCCGTCGTCATCATGGCAGCTGGGTAGTTAGGCACTATGCTATTCATCCTGCTGTGAGGCACAGGAAGCCTGTCCTTCCACTTCATGGCCTTGGTAACAGTCAAGCCACTGAACGTGAGGCTGACTCTCGCTAGCGTGAGTTCATTATTGGGCAAGTTGCCAGACCGCAGATCGTACATCGCTATCAGGTCGTCGAACAGGGCCTTGCCAGTACCACACATCTCTGCACGTATTGTGCTGAGATTGGTGCCGCGAAAGAGGTACATGCTGATTGTCGCACTCAGGTCATTCATAAACCCCCTTGCTTTTCGCCCGTTCTGCGTCGGCATTTCGGTAGTGATCTTGCAGCACTGCTTAGTGTCAAATCCTCCGTAACCATACAGGCTCGCAGCCGCAGAAATTTCCGGTGTGACTCGGTCAAAGTCAAAGTTCACTGCAGAAGTGCCAGTATACCACGCTTCCAAGGCAGTCGGGATTGATTCCATGGCTGAGATTGCGTGGTGGTCGAGACCTGCATAAAGGGCAAAGTTCACTAGAGATGACACACAGTTTTTCTATGCCAAGATTTATGTTTGCCCTACAGCAAGATAAGGCCTAAGATGAACACTTTAGAACGCGACCGACTGCAAAAAAAAAAGACGTCGACATTCACTTTTAAAACTCGTTATAGCTTGCAGCGCACTCTGAGACACGGGTGAGCATTATCACGTGAAGAGAAGTGACGACAAACCACTGACTTGTACTTGGTATTACGTGGTTCCATTGTCAATGGAAGTTACCGACAGCATACTTTCGCGCATGTGCTACTATGAATGTTTACACCCATGTGCACATTCGAATTAAAATTCCGTTGTTATTCAACGCTTCTCTTTCGTGTCAGGGTGCGCTGTAAGCTATTTTGGATCTTCGCCAACTAGCCTCGTAAAAAGACCTTGTTAGAATTCACGTTTAGGCCATCGTAGGCAAACGAATAATGGTACATGTAGCGTGTCCAGCAAGGGAAGGCCTTGGGATGGCTAGAATTTTATTACGTCTGGTTTACATCGTTAGGACACTGAAAAAAAGGGAGGCTATGAAAGGTGTTTGAAATATAAGTGCTTATCCTAAACTGGGATGAAGGAAGACAGCAAAGACAAGGCCCTTGGCTTTCAGGGTGCCTGTTTAAGTTATGTACTTCAATTTTAGTTAGAATAAATCACCAACAGGCTTGATAAACAATTAACTGTATTCATTGAATGGTGCGTCGATATGCGCTCTTGTTAATGTGCCCTCGGTGAGCTTTTATAAAAAAATACAGGTAATAAAAAAGACAACCATGGTACTTTCGTCATCAGAGTGCTGATTCAAGTGCCACCACTGGTATGTGGGAGCAATATTTCACTCAGCCCCATGGCTTGTAGTGCTAAAGTTTTCTTGTGGGCAGTTAATCTATACTACGATCTGGCTTCTCTCAACCAGGCCGGTATCAATGTACTAGAGTGGACAGTGCTACATATCTTTTTACAATGATGCACGGGAGCACTCGTACTTATTTCCAGTCTCTCATAACACGGAGTATCACGAATCCTTCCGCACAGCTATGTCCTTACCGTTCTTGCGCTCGTGCACTTCACCGCTTGCTTAGCCTGACGCCCTTGCGTTTAAGACGCGAAATTTGTTTATGTGACGTCCGATAAGAGAACCCTGTGTGGCAGCTGCATACAGTCTGATGATTCTACGCACAAAACGGTACTCACACCCACTGCGACAGTGCCTCTTTGACACAGTGCTTTCAGCTTCTCGACGTACTGTTTTACGCTATAGCTGTTGTTGCACAACTCAATTCATACTGAACTCTCTTCGGCATCCAAATATTCAGGGATTGCCTCTTATTTATTACAACACAAACACCCCCTTGAATAAATACGGTAACAAAGAAATTTTGGAACAAATCTTTACCGAGTTAAAAAAAGGACAATTGGAGTAAAACAAAAGCGGCAAGTATAGTCATCGGCATCAGAGGCGCTGTCATATAGCCAATGCGATAGAGAAACTGTTGGTTTGATCAAGTTTTATTGTCAGGAATGAACATTACGGGGGTCTAGACAATTTGGCTAAAGTATACTTCCGAAAGAGCAACGCAAAGTGCGTAAATGCTGAAGGAAGGGTGACGTAGTTATGAACAGAACGCAAAAAAGCACACACACGAAGACTTTACAACTAGCCTCTTACGCGAACGGATGTTTTACAGGCAATTTACTTGCGTTGTTTCTCAGTTATAAATATACGGTCCTATGTTTCCAGATGTACGTGGTCTTTTCTTAGAAGGTATCTTTATTATTTCGCTCAACATCGCCTTTCTTCATCACTTGCAGAACTGCTTGATTACAATGTAGGTGCAATCTTTTGTTTTAACAGCCTGTAATCATCCTCGGGTTATTTCAAACAACGCAAAGAATAAAAAACATAGAAAGTAAAAAGCGAAAAACAAGACAAGAAAGAAAGAAGAACAAAAATAAGAGAGAAAGAAAGAAGTTGTCATTGAGCTCCTTCAGGTTAGGCCAAGCGGACACTTTGTTTTTCGAACTATTGCAAAGGAGCGTCCACAACTGTGGATTTGACGCATCCGTATTTAGAATTGAATCAGTTTGCCAATTTAAGCATAATCTGTTTGACTTTTGAAGATAATAAAACGTAAGCCACATTGGCGTCACCCATGAGAATATGTATAGTTCGCCATTGACAATACGCCTCCTCTCATGTTATCGTGTTCCTACTCACATGCATTATGGCTGGAATTTATTATTTGCTGTGCGCCGATTTTTGAAGTGCATTTCATCGTTGGTGAACGTATTGAGTAGAGTGTCCAACGTGCAACGGGACGATGCGGACAACGTATCATGCCGATAATAAATATGGGACGCAAGCTGGTTTTTGCTTCAACGAATCTGCGGGAAAACGCCAGAAGTGCCGAATAAAAGTTGCATGAATAAGCTTCTAACTCAAACCAAGGTAAACTAAGTGGTGGTACACTACTGTCTATAGTCATAGGCCGATAATAGTTTAGTTGGAGTTGCTTTAGGCGCACTCGTCAGAGACTCGCCGGCTCACTTTAGCGCAAGTACTTAGTAAACAGCCACCCAGTAAAGCTATCTTTAGGTGGCTCTACTATTCGTGTGGTGGTTTTCGGACGTTCAACCTCGTATTACCATCAAAGTTCACGTTAGAACGAATTTCGTGCTAGTGCCAACAAAATTACGTCACATTTCTGACAAATATGTCGTCATACCTGTTTTGTTGTTTGTTCGGCCAGAAGCGTTTTCTCCTCACACAGATAGCGCTAAGCCTCATGAGCTGCCAAAAAACCACTACTCTCTGAACTCTATAGCTTCTATGAAACCTTCACGACCAGTTACAGTTACCTCTGAGGTACCGCATGCCCTGAATAGCCCGATGCCATCACCCGTAGTAGACTAACTCGAACGCCTGAATTTTCGTACTTTCGCCGGCGCCGAGTCCTTTGCAAACGATGGCACTACCAGCATCTACAGCTCATAAAGTCTGTTTTACCAAAACAGTACGCGCCCAAATATTTAAGACGCCATCCTCGAACGTGCACGTTTGGTGCCTTCACAACAATTAAAATGCCACCTATCGGAGAAATGGGAGTTTCGCGAGTTTGAAAAAGCGTCCAAAAGAATGGATTCATAAAATGAACTGCTTGACATTCGAACTTTAGTACGTGCAATAACATAACCATTTTCATCGTGCAAACCTACACTCACCGTGAATTCAGAACATCTAAAATCGGAACGTCAACCAGCGCTTATGCTTCTCAATAGATAACACTAGTCGCATAGCCACTTACGGATGTGGAAGAACGTACGTGAATGGAGGCAGAAATCGCGTAGCCGTAGTTGGCAAGCCGAGTGGTCAACAACGAGCAGCAGCAGCCCTGCTAGACTGGCAGCCACAACAGCTTACTGCGACACCTAGACAGAATGTGTACTGTGATGAAGCGGGAGATTAGGGAAGGAGGCACGCTATCACACGCAATTTTTTGCAGTGTTTTAAACTAATCACCCCCATTTCCAAGATTGTCTCTTGCAGTGGTCCGACAGCCAATGGTTCCAACTGCGCAGGTGGGCGGACTTTAGAGACAAGCTATGTGCCGGGCAGTAAATATCGCTACAGCATAACGCGCTAGTTTTCCTTGACAGTCCTGTCGTCTTTGGTGGGTTGCGCCAGTCTTCTAAGAATCAATCAAGAAACCAACTAAGGTGAATGTAATCAAGGTAAACGCGCATGTGTTGACATAGTTGGTTTATTATGCGAAGTATCACACAGACGATCGCGGAAAGCAGATCACGCACTCACGCAAACAGCGACGATTATCAAACGAAAACGTTTATTTTCAGTTGAAAATGAGAGCTTTGTACGTGTATGTCTGTGTGCAACTCGGTCACATTCTGCCACGCTGTTCAGACTTCTCTCTGCTTGTAATTCACAACACAACGGAGCTACCAACAAAACCAACCTCAAACACAGAGTTTACGTGACACACGCACACTCACACACACACACGTGTGTGTGTGTGTGTGTGTGTGTGTGTGTGTGTTTGCGATTGTATAAGCAAATACAGAAGAACCCACCTGCTCAATAGCATTTATGACGATAAACTAGTGTGACACTAAAAGGCCTCCACGCGTGTTCTATACCAACTATTCTCGGGCCCACTCCATGGGGGCACGCCTATGTGCGCCCTGAAATCACGCGGTTAGGCGCTGAAACAATCTAAACAATTAGCGACTATCTGAAGCGGCAGCGGTTCCAAGCACTTCGCAGTTGACGAGAAGATTGCCGCTTACTCCAGAGAAATATTTTTAGCGACTAAAACCATGATCACCGTCTGATGCTCATTCATCTGACTTCTCTGATCCCTGCAAAAATGAACGCTCCTATTATAAGTGCGCTTTGTAGGATATGAACAGCGATGAATGTGCAAGTTGCGTGGTAGATGGTGTCATACGTGATCGAAAGTCAAATTTGGCGCCGTTTGCAAATGGGGCAAAAGAAAACAACAGCCTAAGAGTAGACAAAACACAAGCGAAAAAACACACAAGACAAGTGATATTCTGTGTGTTCCTTGGTTACGCTCCTGTTCGCGCCACTTTTCCACATTTACATATGTGTGACCAGCTATATCAAATTACCACACTTCTGCTATTTGGTACAGATCTGTCCTCGTGTTGCCTTGACACCGTGTGTTTTCCTTCGAGGCAGTGGCGCAGCCAAGGGTGGTACATCGAGCTACTGCCCCCCTGCCAACATGAATTTATTTCTGCCATGTGATACAGTGCCAAAAATAACGCTCGCTACACTTACCTTACTGGACCCACTTGGTTCACCGAAATACTTTCTGCCTGCGTCAAATCTACGAGGGGAACCTTGTGGCATACTTTAACCGAACCAATTTTATTCACAAGTAAAACTTGCGTGTCTTTAACAAAGTTGTTCTCGTACTAAGTGAAGAACCATCAATAAACTGCAGACCACCCTCGCCCATGTTCGTACTGGTGGTCATAACGACCATCAGCTAGAGCTAGTGCACATGCGCCCTGTTGTGGACATTGTTCATAACTGGGGGTCTCGTCCCTCTGCTTTAGTGACGTAAAAATTACCGATGAATGAAAAAAAAAGCTGGGTGTGACAAGTGCCTCCTCCTTTCTCCTGTTTCATTGTGACAAAGCATTCTGTAGGTGGCGTCACTATAAAAAGTCGGGGCTGTTAGTCCATTAGTGCTTCTTTGCTCGTTGTCGACCACTCCGCTTGCCTTCGCTGGCCACTCAACTTCTGCATCTGTTGTTCTCCCATATCCGTGAGTGGCTCTGTGACTAGCGTTACACATTAGAAAGCATAGGCGCTGTCTGTCCTTTGGATTTGAGGTGTTGTGAATACCACGAGCAGAAACCTGGAGGATTACAAAAAGGGTTCAACATACGTCGAGGATGATGCAACGAGCAATGGTAAGGAAAATGATTGTGTTAACCCTAAGAGATAAAATGAGAGCAGAATGCGTAAGGGAACGAATTGGGGTAAAGACACCAAAATTGCGCATTTTCGATGGAGGTGGAAATGCTGGAGGCCCGTGTGCTTGGATTAAGGTGCGCGTTAAACAAGCCCAGGTGGTCGAATTTTCAGAATCATCCACTACGACATCTCTCATAGTCATATGATGTTTAGGACGTTAAACCCCAACAATAATTTTTTTACAAAAGTCACCCTAGTTGAAATCAAGAAGAAAAAATGGACATGGACCGGGCACGCTACGTGTAGGCAGTATAACCGCAGGACATTAAGAGCAATTGCCTGGATTCCATGACAAGGCAAGCGGGTGAGGGGGACACAGATTGTTAGGTGGATGGATGAGATTGGGAAGCTTGCGGGGATAACGTGGCAGAAGCGAGCATGGGACACAATTGACTGGGAGAACATGGGAGAGCCCTTGGTCCTGCAGCGGGCGTAGTAAAGCTGAAAATGATGACGATGATGAGTATGCCGGAAGTTCAGCGTTGTACTTTAGAACTGATGGAGCTTGTCTTATGTGTTTGTTTCAGTGTCACTGAGTTTATTGTGCTAATGCTTTTGTTTGGATACTTCGTCAATCTTTTTGTGAGATCGTTGGCCTTTTGAATAATTAGAAAGCAGCAATGCGCGTTTTTGTGCGGAGTTTGCTATGTTTCGCAGCTTATTTGTAAGATGAGCTGCACGAGTGCAAATATTGGTGGTGGCATTGCTACCAAAGAACTCGGCGCCGGCGACAATTAAGAAATTGAGTGCCAAGGTATAGCAATTACAAACACAGAAGACACTAAACAAAAAAGAGGGAGTATCCGGGAAGTACTTTTCTGTAAAACCTGACTCTGGTCAGCCTTCTGTCGACAATTTAATGTCACACTGATAACGAGCTCGCCGTTTTTGACTGCCAACAACTAAAATTGAGGAGATAACGCGAGCGAAGCACTCGAAATAGATTGCGATTATTGTTTTGTGGCAGAAACACGACCGAACTACTCAAGGTTTTCACAGTGCCCGTACTTCAGTAGCAGATGATCGGGTTATGGGCATGCAAAATCTTTGCATCGGTTTGCACCTACATCTGCTTTTCACGTATTGCTACGCGTGTGGCTGCGTGGAGCGTTCATCTGCTCTTTTGAAGAGGGGACCGACCTGTGCAGTCTGTTTTGCACTAACGGGAAATCTAGGAGCGCATGGTATCGCGAGGCGGCCAGCGTTGCAGTCACGGGTGGGCAGCAGCTGGCTCACGTGCAGAGGCGCGAGGTGCGCAGTGTAGAACTGCGCCGTCTGTCATGGAGGCATGCACTGGCCGCATTGTCCGGCATACGGCAGATCAATTTTTCAGTAGTGAAATTCTACTGAATGAATATGATTTGCGGAAGCGGACTAAGTTTTAAAATGTTTTCGACAAACTTCTGTGCTCTGCAACACTGGCGTACCCGATGTGCGTCGTCAAAAAATCGCATATCAATATCTTCAGCGGTGAAAAACGTTAGTGGTGTTTGCGGCACTGTCAACGAAAAAGGTCCATGCGGGAAACAAGTAGAGTGGAAAAGTCTAATATTTGTGGAACACACCCACGCTGGCGGACGAGCCAAGATTCGGGCAGTTCTTAAAAAATACTCAAATTCTGTTTGCTTAAGTCTGGTAAAGGTTATGGGTGATGAAATAAAAAAAAATCACCGCCATATCGAAAAAGTGAATGGTTTTAGAGGAGCTTGCTTGTGGAGAGGCTTGGGTCCTTTCTTGGCGAGATCTTTCTGTAAGAAGGCTTTTCAATGAGCCGGTGCACGATAGGCACGTCGAAGGCAGCGTTGTCGGACACGTTCCGCGACCCGCGCTACTGAGTTTTGGCCACGTCGATCGGCACGTTAACTCAATGTTTTCTGGTATACTGGATGCTGGCATGAGTCGAATGCCTAACGCTGTTAAGTGGCAAACGTGGAGGTATCAGGCGTTATTCAAGAGGATTGAGAGCAGGCAGGTGAGAAGAGAAAGAGTGAAAAAAAGTTTTTTAGGTGGCCAATTATTGAATCTGGGAAGGCCCCTTTTTCCAACCCAGAGGGTTTCTGGCAGGTGAGGAGGCTTGCGAAGATATCTGTACAAGTGCGTGACACTCGTCGTAAGAACTTTTCACGTGCTGCGGTACATACGAAGCGACAAGAACGAAGTGGACATAGACGCGAGGAGGCAAGCACGTAGGCTATCGAAAAATGACGCCTTGAGTGGTGGCGTGCCTTCTAGTGAGCATTATCAGAATCACCGGAGAGGTGACCAGGGCGGTGACCTTGAACGGCGACTAGAGTAGAGTACACTGGCAACACTGGTGTACACGCCGGCGCCCGGCGGACAAAGCATGAGCTTCAGAAGAAAGTTCCTAATAAATAGTTTAAATTGATAAACCATTACGCATATATAAAAAGCAACAAACGACAAAAACAAGCCTTCCTCTTCCGCTGACTTGCTTGTCCCGTTCTTTTTGCTAATCTAATGTTTCACGTTCATGCGCATACATTTGCATTGGTTCCAGAAAACGGGGAAAAAATGCCTCTAAGCTTTTCCTGTTTTCCGCCTTGTTAAAAAATTGTGCTCGTGTCTTTTCTTTCTGTGAGGTACTGCATGTACATTTAGAGTTTTTAAATTAATAAAGAGATATCCCGTCAGAATATATTAGCATGTTTTGAGACTAGAAAGTCACCGAAACAAGCTATTCAACAGCAGACAAAAAAATGAAGACTCTTGAGACAGATTTGCCTGTCCTTTGATAAGGTACGTTGCAGGGCTAGTTGGTTGGGGTTGATCGTTTATATGGGTATAGCGCACCACAAGTACACAAAAACAGACACATTGGCGCCGGTTGAAATGAATCACAGACATTTTCCAAATTGATTTTCATTTCATAATTTTGAATATGTGTCTGTTGCATGCAATGCTGTTCTATATGCGACTGTATATTCTGTTTATTGAAATTCAACCCAAGCTGTTTCCTTGAGTGGCTTGAAGATCGCTTCATCAAGAGTCCACTGTACTGCGAAAAAGATTGTTTTTATGCTTGTTCGGGTGCTTATTTAAAGTTGAATGGCGGTACTGTGCACTCTTAGACTTACTGCCACACGCGCGCCATTCGGCTGTGAAATTTGTGCCTCACTGACATGAAATTTTGTCCCCGGAAAGAAAACTCCCTGACGGCTCTCGTAGTTTTCTATCGAAGGCCATTAGGCACAAACGAGTTGTACTCTCAGTGACGCGTAGTACAGGCACTTTATTCATAAAGGAAGTGAGCCTAAATTGGTAAACAAGAAAAGTATCGGGCATGCATAAAAAACGCAGCGAGCATCAGGGCGTGCGACGGTCCTCGTCACTATGACGAAGCGGCAGGTGTGACTCCGATGCCTTGTTGAGCGAGGGTTCAAACATCGAGGCCCCCCTCCTGAAGCCAGGGTGATCGGTTGGGTGTGGCCAGTGGCCGCCGGCACCACCCTCTGTCCGGCCCCCTCGTCCTCGAAAAGAATTTTTGCCTGCGTTGATTTCCGACCAATCAACAACCAGCGGGATCACTAGGAACGAAGGGATTATGAGACTATTATTAAGTTTAAGAAAGAAAACCAAAGTAACTCGGAAGAATCTTCAATTGAGTTATAATAACAATTATTGAATGGTTTTTGCAAAGGTTGTAGTTTGGGCTTGTTGGTGCAGCATACTTCAAATATTTACCAGTGTGAGCAATACGGACAAGATAAAAAAAACACAGAAAGCACTGAACATTCACCTGGAGTTATATTTCTGCTGGTAGCTATATAAATTCGCTTGTCAGCACGAAAACAGGTGATAACCTAGCTGGATACACTGAGCTGCAATCAGTGAAGGAGGAAACACCGTTGACATTTTATCACGTTCCTCGCTCTAAAGAGCAGGGGAAGCTGGATTGACACACTTGTTATAACGTTCGAAAACTTCTTGGTCTTTCTTTAGTTCACGCACGATCCTATCTTTGTTTCTCGCAAGTACACGTGTATAACCACAAACTCGTCGGCACAAGTTTGTGGTTTTTACGTGCCAATACCGTGACATGATTCTTAGGCACGCAGTAGTGTACGGCCCTAAAATTGCTCCTATGTGGTGGTCGTCAATATTCAGCAACTTCACACCATTTCTCGTCATACCTTTTCGCCTCCATTAAAATGCAACCACCACGGCTGGGTTCGCGGGTGCGACGATCGCCTGAGCATCCGAGTATGGAGCAAGCGCTGTCCACTCAAAAGGGACAGGTAGTCACTGTCCTGGAGGAAGAAAACGTGCTAATTACAGGCTGGAGGCCTGGCCACACGTATCCTTCGCAGCGCGCCTGAGTGTTGCCTTTTGACGCGTCTCAACCCGTTCTCCCTATGGGGAGAAAAGACGCGTGGTTGTGGAAAGTGGGCGCCATCTCCCTCGATAAGAGAAGGGCGCGGCGCCGCAGCGAAAAGGAACGCGCCGACGCGCTGTGAAGGGTACGTGTGGCCAGGCCTTGAGTAGTGCCAGTGCTTTCACTCCCACCGTCTTCAGTTCTCGACATGTAGGCATAATTACGATTCTAGCACGTACACCAGATCTAGTACTCATAGCCTCCAGTGACATATTTCGTGGCGACATGTTATGGTTACGTCAAGCAGACTATTTCATTTTGATGTGCTGTCTCTCTTTGGCGTTTCAGTTCGAAGGTCGAGCTGTTGCAGAGTGATCTGAGAAAACCGCGATCTCCAGAGCAATAACCTCCAAAATTGAAAGGTGTAGGCACACCCTACCACGGCGTTCTAAGACAATCACGCTTGGGGAAGTGCTGGTGTGCCGGGGAACGATAGAAAATTGAGATTGTGCGTATAATGCATAGTACTAAACGCGTTGATATTTAGTTTTCTTCTGTAAAAAATGTATCAATACAATGTGCTAAAGCATCTTTTAACCGATATTGAATAAAAACTTTCGTGCGGTTAACACTGCATAGTCGCCATTATCCAAGATTAACCTACACTCACATCTGTCAGTAGTATCAGTGACAAAATATTCATTTAGCTCCAGTGCGCTTCAATCAGGGTTCGCTCGCAACCGATCATTCAGTAATCAAATCCTGTGACTCCGTTCTGGACCTGCGTCAAGGTCTTTATGCTATGTTAAGACCCCTTCCTTTTCCTTTATGTGCTGTTGTGAGAGTAATATTTTCTCTAGTGTAGATAGCTACGCTTACCAAAGAGAAAGTTGATGCTGTAATAATTTAGCCGTCATGATGAAAATGGCTACAAATATTTAAAATTAACCTTCCTGAGTATCTTGTGTAAGTACTGCGCTTGTTTTAAATCAATTTTGCTGATTTTCTCAAAACCTATATTTCTGTTATTTTTTCGTACGCAGGCAGTCGTACCTGTTTTGCGAATTAATATTTTGAATCAAACTTGACGCACTTCTTTATCGCAATAGTTGGCGTGCAATGATCCTGACTGAGCAAAGTCGTGCCACAAAATTTAACATGGCGGCCTGTTATACGAAGTTCCTTGTACTAGTGCATACTATTTTGGTTTATTTTAATTACTGAAATTTTACTCTTCATCAGATATCTTTTTTTAGTTCATCGTGCAGTGTAAAAATTTTTATGAGCTTAAGAAAAAATAAAATTTTCAATAAGCAGAATTTTAGTTAACAGTATACACTCAAGGCGCACTTTCAATTAAAACTTCATTGTGAAAAAATAATAAAAAAGTAGGGTGTACTTAATAACGTTCACCTAAAGAGATGTGTTTTATATGCAGACTCACAGTTTTAGTGGCAATTGCTTTTTTACATCTTTTTACTTGGCCTCACACCTTACGGATACAGATCGTTTAACCAAAATCTCCTAATATGAGACAACTTTCTAATCGACGAGTATCAGTTATTATCTGACAGGTCATCGTATAGGTCACAGTTGTTTTGATTACTCTTACATGCTCTGCCCCTGAAAGGTGTTAATCTAAAACATTACCTTATGAAGGCAACTTGTGGAATGAAAACGGCTTTACACCCTTATTTTTTCAAATTATGTTTAGGCAAAAAAATGTCTTGCTTTCTTGAAACCATCTTAAGTGTGCCAAGTGGTTAACAGTGTATACAGTACATGTTTGTGCCCATAGTCTTGGTTCCTTCAGCACCGGGCGCACTTGTTGCTTTGTTTGCAGTTGTGTTTCGGCTTTTGTTTCGAAGATAAGGGTAGTCATTCTGAACCTCGTACGTTTCTTTGAGTAGGTGAGCCCGGGACAAGAAACGTTTATTAAGTGAGACCCTTGTTTCTTAGCTGAACTGCGTCTTGCGAAAAAAATTGGCACCCGCATCTTCCCATGGAGGAAAGTCGAGTAAGTGCATCGTAGAGTGAAGGGGGTATCTCGAGAATGTTGCGTATTTGGGTTGAGAACGCTTAATTTTATTTCTTCTTTATTATTCTTATTTGTTGAATTTGGAGAAGCGAAGGAGAGGAGTGTAGAGAGACAGAGAAGAAATGTGGGAAAGGTAGGGAGGTTAACTAGACTATGCGCCAAGTTCGCTACCCTACACATGGGGAGCGAGAGGGGAGTAAAAAAGAGAGAGAAAGATCAGTTAAAGTGTGTCTTTAATAATTGGGGCGTCGTTGTATTGAATGAAAAGGAGACGCCCTTGACTGAATTCCGAACGTACACTCCACCAATTTGATGCACACCGCCCGCGTTCGAAAAAGACAAGACAAGATGAGGGGCGAGACACGAGACGAGCCGGGCATGCGCAGTGGGGGTGTGAATGGCGCCAATGCCGAAACGCGAAATCATGCGACTTAGGAACTCTCTGGATTCAAAAGTGGTTCGTGGCCACACAGAAGCAGACGGAGGCAAACGAACGATGTTTAGGCATATCTTCGCCCTACCGATCATCGCCTTTCTGGCTCAAGCTCCACGTGTTGCATTGTACACAGAAACTGAAGTCCGATTCTTTTCTGCTGTTATATACACACAATGAAACTCTACAGTAAGCAAGGACCTAAGGCGTTTTGTCCACGTTGGCTGTAAATATAACATGCAGGCCCGTTTTCAGCCAATGAACGCTGCAGACGCTCAAGCTTTGAGACTCGCACAGCAGCACATCGATCGCGACAGTTCTGTGTGTGAGTTCTGGTGAACTGTGGCTCAGAGGCTCACCTGCCAACGCGTAGGCAAACCTGACGGTCACAGTGAAGATGACCAGGAAGCCAAGAAACACCGCGCCGTACACCATGAAGTTCATGAAGGGCTGCTTTCTGTGAGAAAAAAATTGAATTGTTTAAGCCATAACAACACAAACAAACCACATAAAGCGATGACCGGAGACACACTTAGCTATTCGATAAAAAAACACTATGAAATTCAAAGACAACGATGAACAAAGGAAGTTCGACAACAAATGCTTATGCATGTTGTATTAGAAAACCGACTAGTTTCCGACGAATTTCCGACGTAGGTTTGAAGACGTTTGGAGTACGTACCTATATTCTTGTGTACTTGTAACTACTATAAGGGGGTTTATTGAATAAAACCAGCTGCCTGGTTCAAGAGGCGTCAGTCACTGTCACGAGCTCAGCTCTTCGTCGTAGTCGTCTTTCAGGTGCTCCAAGTAGATACTGTCTCTCTCCGTCTTCCCCACTACATTTGCCCCGGTGGTGAAGCAAGCCATACTGGCGACTCACGGCAAAGCAAGCACAAGGGGATCAAAGTAAGGTTTTAAGCGGCTTATGTGGACTGTCTCACGACCACGGCATCGTCTGTCCTCGGCAGGTGTCACTGGTTCGACGGCGTTTGCCTTGTGACGTGCATTGAACGATTTGGTATGGACGATTGTACTTGGGTGCAAACTTTCGGGAGAAGCCAGGGGACTGGAATGGAACCGAAAGCCATACAAATGAGCCTACGGCGAAGCTGTGAGCAGGCTTGTCTTGGTCAAGTCGGTCTTTTTGGAGACCTTGTGCGACGGACGTAAATGAACACGCTAATTGGCGGCACTAATCGGCACACTGAACAAGTTCGGAGGCTGGGTGGTATTCTGAAGCATCTGGACGGTAAGTAAGTATCGTGTCAAGCGTAGAAGAGGGCTCACGTCCGTACAGTAGAAAAAAAGGTGAAAACCCAGTAGTTGCTTGCGTGGCCGTATTATACGCATACGTCACGAAAGGGAGTACGAAGTCTCAATTAGAATGGTCGGAGGATATGTGCATAGAAAACATATCACCGAGCGTGCGCTTAAAGCGCTCTGTCAAGCCATGTGTCAGTGGGTGATGGCTTGCAGTGGTGCGATGAATAATATTGCACTCACTGAGGACCTCCTGGACGACTTGTGATAGAAACACACGCCCACGGTCGCTAAGCAGCTCACGTACCGCGCCATGGCGAAGGACAAAGCTACGCAAGATGAACAAGGCAACATCACGAGCAGCAGCAGCTGGCAAAGTGTTGGTTTCAGCGTAACGCGTTAGGTGGTCAACGGCCACAATAATCCAGCGATTTCCCGCAGGAGTACAAGGTAGTGGGCCGTAGAGGTCGATGCCGATTCTATCAAACGGCCGAGCTGGACACGGCAATGGTTGTAATACGCCGGAGGCATGACAAGTTGTTTTTTGTCGCTGACACTTGGTGCAGGCGCGTATGTACTTTCGAACGTCCGAGTACATTTCTCGCAAGAAAAATCGCTGACGAAGCCGGTCGTATGTTTTCAAAACGCCAGCGTGTGCGTTTTGAGGGTCTGCGTGGAGTACGCGCACATGTTGGAGCGCAAATGGCGAGGTATAACGAGAAGCCATTTCCTACCATCCCGCTGATAGTTGCGACGGTAAAACATGGCATCCCGTAATGCATAATGGGGAATTCGCTGACGTAGTGCACGAGGTAGATGCTGGCGTGGTGTCACCGAAGACGAGGAGAGAACGTCGATGAGCGAGGCTATCAAAGGGTCCTTGCGTGTTGTTCCGAAGGCATGTCAGCGGTATCGATGCTGTCGATGGTAGCTTCGGCAAAGGAAACCGGTGCAATGGCTGAAGGAAGGGATGAATGAGAAAGAGCATCTGCGTCAGTATGCTTGCAGCCTGAGTGGTAAATGACGTGAATATCAAATTCCTGTAAACGTAGCGCCCAACACCCAAGCCGGCCTGAAGGATCCTTCAATGAAGCGAGCCAACAGAGTGAATGGCGATCCGTAAAGACATCAATTGGGCATCCGTATAAGGATCAAAATTTTTAATGCCCAAACAATGGCCAAACATTTTTTCCGAAAAAGAGTATTTGATCTCTGCCTTGGTTAGGGTGTGACTGGCATACGCAACTACGTACACCGAGAAGCCAGGCTTGCGTTAAGCAAGGACAGTGCCAAGTCCTATGCCACTGGCATCCGAGCACACCTCGGTTGGAGCAGTGGGGTCGAAGTGGCGTAAAATAGGTGGTGAAGTAAAGAGATGGCGTAATGTCGCAAAAGCATCATCTCCTGCTGGCGACCAATCACAGAAGTGTCCATCGCCAGTGATCAGCTGTGTCAGCGGTGCGATTATCTAAGCGAAGTTCTTCACAAAGTGGCGAAAGTATGAGCACAGTCCGACGAAGCTGCGAAGCGCTTTCACGGTAGTAGGCTTCGGGAACTCAGTGACAGCACGAATCCTCTCTGGGTCTGCGAGGATGCCATGTTTTGAGACATTGTGGCCAAGTATTGTGAGCTTCCGAGCCCTAAAGCGTCACTTCTTCATGTTTAGTTGAAGGTCTGCGCTCTTGAGGCAGCTCAAGACTTCGCTGAGACGATGGAGGTGGATGTCTAAATCAGGGTAGAAATTAACGACATCATCCAAGTAACATAGGCATGTCTTCCATTTTAGCCAACGCAAGACACTATTCATCATCCTTTCGAATGTAGCTGGCACATTACAAAGGCCGAAGGGCATTACAATAAGTTTGTATAGCCCATCGGGCGTCACAAAAGCAGTTTTTGGGTGATCTGGGGGTGCCGTGGGGTCCCGCCAATAACGGAACCGTAGGTCTAGTGATGAGAATTCAGCGCCTTGCAAGCAGTCCACGGCATCATCGATGCGCAGCAAAGGGTATACGTCTTTAAGCGTAACTTTGTTTACATGGCGGTAATCGACGCAGAAGCAAATCGAGCCGTCTTTTTTCTTCACAAGTACCACAGGTAAAAACCAAGGATTGCTGGACGGCCGATTTACGCCACCTTGAAGCATGTCGGCCACTTGCTCGGCGATCACACGACGCTCAACAGGAGATGCACGGTAGGAACGCTGTCGTAGAGGCGCTTGGGAGCCGGTGGTAATGTGATGAGCAACGGTGTGGGTTCGGCCTAAGGACGTCTGCTGGAAATCAGACAAGCCGCGAAACTAGTGAAGAAGTTCTAGGAGCTTCCCGCGGTGTGCTTCTTCAAGTTCATCATCAATTGAGAAGCCGAACAAATTAATGTTTTCGTGAACAGGCGAACGGACAGATGGCGTCAGTGCATTAAGCTGCAAATCACTTTCACCGTCAAGCCTGAAGATGGAGGAAACGTCTAAGTCTTGGAATGTTCCAATACATTCTCCACGACCCAAGGTTGTGGAAGACGGCAAGGGATTTGTGACAAACAAATTGGTAGCACCCGCCAAATTATCTAGGACCGTTCACGGCAGCACTAAGCTGTTGTGGCTTTTCAATGTTTGGGAAGGCGTAAACAACAGTGCAGGCTTAGACACATCGGCACAAGACACGGGAACACAGGCTGCGCTGCTTGGTAGAATGTCGATGTCGTCGACGACAAACAGCTTGTTCAACGCAAGTTCCGGAGACGAGGCACACAACGCTGACAAGGCCACTTCCGCACGAGCACAGTCAACAACCGCAAGATTGCGAGACGGAAAATCCCAGCCGAGGATAACATCATGAGAACATGCCTGTAACACAAGAAATTCAACGGTATACAAAACATCTTGAATGAGAACGCGGGTGGTACAGGCAGCTGATGGTCGAATATGGTGAGCACTGGCAGTACGGAGGGACAATAGCTTTGGCGTCGTGGTAACCTTCCGAAGCAGGCGGCAAAGTTTTAAATCAATTACTGAAACAGCAGCACCAGTGTCCACAAGTACAAGGGTACGGTAACCATCCACAAAAACGTCGATGAGGTTTGTTGGAGAAATGCCAGGACTTAATTCTTTCGACGACGACGCAGTTCGTGCCTCGGAAACTGCGGCATCTAGTTTTCCGCGTCTGAAGGGCAGGGTCGACGGCGCATAGGTGAAAGGGAGCGACGTCTGAAAAATGGAGATTGGTGACTGACTGAGGTGGGGCGGTCGTGTGAAGAGGATCCTTGTTGATGTGCTGTGTCGTCAAAGCGCTGACAGTCATGCGCCAATCTTTGCATGGTGTCACTGTGAACGAGAGGGTGACGGCGGCACAAGCGAGCCACATGTCCTCCGTAACCGCAAGAATATCAAATCTGGTGGTTGTCTGCGGTGCGCCACGGATTCGGAAACGCCCCGATTGGCCGGCTGAACGGAGCCGGTGATGACCGAACAGGGACAAGTGAGGTAGCATAAGTGGGCTGTCGAGGTGCTCTGGCTGCAAGAACTTGCGCATACGTAAAGGGTGCGGCCTCCAGAGGTGGTGAACGAGCGAAAGGCAAAGCGTCAGCTACCTCATCTTGTATGACGTGCCTTATGGCCGGGGCCAGATGATCTGGGGCGAAAGGACGCGTTTGTGCTGGCTCGAGCGCACTCGATAAAATGGAGAGCTGCCGAGCGAGCTCCTTGCACACGAACTGCTTTATGCGAGCCAAGATGTCGTTCTGGTCTCCGAGAGTCAAGGCCGCGATCGAATCACGTTGTTCCAGAGAGCGCCGTGTTAAGGCGCGTTGCTTGCACAATTCGTCCAAACTATGGCACAAGCTGACGAGTTCGGCAATGGTTTGTGGGTCCTTGGCTAGCAACATTTGAAATGCGTCATCGCATATGCCCTTGATGATTTGATTGGTTTTGTCGGTTTAGAGAATCTCTATATAGGTTTACCCGCTTGCCCAAGTCAACAACGCCTTCAATGTAGCTGGTAAAGGTCTCTCCTGGCTATTGAGCACACTCACGAAGTCGTTGTTCTGCGCGAAGTTTTCGCACAGCAGGGTGATCGAAGACTTGCGAAAAGGAGGCCTTGAATGAATCCTAGCTAGCAATGTCGGCTTCGTGATTGCGCAACCAGAAACTAGCGACGCCGGACAAGTAAAAACTTACATAGGTCAGCTCAGCCGCATCGTCCCACTTGTTCGCTGCGCTCAACTTGTGGTAAGTAGCCAGCCACTCCTCAAAGTCTTGGCCGTCAGTGCCGCTGAAGATCGGTGGGTGACACTGTGGCCACACGCCGGGATATGTAGAGGCGAGAATCTGCGAGGTACCTTGGGTGGAGGGTTCTTCCGGGTTTGCTGGCACTGCAGGTAAGATGCGACTTCATAGTTCCAGCTTCAAAGACTACCCAGCACTTCCACCAAATTATAAGGGGGTTTATTGAATAAAACCAACTGCCCGGTTCAAGAGGCGTCAATCACTGTCACGAGCTCAGCTCTTCGTCGTAGTCGTCTTTCGGGCGCTCCAACTAGATACTGTCTCTCTCCCTCTTCCTCACTACACTACCTTCATGTACTAAGATATACGCAGTACTCATGTCAGCATGTGGCATAACTCTTGTACTCATTCATGTTTCGCTTCCTTACTCCGCAAGTATTAGAAACTTTCTTAAGCACAGTCTCAGTTGTTTCGCAAGAGTCAACGTGCTTTAAATTCTCGATAAAAACAGTTAAAAATGCGTACGTGTACACTCAAGGAGTGAGCACTTGTAGAAAACATCTCTGTAAACGAGCGGCTCTCTAAAGGATTGAAATCCTCTACCGGTACACTAAGGACAAAAATCTCCTAAATATACCTTTTGATTGCTTCACTTTGTACAAACCAGTATGGTTACATATTTTTCGTCTACACAAACTTTAAGAACAGCACAGTTTATATTGCTCTATAACCAGATTGCCCACTTTTCAGAGTCATGGTGTCTAGCATATGCTTTGATCTTGGCGCCACTACAGTGACTTCGACATTGCACTTTGGGCACATTCATTTTTTCACCTGTTAGCTAACCTGCCGCCGGAACTTGTCACTGGCTTTCTGTTCTATACTTGGCTGTTTTATGCCAATTGTAGGCGTCGATCTTTGTGGGCCATTATAAACATTGAAAAATTTGTTCTACCAAGTTCACATTACTAGACCATATTGGTGATCGGTAACAAGTAATCACCAATCTATAAAAAAAGTCTTCAGCGAGCACGTTTTGACATTTTGCTTTTTTCGGCTTACTAGCGATGTTACCATGGCTGCATTTTCATGTTCCGAGCCTAATTTCATATGCATCGTAAACATGAAACGGTCAAAGAAACCTGTGCTTCTTTTAATAGTGAAGGGAAGCCAGGGCGTGAGTGTGTGAGTGAGTGAGTAAGCTTCATTACAAGATCCGGCTGGTTTGGGTCCCGGGCTAGACCCCCTCAGGTAAACTGCAGAAGACCGTGTCTACGAACGGAGCTTTGATCTGCAACCTCCGAGCTGAGCTGCTTCATGCGCTACCACTGCCGGAGGGCCTGGGGAGAACATGTTTATTTGTGTATTTCTTCCAGCAGAATATGAATGTATGAAACGTTTTCTGCTTAGCATAATCTCCATTCGTCGTCCGGATATACGTGTGGAAATGAGCACATAGTTTGTGTAGGAGTTTGTAATCATCGGTAATCCGCTTGTTGTTTCCTCTCTCTTCTCGGGTAGGGTACGGTAAAAAGGCGTCATTTATAATTTATTTATTTATTAATTTATTATTACTGTAAGGCCGGTACAGGTTGGAGTACTGAAATACTCTTCACACCTTGTTCAAAAGCACAAGCACTGCACAGTGAAATCAAGACAGGCAACGCATCTGACAGCTTTCAACAAAACTACACCATACAGACCATACAAACGTAATGTAAACGAAAAGCAACTCTTACCAGAAATACAACGCCCAAAAGTATTCAAGTTTTACACAGTAGCGACCAACATTGAGCAGAAAGCAACACAATCGCAGACAACACACTCAAGATACACTGTTTCTGATGCTCGAAAATTATATTACTCCGAAATCAGGCACTTTATCATTATCTATAGTTATTTGAACTGATTTCGAAGCATACAAGCCGCCTTTCATTGGAAAAAAAGGAAGATAATAATGCGTACATATGATTACCTGGCGAATAATAGGCCAGTACAAGTTTTTCGAATTCCTCTGAATCCTTAATTTTGGTAATCATGTGCGGTAGCACGTTCTACTATTCAATAGTTGTCAGGAATAGGGAATATTCAAAGATGTCAATCTTTGCGGGTATGGGTACAAATCAATCCGAATTGCTCGGTCTGACAGATCGTAAAATACGTGACATACTGTTTTGTATGTATCTGTGAGGGTTAAAGTTGAAGCAACCATGTTTCATTGAGTGAATTATTTTAATTTTGCCACTTTCCTCTGCTAAGAAAGCTCCGGCAAGTTTAGTTGATTGAGCTTTTCGGTCACTGATTCTGTGTACCTATACTTCGACATAATCAATATTGCTGCCCGTCTCTGTAATTTTTTCATTTTTTTTTAATATTTCGTTCTTTCTATGCGATTCCCATCCTATGCTACCGTATTCAAGTGCGGGTCGTATTGAAGTCGTGAATGCAATAGGTTTAACATCTCGGGAGGCAAATTTTAGTTTACTTCGTAGTGCCCAAAGCTTATTTTCTGCGATATTACATAAATTACAAATATGCTTTTTCCACATATTGTAATGCCTAAATTCTTGAAGTGCCTCACTTCTGTTAACGGAATATCAACTAGCATGTAATTTTTGTAAGTTTTATCAACTAGCTTGTAATTGAACGCCGGATGTTTGATTTATTGTTTTCGATTTTTTCTCTTTTATCTACACGTATTGCGTCCTAATAGTTAGACATGATTGAATCCACTTATCTATATTTTAATTAACTCCGAGGACAAGTAGTTTACCAAGCAAATATGAGTGCCAGACGCGTAGAAAGCTTTCGATAACTTTAAGCAAGTTCCATAAATCTGGCCGGTTTGATTAAATACTTGAGCAAAATCGAGCACTGTTTCTGCAAGTTGGGTGATTGTGGATAAGCGGCTCCTACATCCATACTGGTTAGAATTAAACTGGCGTGAGCTTTCGAAATGACTAAATAAGCTTTTTAGAGTATATGCTCCAATATTTTGCAGCATCCACATGAAATGGATATTGCTCCATAATTTGTTGCTGTAAGGCAGCGTGTATTTACGCAGCACGTAAGCGTACCAGAGTGGTATGTTGGCGGTACTCGGGTTGCCTATCATTGAGACGTGATTTTGAGTTGTGTGGTAGGTTATTTTATGTGACATCTTGTGCGCCATCTCGTTCAGGTTCGAAGTATCAGTCTCTCTGTGCACCAGATACCAAATTCGTTATTTGTCCTGACATCGTTTGTTTAGTTCCCGGCTATTAAGGAGGAGTTGGGGCTTGTTTTAAAATCCAGCCTTGCGGGATTTTTATTATGGTTACTTGCGAGTCCCTTCATAGGCTGTTGTGTTTGTTGGAGGTTATAGCTATGGCTTTGGCTATTTCTCAGCCTCCGCTACCTTCTTGATTCACATTGTTCACATGTGTCTGTCATGTCGATTGCGACTGTAGTGTGCGCCTTGCATTCAGGATATCAGCTAGCATCTCCAAATGCAGGCTTACAAGTACGAATCCGTGGATCAGTGTTTTGACTCTTTGTCACTGCAGTCCGCGTTGGTAATGGGGGTGGTTTTTTTATTATTAGGTTGGTGGCCATGTTATTCAGATCGCACTGGGTATGTCATCTTTAGTGTTGTGCACGGTGATTTAGAAAAAAGTTGTTAACGATTGAGGGTACTAGGTACTCTACTATGGGAGAGCATAAAGGCGTCCCAGCTAAAGCCAATGGTTCTTTGTATGGTTGTTTTGTTTCTTCGCGTGTATTGTTGTGGTTAGTCTTAAAAAGTACGATACAAATTGACCTTCCTATATATTCAAGTGCTTGCTCTGTTTATCACATAAGAAGTCGATCTGTGGCCCCATACTTTGCCTTCCGGCCACATCTTTGTAGGCTTTTCAGCCGAGTGCAAAGAATTTTTAGTCTCGGTTTTTTGGAAAATGCGGTATGCTGCCACGTGCGTCATGTTACTTATTACTAAGACCTGTATCAAGTGGATTACGTGGGCTTCTTTGCGCTTGAGTGTCATGGCGCCCCAACTGTGGCATTTAGCCTGCGTGTAGTCTGGTGGTTGCAATTTTTGTCGATGACTAACCGAAGTACAACAGCTTTTGGGAATACCATTGCGGTTATGCTTTCTTATGTATGTATTCTTACTTCCTCATTTCACGACTACTTTTTCTGCAAGTAAAATAAAAAATCAGGAATTGATTTTGCTGAAATAGAATTTTCGCGTCTTTATGTATGGCCAGAACACAAATTTAGACCGCAAAACCACAATGTTTTTTTCAAGTATAGCTCTCACAAATGACTGGATAGTGTGGTTTAGTTCTTAGGATTTCAGTTGCGAATAAGAATATGGCTGCTATGGTGTGATAGAGACGCCAATGTACCCACGCGTCACTTAGGGGGCGGCCTGCAAAATGACAATACCAATTACCAGTTCATATCGTTAAGCTGATCAAGTCCACGTGACTAGCTTTTGGGGCCATTAAAGATGCAAGATTAGAGGACAAAATGTCATTGTAAGACGTAAGAAAACTGTGAATTTGAGGGGTCGTTTCCTTCGTTAAGCGCAATATTATTTAGAACTTGCAGGCAATCATCTCTTGCCTTGTCTGCTAGTTTTGATCAATCCTGTAAGACGTAACAGATCTATTCATGACTTCCTTAAGGCCGAGTCACATGTGGAGAGTGAAACCATTATGTGCAAAAGGCAAAGTGTTGTAAAATTTGAAATTCATATATATGCTTTGCCCGTTGCTGCTCAGCAGCGCACTTCTTTTTCTTGCCGGTTCATGTGACGCAATTGCGGTTTGATTTTGTTCTACGTGAGCCCTTTGTTCTGTTCGTCATACTACCCACTCTTGCTTATAGCATTATCTGGAAGTTCACACTACTGTACAAAATAATTGTATAAAATAAATAACTGTACAAAAGAATGCAGGGTCGATAATCTACAATTGCAGCACGTTCAGCATCAAATGGGCGGTTTTATTTTCAGGCTGCTGACTTTGAGAACCATGTTCGAGCTACTGAATGTATCTGGATCATTTACTATAGCACTTAACGCGAAGAGGAGCTTCAACATTCAGATGAGACGCCGGTTTCATCAAGGAAACACGCGCCATAGTGGCTTAGAGCCAATATAGAAGCCGAACTGCAACCCAGCCTTAGGCCGATGGCCTCCCGCCAGTTTCGCCAGTAAAAGAATGGTGAAAAGAGATGATCTTGGAGGCCAACACGCCTTTCCTGATTCTTTCTTTAAAGCGAAAGAATTATTTGCCTCATAAAACACGAAATGAAAAAGGATTACAGGGTGACGTTACTTGATAGTGCGAATTAATGACTTCGTAACCTTAATATGGTGTGATCACCAGGTGAGGCGCACCAGGTGACGTGCACCGGGTTAGGTGCACATACCTTGCAATCATCACCTCCCCTGCACGATCATTACTGCCAAGGACCCCTCAAAATTTCGCCAGGCTATTTCGGACATCATCACTCGCTGGCTTAGTTGGCCAAATTTTCTTTGTGTTAACACACCATTATTACTGCCTTAGGTTGTTTCACTTTCCTGTATATTATTAACCACTTTTTTATGCAATTCATTGTCTTGAAGGTAAAACAAATTGATGAAACTAAATGCATTTGAGCACAAAGGCTCAGCCAAACGCTGGCGGTGCAGTGCATGTGGCAGTGCAGTAATGTGGGAGGTACAGTGCACCGACTGAGAACACGAAGACGACGGCTTTCATCTTCGTGTTGTTCCAGGCGACTGCATGAAAAAAGCTGCCTGTTGTTTTAGTGATTTTGTTTTTGTGAGCGTGCTGCTAACCCCATTGTCATGGCGAGAAAACGTTTCCATTGGCTCAGTTCTGTACGACTTTCATGAATGCAAATCGTTTTGAAACACATATGAAAATGATAAAATGATTTGTTACAAACTGAGTCTTGCAAGTGTTCAACGAAATGCACCGAATTACTCGTCTTACATCACACAATAAAACTATTTATTCCGACCACTTACCTTGAATTTTACCGGTGCGACTCTTCCTCGAGGTATTGTAGGTTCTGGTTGCAGGTATTGTAGGTTCTGGTTGTAGGTTCTGGTTGTATATTCTGGTTGCAGCTGGAGAAGAGGCGGAAGCTCTTGAGGAGGAGGTGGTGGAGAAAGTGGAGAAGGAGGGTAGTAGCCGTAGGGCACGTTGTTTTCCCGGTCGTCTGGAGCGACGGACGGGGGCAAAAAGTACCTCACAAAGGCAGTCTCACCAGCGAGATGAGAATAGTCGGAGAAAATAAGACCACGCGATGCGACCCTTATGTATTTATCCTAATCATTATTATATGCCCAACTACATTAGAGTTTATATTCGCGTGTATTCAGCGTATTCCGAAGCAGTTTTGCTCATTCACAATTTTAGTATTTATTTGGAACGTAAAACTCCAGGCATACTTATCTATATTTGTTTATGAGAGGCGCGAAGAATGTCGGGTGTGGACGCCTTGACATAGCCCTCCCCCCACCACACGCCAACTACTCGAGAGAAGTTCTTAACAAATATATTTTATAAAATCATACCTCCCAATAAAAATTGTCTAACTGGTTTGCGAGCGCTCATAACGCGTATTCAAAGGTACTCTTTGAAACAGGGCCAAGAAAAAAGCAGCGATTACTTGAGATATTGTGTTCAAGAGAATTGACACCTTGATAGAGAACTTTCATTTCAGGCCAACGTACTCGTCAGTCGACTCGCTGGGAGTCAGATCGGTCTGTAATTCTGAGTCTCAGCGAGCCCGGGTGAGTAATATTTCGATGAGTTTCAGTCCGAGTTAGTCTGGCTCAAGATAAGTTTGGCGAGTACGAGTGCTAGTGAGCTGGAAGCTCCAAACTTATTACATGAAAGAGTCTAAGTGAGCTCCACAGGTTTTTCTGACCTTTGCACGAAGTTAATGTCACTTCGTTTTGAGTACTTCGAAAGATAGAACTACATCATCCCAAAATTGCTCCCAGCTAAGCAAAATACATAAAGTATACTTTGATAGCGGCGAGCACAGGATGGTAGTTCAGCAGTGGAACTGTGTAAAACGTGGTCATTATGGATTCCCCGAACAGCAACCCTCACAACAGAAATCCCCAAACGGCATGTGCCACAGAACTTGTGGTAACAATCTAACCACCACTCTTCCGCTTAAAATGAAGTTGTCTTAGGCAACCGCATGTTTCACATATAGCAGGAGGCATCGTTTGTAGTCGAAGAAAAGCAAGGCGAAATAGCTTTATTTGACCAGACACACCGAGCTGCTCATGCCAGCGAAGCCCTGGATTGAAGACCCGATCATACCTGCCCGAATTTTGGCGTATGAAAGCCTACGCTAAATACAACATTCAGCGTATGCCTTCATCAAAATTTCCTGACTGTCTGAGCCAATGATCACCGAAATTGTGTGTCAGCTGTTTGTCGTGTATTGAAGAACTTCCCTCATAATTCGCTTTGACCGAGTGAAATGGCTTTTCATTTTCTTCTTTTTAGGATACTGAGTGAAATTTAGTTTCTTTTTCTGAAGTATCTCTTGCATTGGCAAACTGGCCTCGGTTAGCCATATCCAACAGCAGGCTTCGCTGAAATGTTCTCTAATCAGTGTGGGCTGAAAGGTTTTTTGTAACTGTGGACGCTGATTCACTGGTAACTCACACTGGATATTCATTTATGAGTGAACGCGTACACTTGTGCCTAATAATTGGTGTTCGCAAAAGTACATTCAGCCCTACTGTCATTGGGAGCACGATCTTGTTATAATCAATGACGCACCAGACTGTGAGGGTCTGTTTACCGTATATTGGCCAGGGTAGCCTCCTCCACCACATATCCTGGATACATTGATGCTGTATTGATGAGTGTTTCCCGCGTTAACGAATCTTGTATTGAATCTTCATTCTCTTTCGTATTTGGCTGCATCGGTAATGTTAACGACAGCCGTGTGTAGGCTGATACGCTGTACGGTGGCCAGAGATCCAATGATTCAAATCGGGCCAAGCAGCAGGTATGATTAGCATATCTCTATCGTAGTTTCCTCCTCACGTCGACAATATTTTTTTTTTCTTAGAATGCGATTTGCAACGGCTGGGTTCATTCCTTATCGCAATGACTACCGCACCACGCTAGGGCCAACGGGCTGCCTCATTCGCAAGACTACCTCATTAGAAACATTTTACTACAGTAAACAGAATTAGGCCTCACTCTCGGCCTACCAGCAAGAAATTTTCGCCACCCGAGCCTAAAATATAAAAAGCCCAATCCATTAATCTCAGACTTTCGCAGACACGCAGTTATATTGTGCCGAGAGCCTTCGATTGCACAAATCGGCAATTTACGACCAGTCACGTTGCGAATAGCTTGATTTTGTAAACGGTACTAAAGGAGGGTGTGTACGAGCAATAATTGATTACTGATCGATACAATCGTTCAGCCTACAGAGGTCAACATGACTATACTGTCGGATGTAAAGTGTGGATTCCACTCACACTCTAATGGTAAAAGTATACGGACAAGCTACAAACTTTTAATACACCTCTTTAGCCTGTCTTTATGCCTTTCACGTTACCGCTTTACCGTAACACTGGATGAGTACTGTTTTAATAATAATATTTGTTGGAGTTTTATGGGAGACAAGTAACATGGCGCTATGAGGCACTCTGTAGTGGTGAACTACGTATTAGTTTCGGCAGACTTGAGTTCGCTGTCGCGCCACTGTATGGACAGACATATTGGCAAGAAAACTAATCACAGGAAAGTAGTATCACTTTATAAAGAGGAGAAAAAAAAACCTGAACTATGAATGCATGCCACTTTGAAATTGGCTTTCAGGTAATTGTGAAAACACATTATCGTGAATTATTTGCACAACTCAGTGGCTGAAGGGCAAGGAGCACAAGGTGAAGTAATCATAATATATGATAAAGATACGCGTTATCAAAAGGAATTTCTTTCCCGTTTTATCACTGACATTATTTTTAAGAAGCCAACATCCCTGTAGAAATATTTGCGTATGCTCCCGTGACGAAAACACCTTACCTGGCAAAGGCTTATTCAGTGGGTGTGGCCCCGCAGGAAAGTACAGGAAAGAAAATGGAGTGAAGTTACGACATAATAGCAATCAACTATGGTCACGAACAGAGTTTTCTACTAGTCAACATTTCTTTAAATTTTTGAAAATTTCATGCGCAGTGGAATCGCCTTAGATATACACGCAGGTAAAACATCGCTGAGGCCTCCTAAATAAAAAAGCTTTATTATATTGCACACCAACGCACCGCGCTCAAAGATAAGCAAATAAAAAAACAGAAACACCAGCAGAAAGTATAGTGTGAACGGAGTTCATTTGCTTCCTCTAATAACTGACAGTGCCCCAAGCCGACACAAAGAGAACAAAAGTACCTGCAGGACGAGTTCTCACCACTAAAACTTATGCCAAAGAACACACCATGTACTGAAAGCTGAAATGCAGTGTAAACCGGCCCCTACTCAGAGCGAAAAGTTGTGGCTTTCGCGACAGCTTTGTGTCCGCTACTAAGCATGAAATTCGAGTTCCCGGCGATGCATGCTTCTAAGAGTTTACCGACGTGGGCAGCTTCGAAAGCTCTCTGTTGTATGCACTCCAAAATGATACCACGATATGTGGACGTTAGCACATCGGGGCACACAGAAGTGGTGTGGCTGTTTCATGCTGTAACTTGGCTGTCCAGATAAACTTAATATTTTTTAAGCGCACATTTCTTCGCAGGACTCCGTCCGTATGCACCATCAGGATTGTTCTATGGTGGTTTGTTTGCTCGCGCTCTTCATTACCCCAAAAGATGTTTTGAGTGACCTTAACTGGCCTCCCACATTATCAAGGGTCTTTTCTTCAAAGATGCATTTTTAAAGACGAAGGTATTTTTGGTGACCTTCAACGCATAAATTTTGGTCTGTCTGTCTGTCGCTAGACTTGTCTGTTTGTCTGCCCATAACGGTACCCGAAATGGCACCAAAGTGGCCAAACGAAACTCCAAAATGCCTGACGATAGTTATAGCGCGAGAACAAAGCGACGACACAGAGAGAAGAAGGACATGAAAGATTCTGTCTCTGTGTCGTCGTTTTGTTCTCGTGCTATAACTATCGTCATGCCAAACCAATCAGCCCAACTGCCACACTTCCAAAATGCCAGTCCCATCCGCAGCACCCACCAATATTGCTCAAAGCTCAGCGTTCACAATTGTGTGATTGTCAATTAAAAAGCAATTATTTCGCATATCTGAGACACCATAACAGCACGTCAATATTATGCATGTGTATTGTTTACTAGAAAAGGCATACATAGGTATTGTTAAGGATCGTAGCCTTTAAAACGCTGCGCTGGCCATGCAACGCTTGCAGGAAACGGTGCTTCAAACGCCTAGCTATTACGACACGGTGGTGGCATCTACTGGTTGCCTTGCGTTCTACACCTTAACACCTCAGAGACGGGCGTGCACGCCGCGCGCTCCATTTTGCAGGATAACTGCCAGATAGCGCTCATGTCTCTCGTTAACGTGAGTTGATGCACTCGTTCGCCTCGAAGGCATGCTCGAGGCACTCGAAAACACGGCGTCTCCAGAATACCATTCACCGATTTTTACGCGCAGAACATCAAATGAAATTTTTGTTCACTCTCTCCAGACGCAAGGTTATCGTCTTTCGACGACATTTGCTGTGTAACAGGCAGATACGGGGCCGATTTTCGTTTTTATATTTGTATGACAGTAAGACTTCTATCGTTTCCCCACAAAACGTGCAGTTCACGTGCAAAAACGCTAGGAGCCATACTGTCATACACATACTGCAATACCCTGTGAGCATCAACATGTTCTTATATATTTCTCTGTTCATACCAATACCTAATTATAGATTGCTAGTTTGAGGTCCTGCAACAGCAACAAAAAACATTGACACGCTCGCAGTTTTACAAAAATGCGTGATTCGATTAGCGTGCAAGGGTTCATATCTGTCACGCACCAGTGACCTCTCTATATGACACAGCATTATCCTGATGAAGTCAATCTTTAACTAAAATTCATGTCGGCAGTATAAAGCTAGCTAAATGAAAAAAAATTAGTACTCTACAAATGCTAGCAAGACTACAGACTACCTTACTAAAGTATATTATACGCAAACCTGAAGAATGGCAAATCCAAAATTGACGCACAAACTGTGGTCAACATATCCTTCCGTTAACGGTCCCAGCTTTATTAAATAGAATCCGTAAAGAGCAGCTTTTTAACATTCGGGAAACTTCATTTAAAGGGCTACGGACAATTTTCACCACAATATCTATATCATGAATATCCTTCATAAATGACACCGTCTTTTTTGTACTTGGCTTTTTGTGAAAGGGAAAATTCATTTTTATTATGTTTTCTTTATTATGCCTATAAAATAATGCTTTTTTGCCTGAATGATAGCTTCGTACAATACAATATGCGTACATATTTTTTTGCATGAATGATATTCATGTAAATTATATGTGTGTACATCTTATTTTACTGTTCTTTTTTTTGTCTTTTGTTTACGCTTTAGCACGTGTAGGGTGGCCAAAACACCCTCAAGCCGGTTGTACCAGCTTTTTTTGCCTGGTTATTTACAAGATCTTGTAATAAATGAGTAAATAAATAAATAAATCAATAAAAAAATAATTGCATAAAATAAATAAATAAATAGTAGATACACAAAAATGTGTTGTTTAAAAAGCACGCTGTACATATTATAGCTAACTTCAAGACCACATCAAACGCGAAAATCGAGTGGCATAACGTACACCAGTGATGCGAAAAATTATCATCATGTGGCGAATGAAGTCAACATGACGTCACACAACACTACAATATACGTCTTTCTTGAAACATCACAATGACGTCCGAAAACGCGTAATCACATGACTGACGTCATCACACGAAGACGTCGCTTGGTCAGAGATGGGTCGATACGAATGCATACATTGCATTCCCAGTGGACGCGCCTTAAATGCTGGTTGCAGCGTCTTAAATCCTGGAGTCAGTGCGAAACCACAATAGGCACAGAAAGCTTTTGGAGTGCGTAGTGGAGGGTCTGTATATTGACTTAGAAGGTAAAAGGATGGTTTTATCTTTTGAGTAGACCAAGGCGATTATAGGAACCTTCGAGAGAGTTTTTTTTTCAATTTGACTAATACAATATTAAAAATCTGGAATTTGTTTGTCATCATGTCGCAGCGCTAAACTGGCCCAGGGTAAACAAAAATGGACTAAGAACTACAACAGTCGGTAGTTTGAAAATTTACAGGTGTAAGACGGTGTTAATACTGGAAGGGAGGTAAACAGACTGTTGGTGACGCAACATCGACAATTATGTCTAAATGTCTTTCAATCACACAAATATCCATGCCACACAATAAATCCATGCAAAGACGGGGCATCACCCAACACATCATTCTGAGGGGTAATTCTATACGCCAAAAGTACCAGAGCAAGAAATGCTCCCAGCATTTCCCGTGGTGCTTTTGACGTCTAGAATTGCCCCTCAGTATGACGAACCAACTAGCCCAACACCAAGTGCTTCTAACTCATCATTGTGCGAAACCGCGTCAATACCATCACCTTACCCTTGATGTGGGGAATGCTTTGATGAAGAAATAAAGCACGTTTAAAAGTATCAATTTAAGTTTAAGAATATTCTTTGAGACCAATACTTCAAATGAAACATACAGTGACCAAGTTGGCTTTGCTAAAATGTATACGAAGAGAAACACTATGACACCATACATTCACTAAGGCCATGACAAGGAAGTCTTTTCAGTAAAAGCAAGATGACCCTAAAATAATTGTTTCAAGGGTCATTTTCGGCCGTAAAATAACGATGCTCCAATGACACGCATCACCGCTTGAGCTTTGTTCGTGTACACACCATCTTTTTGGTTGCCATGACCGTTTTTTTTTATTTTTTTCTAGTTCCGTTCAAGCGAACATTATATTCATGCAATACTGGACTAGTAAATTTTCATCGAATGCATGACACAAATAGTACTTACGAAGAGATTCCTGATATATCTCACTCAATTCAGCTGGAATAAAAATTGCAAGAGTTAGTGGCCATTTTAGTTAGATACTCAGCAAATAACATTTTCTCCTTAGCCACCGCCCACTGTCGTTCCACATAATCTCAAACGTCTTACCGTCATGAGGGTTCAATCTTGGGGAGATGACAAGCTTTTATTGACGAGATATCGGATAACTACTAGACCACCACAGGAGGTGTTAACACCCTCAAGGGCACAATATTTCTGAAGATTTCAAGCAAACAGATGAGTGTCAAGCTGCTATGGCACTAAAGCATATCGATGAGGCGAACGTAGAGCATCGCTGTTCGTTGTGCTTGGACAGATGTGCACCGAGTGAGGTTGCCGTCGATGCTTTGGCCTAAGAAGGTATCGCGAAACAAGAGAGCCAGAAGACGTGGCGCAAATCGTCACGCTTGAAAACAAATATTTACGCTGTCGACACTAAACGCACGGCCACTCACCCATGGTTTGCTTGCTTGCTTGTTTGTTCCTTTCTTTTGTGGCTCTCACCCACTAAGGGGGATTGGCCAAGAAGCCGGTGGTTAATGCAAGTAAATACCTATAGATTTTCTAGATTAGGGGAATATGATTATTGTGTTTTGACTGTGAAATTAATTGGGCGCAATGTAAAAAAAAGAAAGAAAAAAAAGGGGGGGAGAGAAATAATGGAATTTGTTGAATATATGTGGTGGAATCGTTATATGAAATTCTCCTGAAAGTTGAATCATTGCAGTGTATCAGCTAAATAATAAGTGGTAGTGTGACTAGTAAAATTCGAGAGCTGATGGCTGACTCAGCAAGGTAATCTTCTTGTGCTATATATGAATTCGCAGAGAGCCCCGCAGATGTTCCTGTCGCTGTGTCCCAATGAAGTGGACCCAAAGGACAAAATATTGGGAGTATTAAGCGATATTCCTAATTTTCTGAATAAAATTTCGAAGCAGTTTTTTCTTTGATTTTTGAATCGGTGACATGTGATAAGGAAATGGTCGATATGTTCAGGTTCGTTACAGCTTGAGCACAGAGGGGATGGCACCAGGCCAGACCTGTTTAAGTAGAAGTTAAGAGGTGGTACACGGCAACGTAATTTTGTTACCAAGACTTCCAATTTACGCGTGGGACACCATTTATTATTCCATGTGAATTGCAGGTGCGAGAAATCTGGATTCGGTATCATGGTTTTTGATGAGTCTTCAAGAAGGGAAAGTTTTCTAAACCTCGCTGCTGTTACATAAGCTGTAGGAGGCATGATTGGCACAATCGGAAGATCAAGAGATGTTCGCGCAAGTTTGTCAGCCATCTCGTTTATAAATATACTACCATGGCCTGGCACCCATATCATTCACACTAGACGAATGTTTGCTGGGATTAATGATTTAAAAGTCTCTAGTACTGCTGATGTCGACGACGATGATAAGAATGAACACACGGAATACGAGTCAGTCACTATCACAGCTGTTGAATGAGTCGCAGGAAGTTTACGAATAGCTAGTATAACGGCCGTTAATTCCGCTTCAAAAATTGGTATATAATCTGGGAGGCGTAATGAAAATGACCAGAATAATGAGAGAGAAAAAATACCCACACCTGCCTTCTCGCCACTCATAGATGCATCTGTTGCAGTTACTGTATTACTACCTAATTGAGACAGGTGTTGTTCTAATAAACCAATCAAATATTTAGAGGGCAAGTGTTTAGCGTTCATGGGGAAGATATCGTCAAATTCTGTTTGCACTTGGCTGATTGGTTTGACAGATGGTGTGATCTCGAATATATTAACATTTAAAGCATCTAGAAGTGTTTGAACAAATAGCACTTGGGGTTTATATACACGGGACCAATGCTCATTGAAAAAGACACCAGGCTCGGCAAAGAATGCAAATTGTCGCCTTCTTAAAGTGGATTCAGAAAATTTTAAATAGGTGTTTACTGTTAAAATACGAAATCTGCACGCAAGGGTGGGTATCCGAGCTTCTTGATACAAAACATTGTTAGCTGTGAATTTTAGCACACCTAAACAACTACGAAGGGCTTCCCGCTCTAAGAGAATGAGGGGGTTTATTTTGTATGCTGGTCCACCACAGAATAGTACACATCCGAATTCAAGAATCGGACGAATGTAAATGCGATAAATCATGATCATCGTATCTCTGCGAAGACCGGAACGGAGGCGGCCAAGCCTACTTATCGTTCCAACAGCGCGTGTAGCCTTAATTTTATTATATTCAATGTGGTCACGCCAGCTCAGTTTTTGATCGTACAGTACACCCAGATATTTAATACAATTAACCTGGGGTATTATTTCTTGATGGTACTGAAGAGAAATAGTAACTGGTGCGTCCAACGGAAAAACTATTATAGCAATTTAGTTACGTTCAGGTTCATATGAATTTTCTGAAACCAGGTTTCCAATGTTGCCAAATAACACTGTAAAGTCGAATGTAGTGAATGAATATCGTTGTCAGATGCAAAGAACGCGATATGATCTGCATATACATATACGTGTACCTTATCACTCTGTGGTATTGAACTTAACAAAATGTTAAATGGCACAGGCGATAGAACAGAGCCCTGAGGAACACCTCTCGTTTGGCTATACTTCGGCGTGGAAATACCTCGTTGGGAGCAATAAAATTTTCTGTCTTTTAAAAATTCATATATCCAATTTGTTATGTACTGCGGGAACGTAAGCTCTTTTAGGACATTGATAAGAATAGCATGTTCAACACTGTCATATGCCTTGGCTAAATCAAGGGTTACTAGGGCCGCATATTGTCGTCTGTGCCGAGCAAGTTTTATACGAGCCTCTAAATCAACATACGCCCACCATATAGAGTAACCTGGTCTAAATCCAATCTGGCACGCACTGAGTATCACATTATCTGTTATGAACTTCGTAACTCTAATGTAAAGTATTCTTTCTATTAACTTAACTACGTGTGATGTTAAAGCGATTGGCCTAATGTTATCTATCTGCATTCCTAGTCACTGTTTTTTAAGAAGCGGTATTATTTTTGCAAGTCTCCAGTCAGGAGGTATCCAACTATTTTCAAGTGAATAGTTGACAACGTTAAGGAGGTCTTCAGGAGAGATGTCGAATAATATTTTTAACATTTCCGAAGTGACGCCATCTGGTCCAGGACCTGTGTTTGGCAGAATACGAACGACGTGCGCAAGTTCATCCCTACTTACTTCAATAAAATCATTTTCGAATGACGGTTTTGCACACTTTATTTTGATTTGTGATGTAAATCTCTTCTCCAATTCTATTGCAATTTCCGTTAATGTATTTTCCAAATCAGGTGGAGAAAAAATAATTGAGTCAATATTTACGTGTGCTGTAGTAGCTTTACGATTACGGAGAAATCTGAATAGAGCTTTCTTGTTGCCACTCTTGGATAAGTAGGTGTACCGTTTTTCTTCATAATCGTCTTTCGCTAATGAAACTGTTCTCCTAAAGGTAGCTTTATCAAATAAATAATTTCTCCAATTAGTCGGACATTGGTTGGTGAGGAGTTTTTTCCATGCAGCGTTGCGGCGTCTATAATCTCTGGCGCAATCCGCATTCCACCAGGCAGATATGAATTTTCCCTTTGTTGAAGATATAGTGAACTGTGATTTTTTAATTGTACACTTTAGGTTGGAACAAAGGCTCATAGCTTTCATATTTGTTTCCATATAGGGCATTTAAATGCATTTGACTGAGAACCCATGCTTCTCAGTCAAATAATGCCGCAGATGGCAGAGAGATTCTTCTTCATCTTCTTCCTTTGAGAGTCGGCCATTTGCACGAGGATTGACTGTACTATTGTTTTTTTTTGTTTTTTGCCTAAAAGACCTTGGCTCACACCCACAAAGATAATTGGCCACACTGTACCTTATAGAGAAAATTCAAATAAATACTTTCAGCTTTTGAAAACGAAGCTCAAGGGTCCGTCAAGTTTTTACTGCGTTGTTAAAATAGGTTTTAGTCTAAATTAGTAAATTGCAATAATCAATTCTTACCAATGGTTTATTTTTCTCATAATGCAAACAAACTTTCTGCGTGCAGTTATTTTTGACTATGTGCTTTATGACTGAATTACCAAAGTCGGTGTGAGCTAATTATATTGAGTTCAAGTTTTAGTATGAGCGTTCATTCCTTTCAACTACTACTTATTTACCAGCATTATTCGTTGGTAACTTTATTTTTATCCACTCTTATATTCTCTAGATGACTGAATATTTAATTTTTCTTCTTCAAAAAATACCTATTACTTTTCCTCATTACAATACCCGTTGGTTTAATGGCCAATCCCCCATAGTGGGTACGAGCCAAAGCACATAGGAACAAGCAAGCAAGCAAGCGTCTTGAATTGCGTTAGTTGGTGCGTCTTGATTCTGAATGAAGTAACAACGCTGCAGCAATACAGAGAAAGTCGAAGATAGTGGAATACTACGCGTTTATGCAGAGCAACTCGACGTGAAATCTTAAAAGCTTTTAACACCTAGAAAAATGCAGAAAGATGGTTCAGCATAGCGTTACGATCTCATCGCAAAAACATAATGTCGAATATTTCGAAAACACAATTTCGCATTCTTACACCGAGATCTTGTTTCCATAGATGTGGAATGATTGTGTTGTTTCTTATGTACGTACAGTGAGGCGCAAAAACAGTCAAACATGGTCGAAGAGCAGTGCTTGCGTGCTCTCCTATTTGTTCTTTCCTATAGCGCAGTTTTCTAAATGTAAATCAAATCCATTTGATTTGAATCAAATCCATTTTTGTAAAATGTTGCATCAGTGTATTCCTTATTTATCTCAGTATATCTTCAAGAAGCCCGAAAACCTCGCGTCTCGTAATGTTTCATAAAATAACTATAAAAAAGGAAAACACTGGCTTCACTCAAGAAATACAGTTTCAGAGGTGGCATATGCAGCCTCATACCCATTAATTGGGACTACAAGATTTTTTTCGGAACAATACATAATTAGCCGTGGTGATCATAGACGATTACCACGAACCTCGGAGTTTTTTTTTATGGATAGTGTACGTCACAACGACATCCCTTGACTGTTGTCTAGATCTCGTCACTAAGAGGACAATTACAGAGACACGCAAAGGTTTAGCATGTCTGGGCGTGACAACTGCACCGACGTGGTCACGCCGATGTATGCCGATCCTACACGGTTGTGACGTTTGGCAAGCAGTCAAGCAAACAGACATAACATTGCGAAACGGAAGCGCGAATCTCACGTGGCGTCAGACTATGTGCATTTCACAACGAATGACTGTTTTGAAGCTTCTAATCCATTAAAAAAAGCTGAGCTACATAATTCATCATCAATACCATCGTCATCAGCCGCTGTAATTAATAAGATTACAATTACTCACGTGACCTCTCAAGATCCAATGACAATGATGATGAAATAGCCACACTTGAGGCCTTGAGCCTTCGTGCAGTCTTATGTGCTTGCAAAAGGGACTATATAAGTTATATCTTCTAAACACCGTTGTTCAAAATATTTTTTAGGACATTTGATAGCAGTTTTGCGGATTAGGCTTAGAAAACAAAAGACCGAATCCTCCGCTCGTTCTTCCTTCTTCAAGATGATTACACTTTGCTTGTCGCAGTACCACGCACGCAGGAAAAGAACGAAAAACGTGACGAAAAGCGCAGGCATTCGCCGCAAGTCGAGGTGGCACAAGCGTCATTTTGCGTCCTGCACGTCGTCCTTTTCAACGTGCTTTCGAAAGGGCACTGGCTGAGCGTGGTCAGGCGCCTCAATTCCTGCATTCGCGGGACCTGATGAGAGGAACCGGAAGTGACGGTCTGGAAGCGTGCTGTAGTGAACGAAGTCTACTTTCGTCCGGTGCTGCCTTCTTTGCGAGCGCCTCCCTGCGTTACCTTGAGAGAAAGATACAGATAGATTTCAGTTATTTTTAGCTTTTTTGGGTGTCAAAAAAGGCAGTGGCCCAGAGACTGTGGACGTACCGGATCCCCTCTTTACTCATTGTGCAGCTAGACGGAGTCAATATGCGACGTTTTCGGCCAGTCTTATGAAGAACACATTATGAATTGTACCTCTGTTACAATTTTTCGCGGCGCATCTAGACTGTGCGCCCAGGCACCTTCTGTCAACCTATATGAGGCAGCTTGATGTAATTAAGCTGGGGTATTACAGGCCCAGAATAGGATTCTATCGTGAGGCACGCTGTTGGGAAGCGCTTTGAAAATTTCGGCCTTGTAGTGTTTTTTTATCATTCTCCACTTTTTGTGAATGCGAAACCGTGAAGAACCATCATGAAAAAGGAGGGGGAAGACAAAAAAAAAAGAATAATATGTGCACGCGACCTTCACCTTGTTTGTGAATTACTTTTAAAGGTGTTCATCGACAGGAGAGAAATTACCTCACGCGACATGACCAAGCCAGTTTGAGGTAGTCTGCCCACTAGTCTGGCTGTCTGTTTCCTCTGCTGTTCTTCTCACTCATGCTGAAAAAAAATAGAACAGTCCCCAGAATGTGCTGAATCGACAGTGGACACTTGACTGACTGTTCTAGATAATCAAAGTCGAGACCATCTTCTGTGAACCTTGCATGAAGAAAGGACGATGACACGGATATGTTCAACTGTCGGCGCCTTTGTACCCCAATAAACAATTACAATGTTATTTTGCTTTCCTCTCGTTACAGGTCAGCACGTGTTTGTTTTAAAATTATTTACTGTATGTAAAAACCTAATGTATTTGCCTTTAGGTCGCTGAAGACCTAAAACGTGTTCCGGCCTGCCCAATTTGGCTTCTAAGCCGCGCTTTTGTAATGTATGAAAATCCGGCCTCTAGTAGTAGTAGCGAAAAACAGATGGAAGGCCAAGCGCCGTGTAAAAAGCTTCACAACATCGCGCGTAGATGGCGCGGAGCGTCCAGAGACGGGTGCAAAAACAAACTACCCGCACGATTCGCGCGTGTCAGTTGAGGCGTATCCTTGGCTGCAATACAGCAGGTTACTTCCTTCTTTCAATATTAGGCGCGTACTTTATTTTTTTTTGTAAAACTTTGTTCGAGCACGTTACGTCGCCACCCGTTCTCACACTTTTCAAGAAAAGTAAAGTAAAATGTGAGATTCACTGAAAAAGGTTCGTGTAGTGGTGACGTGATGCAATAGTTGGTGGCTGAGTTAACTAGGCTAATTGGATCACTTTTTGGAAATACATATTTCATAATCTCTATTAGTATGTGCTTTCTCTCAGTGCTTGTAAAAACCTCCTGCTTGTTCGGCAGAGTGCACCTATAATAATCACATGTTATGACACCAGCTGGTAATGTGCACTTGTACCACGCATTACTGCTGCACTATTTATGTCGTATTGTGAATATTGTACAAAGGAGGCGTGTTCTTGTAAAGCATGTTGTTTTCACTGAACGTTTAACCAGAAGACCTTTTTTTACTCTATTCCCAAATGAGACGCGTGGCTATGTAATGCAACATCTGCTTCCAACGAAAACGACCCGGGTTCGATTCTGTTTTTGCCCCAGGATTTTTTGATCATTTATTTCATTTGCACCATTCTCGATTTTTTGGTCACGCATGTGATATTTTTTTGCTCACAACCAACGAGGGCAACACCAACGCAAGCACCAAAATTTGTGCGGAAGGAGCTCTTTATAGGTAATGCGTTAAAATAAAACATAATTAAATAGCAGGAAATATGTGTAAACACTCCTTGTCATAAATAGGCTATAATACAGAAACCTACATCAACCCTCTCCAAAGTGTTGCTGACAGCATTTCGGAACTTTCATGAACCTTGGTAGACCTGCAGGTTTATCGCCACCCTACGCACTATACCCGTGACACATTATATGAGCTGGCCGTCATTGTATTTTCTTTCTGCAAGAAACAGCGGGGAAAAAACGTACGAAGCAGTGCGGTGCTGTCGCCTTCCGATGGTATGCCTGCAGAAACTTATTGTTTGTCGAATAAGTCGCGCAAAAACATTATTTGTGCGTGTTAAACTAAACCTGATTCGATTCCATTAAGGCGTAATATTACATCATCTGTTTCTGTATTTTTATCTCTGTCAAATGGAAGTAATCAGTTAATTAAAAGTGCTAACCAGATGCAACCTTTCAGGCCCGTGCTTGATGGCTGTCAATTTAGTTCTTCAGTATTTCAAAATAAAAACGTATGTATGTATGTATGTATGTATGTATGTATGTATGTATGTATGTATGTATGTATGTATGTATGTATGTATGTATGTATGTATGTATGTATGTATACGGTGTATGAAATACCCTATTTTGACGCAACGTGAAATTAAATTGTGCGAATGAATCTAAAGATGAGAGCTTGGTAATTTGATTCATTAACTGATTCACTGCTTGCTCCCAGACGATATACACGAATCTAATTCTGTTGCCTATGCTTTTTACACTGTTGTACAATGCCTAGCGGGCCGAGATTGACAAATGATGTCAAAAAAAGTTGCTTAGGTGTACTTTAAGTGTTTTGATATGGCGTCTCATACGAGCTTCGGGAGGTAGGCACTTTTAGCACACTCTTCCAGGATCCTACGCGTGCGCCCTGTAGGAAAGGTAGATGCTACGACTCACCTGTCACCGCGAAAACAGTTGCAATCAGCAGGGTGAAGAGCACCACGCTGACGATCACTAGCGCACCATACAAAAATGTGCTCACAAACGGCTGCTCTCTGAAAAGTGAAAAAAATATCAAGAATTTCCAACACATACATTAAATACGAGTGAAAGACGGGAACTGAAACAAGTCATCATTTATAAGCAACAGTGGAAACGCGCGTGTGTTTAGAAAGTCTAAGAATTGACATCATGCGATTTCAATCCTTGCGAACCAAGTAGCCAGTACGAACTCGCTGTTGTGGCTGGGCGGATACTTCGTTCTGCTGTAGATGATGATTGATTGATATGTGGCGTTTAACAACCCCAAAACTACGATATGATTTTGTGAGACGCCGTAGTGGAGGGCTATGGAAATTTCTACCTCGTGGGTATCTTTTATGTGCACCGATATCTGAGCACACGGGCCTACAACATTTTCGCCTTCATAAATAATGCAGCCGCCGCATTCGCGTTTCGATCCCGCGAGCTGCGGGTCAGCAGCCGAGTACCTTAGTCACTACACCACTGTGGCGCGGCTGTCCTGCTGTTGAGCAGAAGCGGGCTCTGAACGACTATTCTAGGCCTCACGTCGATGAAAACGATATACAAAAGCTTTAATTAAAAGAAATTGGGGCAGCTATGCGCCAATAGTGCGAATACTGAGAAAAGCACGAAGCTGGTGGCTTTTCCTTCTTTTCCTTTTTCTCTCACCTTTACTTCTCTTTCAAACATTTTCCTATACTATATATTGCTGCGCTCCTAACCATTCTATAGATGGCTATGCAATCATTTGGCCTCTTCCATCCTCGTTTTTCACGTCTATCTTACATCAGTCACGTCCCTTACTTACCTTTCGCAGTCCCTTGCTTCCCTAAACCCTACGAGGTTCTTATTTGTTGTACCTTGATCCTCTTTTCCACCTTTTACCTACTTTAGTACACATGGCCATTCTATCCTTTACCATCTTCCCATCATCTTCACCCTTACATCACCCCTCCTTAGTTCGCCCTCAGTTCTCCTTCCCATCTCCTTCCCATACTTGACCATTCTACAGGACACTACGCCTTACTGTAACACCCTCCTCCTCGTTTCCTTCCTTCTCACCCTGACCTCTCATATCTCCCCCTTAATGCGAGATTCTATGCATGGTTCTGCTATGCTGGAAGCTTGTTTAATTAGTTGTTTTGCGAACACAAAGCATATGAGGGCCAGCTCAAACATCTCCTGGATAAAACGCTAGCCCGTTTAAGTAGACACAGTGTACCTTGAGAACACCTCAAATTTGTCAAAGTTAGCCAATGACCCTCTATTTAGGGACGCCTCTTATGACCACATCGTTGCTTTAGAATGCTCAATCTCTGAAGTCAATCAAACCTATAGATCATCAGAAATAGAAGTACGGGTACCAGTAGCACGAATATGCAGCCTTAGTAATCAAGCGTCCCACTTTGTTCTAGCGTTCATTATAATGCTACTGATGACTTTGATGTCAATCGAAAAGTGACCATTCTGTGACATAAATGATACTGATACTCAGTTGTGGCTGCGGTTGCGACTGGAATGCATGGCGAGTTGATGGTGAATGTTCCGGAATGAAACATCTCTTGAACGTAGAGTGAGCTGTGACGCAGAACGCTGCGCTGACACCATAGGGTGCTTTGTGCGTTTTAGTGTGTAGTCTAGTAATACTTCAGGGCTTTCACAGATTCCTTCTCGCATGGCTATTCGTGAAGCTATCGTTTCATCATTTAAATGGGGAGCAGCTTATATATAGGGTGGAGTTCATTCCGGTGGTGTGAGGCGTGAACACCCTTATTGAGCATGCGCAACAGCTTGCCCAAGCACTGCCAGAATGCGCTCAGCACTAACGCACTCAGGCCTGCATAGGTGCGTGGGTAAAAGGCTGTGCCCGGTCGCTTTTACGCTCTCTCAGCAATTACGTGATGGCGTGAGGTAACGAGACTTTGCAGACGTGCGACAAACACGTGTGGCGTGCTCCAACAAGAGTTCGAGACGAGTAACAGCAACATAAACTACAGTAAATTCAAGGTGTGCCTCAGATGCAAGAACGCGCTAACGTCGAGCAAGGTGCCAGTGATCAAGGGAACTTCAAGTCGACCCATGCACTCACTGCTTTGCATGCTAGTTTTGGTTCCCTCTAGTGAAAGATGGTGCGATTTTCTTTTCTTCCGTTTGTTCCATGGGTGACCCTTGGTAGAATGAGGGAGAGCTGAGCTGCTTGGTAAGTAGTCATTTTGAAAGAAAGGGCGTACAAATTGATTGATGGTTTCGCCAATCGCCTGGGCACGCGCAGATAAATTATCACACCTTTCTTCGCCGTCGTTGTACACTTTTGCAGCTGTTAGGCCGCGTTCACACTGAGCAATCCTGCCGCCGGAAGTGCTCCGAATCCGGTTCGGCGGCAGCGAGATTCGCCGAAAGGGCCCTCTCCGCGCCGATCGCTCTCGGACCAATTTTTGCGGCGTCTGCCGCCGAATCGGTCACCACGGACCAATAGGAGCGCTAATCAAGGAATTTTGAATAATGGCGGCCAAGCCCTACTCACTTGTTATGCCGCAGTGCACGTAACTGAACGTTGAAAACAACAGGAGTTTAACCTACTCTGTGCCTACTTCGCGTCCGTATTTCGTCGAAAAGGTGACCGAGCTTGCTGTTGGCGTGACCGAGCTTATTACGGTCTTGCAGAGCAAAACAAACCCACCAACGCTGCTGGCGTTGGTGGTTTTTTCTGCTCTTCGTGCATTACAAGACAGCCACTTGCCAGCAAAGTAAGCAGTACTGTCTTTTCTTGCTTCCTGCGTACGAGAATCATCGAAGTATACACTACTGGATATCGTAGTGACGTTTGCGAGCCGTGACAACAACCAGGTGACAGCGCATTCATCCGGCGTTCGCCCGGTGTTGGATGGCATATTCTGCGGCTAGGGCGCGTCCAGTGCGAACGACGCTGCGTTTCGGCGGCAGGGGAATTTCGGTCGCTGTAGAAAGCGGATGTTTCAGTGTGAACTAGGCTTTTCTCAGCTTTTGAAGCATTGTGAGTTCATTTTTCAGCCCGTGTTTGAACTCCCAGCTGTTTTTTATTTGTTTTAATTGTGTGTCAGATTGTTTATCTCTGCGTATTTGTAAAAGAAAGAAAAAAAAGTTTTTAAAGAACGCCCGTGATACTCACCGCTGGCCAGAGGTTGGTGCTAGAAATAAGAGAACACAATATGAGAATATGAGGTAAAGAAGCCTATATTGCTTGCTCGCAGGGACGGCACAAGCGCGGGCCATGGGGGACCTAGAGCACCCCTAACGTATTCGTCCAGCCCCCGTTTGTCAACATAAGAACAAATTTCATCATAACACAACGCAATAATTCACCGCCTCTCTGCCCCCTGAAGGAGCCCGCATAACACAGATCTCGTTAAAAATTATGATTAAACACTAATTTTTGTAGAAGTGAAAGCAGCTGAAGAAACTCAATCGTTTATTTCTCTTCCTATAATGTTATTCCAGCGATCCCAAACATTTCATTTCCTTTGGCAATTACGGGAATAAATTGCCTTTTAGTGTATATTAGGGCTCTAATCCCCAGACTTTAATGTCGTAAAAGAGTTGTCAAATTGGTCAGTCAGCTTCTGAATTGACATATCCCTCACCGTGATTGGCTGGAATGTTTGTAATTTTTGTCTTCTTTCTTTATTGAGTGTTACGCTGACAACTTGCCCATGTGTCAGAGAATTCACAAGGCAGCGAGGATTGCCGCAGCGTTGCTCCCTTACGAGCACTGAAGGCTTGCCATTTCCCGCTCGTAGTAAAAGTGTAACAATTATCATCCTTCATTATGCATTTTACCCGTTGCCAGATAAACGCCGCACGCATCGCTGCCATAGATTGGAGAGGAGCTGTGTGCCAGAGCTCCCTGTCTTGTACGTGTAATCGTGCAAACTACAATCAAGCTTTGCAGCGCTATTTCTTTGAGCACAGACACGCAAGAAAAATTCTTGCGAGCGGAAGAGTGTAGAAATAGAACTGCCTTCAACTTTTCAATGCAAACATGGATACTTGCTGCAGTCACTGAAAAGTTAAATAAATGCTAGGTTCCTCACAGCAATAATGATTGCCTCACTTTTTTGTCCGACCGACTTATAACACATCAGCAAAGGTACGTACCTCTCAGTGGTGAATTTTGAGATAACCATTGAGCAATACCTTGAGGACAGGTATTACGCTATTAAATGTAGATGACAGCTTACCATGGACCACATGGTAGCGCCCCAAGAAAGGAGGATTGTAGGGTTGAATCAGGGGAGGACGCTGCATCACCGGAGGAGGTAGAGGAGGATAGTAAAAAGGGGCGTAGTAGCCCTGCATTGGTGCAGGGTAGGTCTGCACCGGTGGAGGCGCGTAGAAGCCCTGCGTCGGTGGAGGGGGCCTGTAGTAGGACAGGCCGTATTGGCTCACCGGGGGAGGAGGTGAAATGTAGTCCACGAATCCGCTCTCATCTTGCGAAGGAAGCCACGCCACTGGCAGTTAGGACTCGGTGGTCGACTAATCGAGTCGGTATAGATGCGTATCACATTGACACAGCGATGACACAGAGAAAAACAAAACAAAGCTGTGGGTAGGTTTTACCAAAAACTTTGAGGTTTAGAGCAATGAAACGAGGCATGGACAACGTAAGGCACGAGCAGAGCCCAAACGATAAGTGATAGACAGCTTCTTATAGCGAAAACAATATACGCCCGACAAAGCGCCAACTCCGGTGTTGGTCTCAAAAGCGGCGTACAACCCAATAGCAGAAAAACCAACCTGATTAAGCGTTGACAAATCTATTGAACCCAGTGCTACTGAAACACATACCACCATCATTGCCAAATCGGGCCTACATTGAACTTATGCAATGCCCATGAGTGGTGTTGATGCGAACAATTTCGTGGCGACTGGCTTTATTATAGGTTAATTAAAAATGATCGCATGCCTCACAATTGTCTTATCGTGAACTTACCATCCTCTTACCATCCTGTATATGTAGATAGTTTCTCCGTACGGGACGTATACCAACTTCACTGTGCACAACGATTAGTTCATCCACGCTAAGACTGGGCAATGATGCTACTTCTCGGTTTATCTCATCAATGACTCTGACTCAAACACTGTGATATATTTTGTTCAAAATTGCCAATATGAAAAAGAAAGCTTGCCTGGCAAAGGTTTGTCGGGTGGATGAGGTCCTGAAAAATAAATTGCAATAGAAGAGCAGAATGATGAACACAAGCAGCTTAAGTTCCCACAAAATGTCTCTATTACAAATTGCATAATAAACTTTGGAGTTCAGGCAGTTCGAGAGTCTGTGTATATTTGATAGGCAAGCGTTTTTTGGAAAGCTCATCAATGATTGAAACAGGAAGAATAGGAGGAAAACGTTTTTTAAAAAGAGACTTAGTTTTTCTTTGGAGACAGGCCCACCCAAAAAAACAACTTCTTCAAAACAACAATAGTTTTGAATGATGCTTTCGGGTTCAGCAAAAAATAAGGAGGAGCGCCAAACTGCAGCGCCAATTTTGTGTAAGCATAAAAAAATGCAGCGTAGTATTCAAAACAATCACAGCGAGAAGTTTTGTTTAGCTCAGAGAGAGAAAATGGTGATCGCAAACTAAAAATAACCACCAAGTATTTACAGCAAATCTTTGACACTGAGAAGGAATAACGTTCATGATCTCATCGAGCCACATCATGATTTGCCATCATCTGCTGCATAGATACGATTGTATATTTCGTTTATGCCGTATGCCTTGGATACACAACGTTGTGCCTGCAAAAATTGTAGCAGTACTTACGAAGAGAAGCCTGGTACTCTTCGCTGAATTCCGCTGAAAACATAAAAAGAACGCTGAAACTATATCGTTCTGAGCCGCTAAAGTTGCACAATCTGCGAACATTTAGTATCCGCGTTCACTGGAAAGCCTTACTGATAGGCATTCGTGAACATTTTCATATTAAAGGCAGTCCAGAAGGTTGAGAAGACTGTCCACAGTATATTAAAATTACATATCATTGCGATACGTCTCACATAAAGACTCATACGCTACGGGCTCAGGTGTCGCAGAGCAACGATAGATGAAATGAAATGAAGCATAAGGAATGGAAATGTGACAGGCTTCGTCCACCAGCAAAATACCGAGTGACAATAACAGATACAGCTGGCAGTGGGGCCATGTTTCGCGAGTCTCGGGGCAAGTCCAAACCCTTCCCACAATATTCTTATTCATATTTATAAAATAAGGACCTCCAGCTTCAAGACAAGGCTGTCGTTGGGTGGACTTGAAAACGTGCTATAATTCAAGTCAGAAGTAGCCAAAAGTAGCCATGCCACATATTATTATTGTCAATTTTTTAGCCTAATAGAACTGGTAGAGGGTTTACTATTGATGAATAAATAAATGAAGCTCGAAGAAGTAAAACCTGAAGTTTAAATGTAGAAACAAAATAGCCATGCCGCCAAGTGAAAGTTTTCATCTCCAAACTGGCAGAAAAGCCGCCAGTTTGGAGCAGCCACCAACGAAGATGCTGCTCCAAGAGCTGCGGTTGTAAATGGGCAATATTTAGAAGATATGCGTGATAATTGAAATGCTGAGTGGGATTGCGGACATTCGCGGCCTGGTTGTTTTTGCATTGCCTGCTCGAGTTTTCAGTCGAGCATAGTATCTCTCCAAGACATTGAAAGCTTCATAGGTATTACACTGAGCTGACGAAGTGTTAGAAAAATTGCATGATTATGAAAGTTGCTTCAAGGTGCACTCACAGTGCAAAAATTTGGGGAAACAGTTTAAAACTTGGCGGTACACAAGGGCAAAAAAGAACAGCTGAGCTGCCATCTTTCCGGCGGCTTGCGCTTCATTGGATTCAATGTTGTTTACTCTCATATTGCAAACACGAAACAAATAGCCCAAGCATCAACCCTAGCAGCTACACAGCAGAAAGCTTAAATAAATGGATACTTGCCCATTGTTCTCTCTGAACCAGTTAGTTGGATGGCCCTCGAATGCCTGGCGCCTAACAAATGAAGGCAGCTTACAATGGTCTTCGTTTTCCTCCTTATTTGTTACTATTTTCCAAGCATGGTTAGGGACCATTGTCGGCGATGATGATGACGACGCAGTTCCTGTACACAACCACTAAGAGTGAATGGGCAAATAATTGGTGTTCGTTCATACATGCACCACCCGTGGTATATAGCCTCATTATCATAGCAAGAATAGTAGCTAAAGGAAAGAATACATGCGCTCGCATTGAACACTTTCAGTGAGTGAGCACTGCGACTGACTTCAGTTTATTGAACAACCCTGTAACGTCTGTTACATTTTGCATGAGTCATGATGTAGCCCCCCCCTCCTCAAAAGGGTGAACATGTATCTCGAAGAGATGTGCGTCCCTTTTACATTAAATTTGTTCGGACTGACGATGATATATATGATTTGAAAAGATGATTTACGCCGACCCAAATCAAGAACTTGTGATATATAGCACAGAACGATTTTTCTTTTATTAAAATCTAGAGAAGAAGTTTAACCGGCACTGATGCTTATGCTGACAACAGTACACATGCCATGATACTTGTGTTGGCCGGCTTGAAGTGGTACTTGGACTAATGCTTGGTGTAACAACAAGGACACAGAGATATCGCAACCGTCGTGTACGTGTGTTAAGCAAGTCACACGCTCATTCGCAATTCTCTACTTCCTTATTGGTTTACGTTCTTCTTCGTGGACTCCGAACTGAAGTGTCAAGTTTCGCCTGGCCCGTCCGGCTTGCGGGAGACTGCCCAGCCTCCGAACACTGCTACTGAGCATTCCTACCTTCATGTAGCCACACCCATTTGTGTACCTAAACGCCTATCAAGTCACTGAATCCCAGTTAACAACAGCACAATCTTTTATCGGCCACTTGAATAAGTCATCAAAACACTTGGTTACGCACACACAGATATGTTTCGTCTTCTAAAACCTAGAAACTTCGCCGTTCACTCAGACTGTGGTTTTTAACAGTAGTTTGCTTAACTGTAGCGCACCTCTATAAGATTCTAAGAGCTAAGCGTAAAAAAAATCACCGCCAAGCACTACGTGCAAATGGTTAACCGGCGATAACTGAATCATGCGGCCCTGGCATTGAGCAGTGGGTTCAACCCAATGCTGCATTGAAGCATTTCACAGAGTGAGTTACATTACTTAACGTAGAAGGTTAAATAGACAGCTAAATTGGCGGCGGCCATCTTAAGTCCTATTTTATTTCTCACGTAGCTGGCAAAGTAGACAGCTCCGAGAAGACCACATCGTAGACAAATATGATGCAGGCCACTTTGCTGTCTAAACAAGATGGCGACTCCGCGAATCACTCAGATAGACCGGATATTGCCAGAATGGTCGTCTGCACACAAACAGACGCTTATTCAGACGCTCAATGCACGTGAAGTTTATTTTTTCTATATTTCAACACAAAATGAGCCAGGAAGTACAACTTTTACGTTTGTGTCATTTGGATTTTTCTTTTCGACGCGAGGTGACGCATCGTCGCGTAAAAGCGGTTCAGAAGTGTTCTAATTCTCGCACACCACGGGCTCGGTGCCGTCTTCTAAGCAGTTTGTGTAGACCGTCGGCGTGCTGTCGAGGAATTGGAACACAGCGACAGTTATTGGTTACATGTCCGCGCTTCTTAGTGAGGTTAGACCCACGTTTGACTTGGGTTTACCGCAGCGTTTATTTACAATGCCGCACACTGTGTCTGACATAACCTTGGTCATAGAAGATTGTAGTGATTGGTTAATTGCATTTCGCAATGCTTTAGTCACGGTGGCCCTTCTCGAAACACAGGCAGTCACAGACGTCGCAGCCGAAGCCGCTGGAGAAACTGCCGTAGAAAGTGTGTGTTTGCGCCGCAGAACCTGCTTCCGCAGTCATCACGTTGGTGCTATTCTGGATGCTTGTTCGGTGCGCTTTTGCAAGCGACTGATATTGTGACCTAACTCGGCGGCATGGCTTGCAGGATTCGCCCACCCCTAGCGCGTGTATTCCAGTTTGTAATTCAACGCGACATTGAAGGTTGACGGATCATCGGCACGCAGTTGCTGCCCTCCCGGGCCTCTTTTTGTGCCCGCACTGCACTATCGGTCCGGCGAATGCGATGGATGGAAGGACGGACGGACGGACGGGTGGATAGATGGTCGGATGGACGGATGGACGGACGGATGGACGAATGGACGGACGGATGGACGGACGGATGGACGGATGGTGGACGGATGGATGAATGGATGGAGGGATGGATGGAAGTTCAAAAGGCGATCACGAGAGCACCCAGAACCAGGTGACCGGATAGATAGATAGATAGATAGATAGATAGATAGATAGATAGAAATGCTTGAGGTGCCTTCAGTACGCAAAGGAATATTTATTAAACAGACCTGTGCAGCCGCATGCTTTACTGTTGCTGTTTCTGATAGTGATAAATAAAGATGCCTTTTTGCTTTTTAATGAGAGAGTTTAAAAACACACCTTTGTTGTGCAAATGACCTGGCACGACACCTGGTGCAATTTTGCGCCTCCAATTTACATATGTTAAGGTGAAAAGCAAAATGTCTAGTTTTTGATTTCGGCTCGAAACTCCTAAGTTTGTATTTTCTACCAATCGCAATTTTTCATTCATGAACACCACTGTTTTTTTACACTACACACTAAAAATATGGACGCCCTGAAAGGTGTAAAACAGGTGTACTCAATAAAAGCATCCATATGAATGCCCTTGTTACACCCTATACTTATATTTTGAGGTGTTCGTGAAAAAAACACCCCCAAACACCCCATTTACACCCTTATATTTGGGATGTATTGAAGACGGCTACAAATGATTGATTGATATGTGTGGTTTAACGTCCCAAAACCACCATACGAATATAAGAGACGCTGTAGCGGAGGGCGCCGGAAATTTCGACAACCTGTGGTTCTTTAACGTGTACCCAAATACCAAAATTCCAAGTACCCAAATCTTAGCACACGTGCCTACAGAAGGCTACAAATGCACGACATTTTCGGGCTGTTTTGCTTATGCTGTTAGTACAAATTAGCCATCTCGATACTAGCAAGGCTCCTACTACTAGCTGCTTGCGAGTCTAGTAATGAATCGAACCAGGAAGTAGTGTGACCGAAACGCAGTTTTCATCGATAAAGCACGCAAACTACTATAAGATGGAACATACAATGGGAGCGCCACTTGTTGAATAGAGTAAGGGCCAATTGTCCTGTACCTGTTTCTTTCATCTGTGTCATTTGCGTGATAAGTCGACAGTCACAAAGAGCACTGATTTGCCTGAACAAGGTAATGTGGCGCACATTGGTGTAGCCATGCATAGAACACTCCCCCCCCCCCTCCCCCGTCCCCCATAAGATCGAAACTTTTAAAGCTGGAGATAAAATGTCCGTCACCTGCAAAAAAAAACAAAAAAAACAACAACAGCACAGTTGTTTGGTCATAACCACTACGTCAGGAGGCCATCAGGTCCCTTAAAAACGAACATTGACGTCATCTATTTTTAGAAGGACGTTTTAGTTATTTACTGTAGCAAATGTTCCTCTTTTTGTGTCCTTAAAAGTGCGTCATGGAAATTAGGAAGAGGACACCGACCATAAAGAAAAATGCAGAATAAGGACATTTCGGTGACCTTGACTAAGCCTTGCACACAATGACGGGAGCCTTGATGACTAACTTGCGAAGAAAGCTCTCCTCAGGTGGGCTGAAACGCATTCCCTAGTTCTCTTTCTCTCTCTCTTCGTATTCTTTGTGGATTCCTTTTTTTATTTGTGTAACTTTCCCAGCAGACGTGCTTCGGTCAATGCGTTGACTTTGTAGGTAGTGAGAAAATAACATTGATGAAATATTTTCAGCCGTGGTCTTGTTCCAAGGACTGAAAGCTAAGTACAAATGTATTGCCGCAACGTGAAGACAGAAGTAGTATTTAACAGGTTGAGAAAGTAGCAGCAGGTCAGTATTTTTATTTAGTGCGCGCCAGAGCGTTCCTCTTCTTTCTTGTTATCGCTTGCTGCCTAAAAGCGTGTAGATGTGCGTATGCGCTGTCGTCTTCGTCTTCCTAACAGTACGCACGTGGCAATATGTTCTGATCAAATAGTGTGACGGCCGATGCATGCAATGTTGCAATGTCTTTACGGAAATGGAAGTGCTGATAAAATATCGCCTGCGTGACCCTGAATGTGCAGTCCCTAAAGACCCATAGAGCTAAGCAAACAGCATGAGCTTAGCTTTTTCACCAAAATTTACTACATTAGGTCGGTGAAGGTGCGCTAAATATTGCTGCTGAATATCACAAATGCGGGTTCTGACTAGTAGGTCATGCTGGCCGCACTGCGCAGTCACAAGGTTTACTGCGATTCAGATGCACTGTTAAAAAAACGAGTATAACGCAACAAATCGCTGCCGCAAAAAAAGCAGTGCCTGCGCTATTAGCAGAGAGCCGAAGCTAGCGTTAAACAACATATAGCCGGTCTGAGAGCGCCACAAGGCGCCATCAAGTCTCGTCGCCGAGACAACCTTTGCTTCCCGGTATTGCTGCGCGCCGGGCGCAGAGCGCGGGAAAGGGACCCAGATCGTCTTATATGTCACTGCGTGAGCTGCCGAAAAACCCTCCCTTGTGTGTGTGTGTGTTGTGCGCGTGGCGTCTCGATCGGTAGAGTTTATTAGTCGGTGTTTAGTTTGAGATGTGCCTGCGCTCTGTGATCGACCTGTGGGTTCTGTCAGTGCTGATTATTGCGAAGGTGCACCATCATGAAGACTGGACCTGTGGATTCATATTGTGGAGCACATGAAGTGAAACAGTGAGTACCGCTTTCACGTTGTTCCGTTCAGCGCTTTGTTAACTGCGTGAACACGAGAATAACGCCTTCAAACAATTTTGTTTTCAACTAGTTGATGACAAATCAGCATTTGTTTACTTAGCGAGAATATTTGTACGAACTGTTAGACGGGGATGATGGCGAAGTGTGAATGTGGGCAATTTTTGTTTGTTTGTTTAGATAGTTTGGAGTACAAAGCAGAGTGAGCGTGCACCGCTGAAGTTCAGCGAAGAAATTGAAAAGATTTTTGCGGTGCCCTTTGTTGGCAGCTGTTTTTAACGGGGCCCGCTTGTTATGTACATCAATTTTAGTTTAATAATTAATACATGTGTGGGGACGGCGCCTGTTAGCTCTAAGCATCAGCCGTATCTTAGACGCATATGCTTGGGCTTGTTGGTAATTCACCTACTCTTTTTTTTTTTCCTATTGCACAAAAAGATTGAGAACGGAAAACAAGGGCGTAGTGTCCATGTAGTTTTTTTCGGTTCTTTTTCGTTTTGTGCGGTAACACTACCGTGATAACTCGGGTTGATGCATCGGGTGACAACACAGCATATTTCTTCGCGTTAGGTGCGCCTCGCGAAGTTTGCCTACTTGCTAATACATTCAATTTCGTTAAATTTGTCTTCACCGGTATTTTCGTTCACCCGCAACGAAGCGTGACACTGCCGACAACCGTGCCTGTGTAGCGGATCGAGCACTGAAGCTGGACTTTTGTTTGAACAGACCTTTCGTCTTTGTGTGTGGTCGAATTGCCTACTTGAACAGCGCAAACGCTTGTTTGAACATAACTGCTAAAGTTCGAGCACATTTTATTCAGATTGTTTCCATCATGTGTAACTTTCAAAATATTCTTGTTATTCAGAGTTATATTGCCATCGGCTCGCTTTGGCGTGTAAATTCGCCAAGTACTTCAGTTTTAAAGGTATTTTGCTATGTGAAGCGTATAATTAGTTTTTTTGTTGTACAAAAACACTAATAAAAAACAAAAATGTTTGTAACAAAAACAAAAATGTATGTAAGGAGAGGTTGGTGCCAATGCGTGGCGCCGGCTACTCCTCTTCTCTTGCCAACATCGCACATTTTGTAGCAAACACAAGGCTATACATATGTACATAGCACAATACTTACACATTGAATTAACGTTTTTTTCCACACTGAGTGTCCACACTAAAGAGAAATGGGTCCACACTGCATAGAACTGTGTCCGCACCACACTGAGTTTGTAAAAAAAACCACAAGTAATCACGCCAATTTAAGTGTTCACACAAAAACGTGAAAGTTCAATAAAATGTCTAAGGTGTACTTGTCGCTTAAATACTGGCATGTTTTCAGAAAGGTTTTCCTAAAAATATCGTAGTGAAACACGAAAATACTGTTTTGAAACATACCGCGGATAACATTTGTTTTTTTTTAGTACTTTTGAGCTATTTCTGATTCCTCCAAAAAGTGAACGACTGCACGCGCTGCAGTGACTTGTAGCTTTCCTTTTGGCCATGGACCCAAGATTTTTGCAATTGATGGAGGTCTCTATCTAAAGACTTGAGTTTTTGAAAAAGGTTCTTTTGAGGTACTTTATGAATTTTACAATGCAAAAGAATGTGCTCCACCTCTTCTTGAGCTTCTCTACATGAGCAGGTTGGACTGCCAGCTTTCCTTATTCTATACAGGAAAGCCTTCGTGTAGGCTGTACCAAGTCGAAGCCTATGAATGACTGTTTCTACCGATCGGCTAACCTTTAACGGAATATTCAGTTCTATACCGGGATCAATGTTATACAACAGAGAGTTTTGCGCACCATTTTTGAACCAGGTTTCCTTAGACAGTTGACAGCTCAGCTTATTTATTAGTCACCGTGCATCGCTCATCGATAGAGGTAGCAGTGATATATTATTTTCTTGATGTGCTGCACGTGCAATATGATCAGGTATGTCGTTTCCTGTGATTCCACAGTGGCTTGGCACCCACTGAAACATTATGGTGTGGTTTAAATCTTTTGCTATAGCTTACGTCCTCTGTATATTATAGGCGAGCTCACTAGCTTTGTTTCCAAAGCTCATTCCTTTTGAAGAAACTAGTGAGGACTGTGAATCACTAATAACTACCCATCGAAGGGGACCTGGCTGTAAACTTATGAAGCGTAAAGTGCAGAGTATTGCATAGAGTTCTGCCGTTGTGGATGTTGTGAAATGGCTGAGTTTAAAAGCTTTTCTCGCTCGGTATGCAGGTACAAAGAATGCCGACGTAGAGCTTTGATTCAGACATGATCTGTCGGTGTACACGTGAATATAGTCTTCATTGTTAGCATAAAGGAGTGTTAAAGTTAATTGCTTTAATACGATTATGGGCAGATCGTTCTTACATTTTTTCCCGGAATCTATGATTTAATATCTAGGATAGAGAGTCGCCATGGTGGGTGGAATGCACATGTAGGCCAGTATTCGTGCGTAGGCAGTAAACTTTTGAATTATACTATATTTTTATGTATTCTTGCAGCTGATCTCTCCTGAATATCTCGCTATAGATGATGATTAGCGTGTTGAGTTGCCAACCGAAGATAATGCCGGCAAGGTTCTGTAAATCTCATAGCATGGAAAGTCGGTTGACTAGACTCTGCAATTACTAAAGCACTGGCAGACGCTCGCGGTACACCAAGACATACACGAAGGCTTCTGGCCAACAATCTTTGAATCCTCTCCTCTAAGTTACGTGATATCTCATGTAAAACCGGGGCAGAGTAAGCTATTCTTTGTCGAATTATTCCTGAATGTACAAGCAATAAAGAAGAACATGAACTTCCCCCTCTCACTCCGGTCAGTCGACGTAATATATTGATTAGAGAGTTGACTTTGTCCTCTAGTGATATTATCTGTGGTGCCCTAGACAGACGTCTGTCTAAAATAACCTCTAAAAATTTGTGCTGCAGCACAAGTTGTAAGCGCTGAGAGTCTATCTGAAGTTTGAATTTCTTAAGGCATTTCCTTCTGAGCGCAAGTACAGACGTTTTCTCATGCGAAAGAATCATGCCTCTACTCTTGAAAAAGCCATTGATTATTGTCAGACCATCTTGAAGTTTTTGCTGAACTGCTTGAATGCTCGTGTCTAATGCCCAAATGCACAGATCGTCTGCATATATGGAATATTTCAAACTAGTAGGTAAGATATGGGATATTTCAGCCCTAACGCAAACAAATAAAAATGGGCTTAGTATGCTCCCCCGTGGAACTCCTTTACTAACTTCATGCTCTTTACTTCTACCGTCAGCCGTGTCAATGAAGATTTTCCTGTCTCTTAAGAATTCTGCAATCCATCTTAGTGTCCTGCCTACTATTCCCAACTGAATTAAACCGTGTAATACAAGAGCGTCGTTGGTTGTGTCAAATGCTCGCTTTATATCTAAAAACACTGCAACGACGAATCTTCCACAGCTCCTCTCATGATCCACATAAGTTACAATGTCTAGAATGGCATCCATGATGCAGCGGCGTTTACGAAAGCCGGCCATATTTTCTGGAAGCACTTTCGTACATTCCACCCACCACTGAAGTCTAGCGTCGATCATCTTTTCCTTAAGTTTACAAAGACAGCTAGTCAGGCTGACAGGACGGAAAAAATCTATAAATGAAGGCGTTTTTCCGGGTTTGAGAATTGGGACCACTCTTGCAACTTTCCAGGAGGGTGGCCGCACTCTGTTGTTCATGCATCAATAAGTATCTTCAACAAAGTATATGTGGCCACAGGACCCAAGTTTTTTTAATGCTGCATACGTTATCCCATCGAGACCAGCTGCTCTCCTCTGTCGGCACACTGCAAGAGCATTATTTAATTCTTGCAGTAAAAACGGATGATCTAGGTCATCATGATGTCTATTGAGAGAAAAAATAATCCATGCTTTAATATCCCCAACAGACCTAATGTATTCAGGCGTGTGCCCGGCTGCACTAGGCCGTGTATTATGCTGACACAATTCGTCCGCAACGGTTGTTTCCGGTACATTCTTCACTAAAGCTCAGGCTCTAAATGGTTGTTGAAGTGTTACTGTCCAATTTAAAGAGCGCAGAGAATTCCATTATTTTGACTCGGGTGCAAATGGCGTTAGCGAAGTGCAGAATTCCCGCCAGCGCTTTTTACCTAGTCTATCTAGTTCTCGTCTTATGCGGTCATGTGTTTTTTGACAGTCGCGGTAATCTTCAAGTAGACCCGTGCGTCTATATTTTCTTTCAGCCTTGCGGCGAATGGCCCTAAGTCTTTCGTATTCAGCGTCTACTCCAACGTAACCTTCAGGAATTTTAACAAACTTGAACAATAATTTAATTTGCTTTCTATGAGTGAGACTAAGCTGTCAGTGTCAGTAACAGTATCAGCTTGATGTGATATATGAAAACGAAACGCTAACAAAAACACTTTAATGTTATACATACTGAACGATATCTAAGCATGTGTTGCAGCCAAAATGTAAGACTGGGCAGCATATTTATCTTGGAGCACAACAAGCACAGTCACTGAACAGCCTATGCTGCATCGGGAAAGAGTTATGCTTTCTCAGCCTGCCAGCATGATTGAAAAAAATGGTCCTAATTTAGCAGTATGCGATGGTCATTGGTTAAAGGTAAAGGACCACTTTATTCGAAATTTCCCAGCCAATTTCGCGGATATGGCAAATGTGTTTGAAAAAAAATCGTGCTGATGTAATGCACTGAAAACATTGAACTGCTTGAATATTTTGGAGAAAAAAGTTTTTGGTCACGTGGTTGCCTTTCCAACTTTCCAGAATGTTGTTTGACTGTTGTTTGTGAAAAAAATATTTTACAAGTACTGCTTCTTTTTTTTATACCAAGCTTGGTACATGTTAAGTAACGGGGCTTATGTAGGGTGTTTGAAACTCGGCAATGTTAACACGAATTTTGGGCCACATACGTCTGCACCAATTTAGTCAAAATGTGTTATGTTTGCATTTTCTCATTGCGATACTTTACTTTGTTTGAATATCTTTGCTGAGACTACTTACTTCACAGAAAAGATATTTTGATGAAAAATTATTTTTAGACATCTTAAGCTGTTAACTTCTACGAGAAAAGATCACTCATTTCAAAGAATTGTCATTTTTGTCCGTATTGAGACGCAATTTGCACCATGTGGTGGTCCAATTAAAAATCACCTTTTACCTAAATTGAAAGCAAATAAACAGCTCTTTTTATGTGACAAGTTTCATCTTTACAATTTCTATTTCAAGGAATAAAATAATTTTTTAATTTTCCCATCAGCAGCATTGAGGAGCTTCGAGGCGTCGGCTGCCATATGAGCAAATGGCAAATGAGGAACTTGGAACTTCGAAAATCATTTAGGGGCAAAGCTCTTGAGGCAGTGGGTCGTTCCCTCCTCTGAAGTCGTAGTAGTATTATGTAGCCACTTGATGAGTTGCACAATCGATAGCGTTACTGGTTTTCACAGCATATACATGGGCAAAATGATGATTCGTGGGGCGAATCCTTCGTCCGTACATTTGTACTTTCGTACGTTCGTCTGTGCATTCATCCGTCCGGGCTTCCGTGTGTCGGTCTGTCCGTGAGTCCGTCCGTCTTTCTGTCCGTCCATACTGGCGTCAGACTGTCTGTCCATTCGTTTGTACGTCCGGACGGACGAACGCTATGCCCCACTCATCATCATTCACTCCGTGGGTATGCTGTGATATTTTTCTCAAAACATAAACTGCTGTGACAAAATTTGCCACATGAAAAGAACTGTTTATTTGCTTTAGACTTAGGTACGAAGTCTTTTTCATTCAACCCCCATATGGTGCAAGTTGCGTCTCATTAAATACAAAACAACTATTTTGTGAAATTTGCGATTTTTTCTCGTAAAGCTTGACAGCTTGAGAGGTCTAAAATATTTTTCCTGCAAATATACCTTATGTGGATTAAGTATTCACTCCTCAGATATTCATTCGAAGTGAAGTATTGATATAGAAAAATGCAGATATAACACATTTCGGCTAAATTATTGGCGACGTATGCAGTCGAAAAATGCTAATAATATTACTGAGCTACAAACACTTAACGCAAGTCCTTCACTTAACTTGTAGACCGAATTTCGCACGGAAAAAGAGACACTTACGAATAAATTTTTTTTCACAAACATCTAGACGAGATTCCGGGAAGTTCAAGAGGCAGCCACGTGATCAAAAATTATTTGTCTGCAAAATATTCTAGCAGTTACCTTTTTTAAAGCAGTAAAATCAGCGCGATGGTTTTCGAATACATTTCAGGTGGTCGCCAAAATGGCTGGGATGTTTGACATGGAATGACTCAATGGCAAATTCTTTCATTACATGATCGTGTAAATGTGAGCCAGTTCAAGAACACTAGTATCATTCGCATTTTAATACGTAACTATTCAGTACTTGTTTAACAAGTTACCTGCACTGAATATTTTCTCAATGCTCATTCCGTCATGTATGCTCAGTGGCATTGTCCTTTTGTGCAATAGAGATTATATATATATATATATATATATATATATATATATATATATATATATATATATAGTTATATATATATGTTGTTGCGCGTCATACTGTATGCCTTTTAATAAACTAATCGAATGAGTACCATGGTAGATCTGCAGAAATACACATGCAGCTGTGTTGATGCATACTTAAGCATAGAATTTGACATTCACTTAGATTGGTCGATGCATGCAGCTAATGGAACATTATCAACTTGGAGCAGCACCTTTTTATTTGACTGCGCGAGCAAGCTGAAAGGGTAAAGTAAGGTTCATATCTATGGCACGAAAGGTATATTGATTCTGCCACAGTGCGCTTTTTATGGCGTTTATTGCTCGGCATACCTTTTCTAGTATTTCTCACTGTAGTGGAGCCCGATACCACTGAATATGCTTGCTATTCACTCAGTTTATACTTACACATAAGAAAGCAGTTAGTTATGCAGGGTGCATACTGTAGGTTTCACTCTTTGTGAAATTTCGCTTGTTGTTCCTTGTGTATTTATTTTAGGTTCCGAGGATTGAATTTCCTGTACAGAAAGAACAGCTTCGCCCCACTTCTCTCGAAGGCACCAGTCATCTTATCAGCTGAAGATTATTGTGCACGCAGCAGTGACGAGTGGTTTTGCAGTTAGAAGTATACCAACACTGACATTACATTATTACAACAAGCTTAGACTACCTTGTCGAATTTTCTGTTTTTAATGTCGAAATTTATACTTCGAGATGTAATAGGTTGTAAAAGTGACCCCAGAAACTCGCTTACTCTTTCTACGTGTTTTTTTAATATTTTATAGGTGTCAATCAACGCGATACCTCTCAGTCGTTTGCCCGACTAGCGGTAATGTTTGTGAAAGTTGTGAAGATTTATTGTATTGAAAACAATGAATTTCTAGTACAGAAAAAAAACTTGGTCACGTGATATATTTCAAAATGTTTCAGAATGCCATCAGAGTCCTGTTTGTCCGACTTGCAGTTTTCCTATAATAAAGGCAGATGTTAACATATGGTCTTAATTGTTTTTTGCTTCGGCGTTATGTTTGGTCGAACCTTACGCTACAGGTTACTGCTTGCACTACTGTGGTGTGGTGTGTGTGTGTGTGTGTGTGTGTGTGTGTGTGTGTGTGTGTGTGTGTGTGTGTGTGTGTGTGTATGTCTAAGTGCCTTCCACGTCTTACTTTGTCGTTTTCGGCCCAGTCTACGTACACATATATACACTGGTTTCATGCAGCTCATTCAAGACCATGGCACCTTATTTTATCAGCTGCATGCATGCAGGTATAAGTGCAGTGGGTGACACCAGTATCTTCCTTCTTCCCTGTCAGCCGCAGAGAAGGTTCATATATGCTCCTCCCTGAAAACAATTGAGGCTTGGGCCAGTTGGTGATGCATATTTGATGGAATGAAGTGCTATGAACGGCTCTCCTCAAAACACAAGACTAAGCGTCACCTCCTCTGTCTGCTTGTGTTGTCCCGTTAATCGCGCTTCATTTGACTCTAGTATGCTTATCCGTGTAACTGCCATGGTTTCAAGGGGGCTTTTAGTGTTACAGCCCACTCGCATGGGTGTAGCTTCATCCAACACACATTGTTTGGGGTGTTCATAAACAACTATTATAGAAGGTTGTAAGGTTTCTTTACACCCTAAAGTTTTAGGGTGTTTATAAACACCTTATTGTTAAGGGTGTTCCTAGACACCCTAAAAAAGTGTTTCCAATGGAACAAAAATACTGGATGGAACCTGGATGGAACCGCTAAAATACTGGATGGAACCGCTAAAGAGTGGGAAAGAACGTCTCGGGAATGTGCCATTTTTGAAGACTTTCGTTGATGCCGACGTCGACGCCGACGCCGGACTACTTCGCCTGCCTCCCTGTTTGTCGAGTTGTCTCGGGCTATTTGTCTGAGAACCGCGCGCTTCTTTTGGATTCGAGGACAGTCTTTCGACGAGGCAGCATGAGGACTGCTGCAGTTGGCGCACTTCAGAGTAGTCGCCCGACAGGCGTCTTCAGCATGAGGTTCAGCGCAGCGGGGACACAGTTGTGAGTTGGGGCATGCTCCCTTGACGTGTCCTAGCCTGAGGCACTGATGACATTGAGATGGCTTTTGGATCAATGGTTGAACGGGATGTCAAAAATGTCCAACTTTAACGTGGGACGGTATGCAATCTTCCTTGAAAAACACTTTTACGCAGCGCGTATTTCCAAGGCGCCGCGCTTGCGTAATGACAGTTCCCTCGTTTGCAGGCTTGATGAGGGTAGACAAGTCAGCATTAGGAATGGCAGTGTCGATGTCATAAATTACCCCGGCAATTGATTTGTCATCCATCGGGATAAAGGGGCGCATTTTAATGCCACCTAGCTCAGTCATTTGCTGCAGCTGTCCTAGCGCACTCACATCGTGCACGTCTATGGCGAGAGTGTTCTTCCTTGGGTTTACTCGTACGTCCTTAATTTCATGTGGCACCGCACATTCGAGAGCAACGGAAAGGGCTTGCCTGTTCAGAAGCCGTAGGTTGCTTGATGGATCTTTGAGCATGAAGATGATGACGTGCGGCCAGCGCGCAGGCCTTGACTGCACAGTTGCTGTGCTAGCAGGAGCTGATGCTGCTGTATTCACCGTCCTTCTCTTCGCCCTCTTACCCCGGACAGGTATAAAGCTGCCATCGGATGTTTCGTTTTTCGGCATAGAATAGAGATCAGTATCCTCAGTGTCATTGGGAGAGCCAGCTCGCTTCCTTGCGGTTGACGGGTGTGAGAACCTGTGACCAGACAGGCCTCTGGCATGCTCCACGGCCATCACCGCAAAACGGAGACCACGAGCCATAGCGTCACCGTAGTGTGACTAGGTGGTATAATATATTCACTACTTTTTTAAAACCACGAGGTATAACCTCACAGTAGTGTGACTAGATGGTATGATATATGCACTATCTTTTGAAACCACGAGGTATAACGTCCCATTATTGTGACTATGGTATAGTACAACCACTACCTTTTAAAACGACGAGGTATAACGTCACAACAGAGTGACTATGGTGATACGCATGCCATTGGCTACGACGCCTTTGTTTTCAGCGGGAGTTACGTGTGAAGCGATTTTAGCCAACTACTCTGGTAAATACGCGTTTATAATTTTCTGAAGGGCTGCACAAATTTTTGTAGCATATACCTGGTTGTTCTGCGAACTGCTGCCTTCATGTTTAGTGGACCAAGGACGACTTTATCGAGTATCTGTCATGCATACCCGTTTACGATACCCACTCTAATTACCAAGAATACTGGACGTTCAAGGCACGACTAAGAGCATTAAAAACAGCTACGCTGTTAAATACTTCAGTATATAATGCTACCTGTGGGACTATTAGGTGTATGCTGATCGAAGGACAGGGTTGGCGCAAAAACCCCATCGTATCTTTGTGTTGTGTTAATACATTGCCTTGTTTTTTTATTTATTCTCAATTTTTCACAGACGGTTTCAATTCGGACGTGCTTCATAACAGTATATCATTAAAACATCTGAGCAATGTAGAAACAATATTAGTTTTATCAGGGGAAGCTCCCGGTGCAGTTGGTAGCACTTTTACGTATTATGTGGCACTAGGTGGTAGTGGTTTGTTTTACTTGCAAGTACTCCTACAGAAAGATGGTAGTTGATTTTGTTATTTATTGGTTTACACAAATGTGGTCTGATGGTTACCTTAGAGCTTTCTTGCTTTGTCTACTTGAACGTTTAATGCATTCACTCCGCCTGCCTTGGAATCTCGACTGCATGCCGACGCATCACATGACAGTCAACCCAGCCTGTATTGATTTGAAACGGGAGTACTTCATGCTCAGGACGCCCACTCGGTCTTTTCGCACCTGCAGGCATATGTTAGTGTGAATAAAATACCGCGGTAGCTTTGAGGTGTCGATACTTTACAATTTAAAATTTCGAACGAGGCCCGAGTTAACCAAATAACTAGACTTGTCCAATCTCTTCGGTGAACTGGTTTCAACATGCGCATGTAGGAAAATCAACGCGTATACGACGAAACCAAAAATATACGATGGAAACGAACGCCAATCTCGAAAGCCTTTCTTTCTCTAGAGCTTAAGCAATATGAAAACCAATGACGTCCCATACGCCGTCTCCGCAATAAGAATCTCGACGACTATGATTGTGTTCGTCGAAACCTATGTACATTATGCTTGTCGCTTGCAACACTCGTGTGAATAATCCTACAGCCAAGCCAGGACATGCTGCGTGAAGAGGCGACATGATCACCCATTTTCGCGGTTCTGGTTTGGCATAGAGCGCCTTTTATGGTGTATTATACGGCATTTGTCTTGCGATTGTTCCCAACAGCGAGGTTCCCAATACACTGGGTCCTAAGGATACAGTGCCCTGACCAACAAAAGCGACGTAGCAGCCGGAAAAGCGTAGCAGTGATGAACAAAACAGAAGGGTTCTACTGTAATGGGACAGCTTGAGGTGCCCTTAGCCCATGATGTACACTGCGGCAGTGAGTTGCGCATTCATAATAAAGAAAAACGGTGTTAAAAGAAAAGTAAAAAACTGCATTGTTTGTGCAATACAATGAAAGGCAATCAATTAAAAACAACGCAATATAACAGTGGCAAGTAGAACATTTACAGCAACAATAATGCACAATCTCACAAGGTAAACTCAAAAGCATGTACTTAAGTTACTGACCGTCTATATATTTGAATGCAAGTACAATGGCGGAAGAAATTACGCGTAAGTCATGGAGATCTACAGAGTTTAAATGAGAGACCGTGGTTCAGACTTTGTTATACTTGTACTATCAATGCCGGCGTCATGAAAAGATTTATTCAGTGTCGGTAATATGTTTTTATTTATTTAAAAGCTATAACTGGTTCCTGAAAACCTGTGACGTACCCAACGTTCTTCAGTGCGAGCGGCTTACCTTGTGGTGGTAAGTTATAGACGACCGATTTTATTAAACCCGCTTGCCAAACGAAGCCAAATAGCCACCTTAGTCAGAAAACATCACAAATCTGGCAACACTGACTAAAGTTTTTTCGCTAGGACTTAGTGCTAGAGACTACACATACAGGACCACTGACATGATCTTCAGCAATCCCAAAAGTGAGATTTTTCGTTTCCAAGGTGTGCACTATCAACATTCTCCACACACCGCAGTGAGATAACAAGTATAAATATTTTAGTTTATTTAGGGTTGTCGTCTGCGATTACTTGAAAACGAATGTCACTGCTGTGGACGTTGCCAAGACACGTTACTAGAATTCCCCGAGTTAGCGTAATCTGTGTCGGGCATGCAGTCTAAATTGATGGAATTCGCTGCGAGAGTCCAAAGCTTTTTAATGACAATTCACTCTCCGTTGCTTACACGTGTGACTGACAGCGAATTGACAGCTCTCGTTAGTACGTCATGCCTTGCAGTCTCCTGGTGACGTCCTACTTGGGTTGACACAACGCTGAGAAGCCATTTCTCGATACCAACACCGTAATTGCTGTTTTAAGGTAGTGGCTATAAAATATGATGAATCCAATTCCAAGCACTACAAAACTTTTCCATAGGGTTCTCAATACTGGTGTTTCTATATAGAGCAAAAACCCGAAAATATATTCGTGTCAGGACTTTTTTAAGCTTGCTAGTGCCATTGAGTGCATATCCTGTGGCTTACCTGCCATAGCCTAGGCCATCATGACTGCCATGCCGAAAAGGAGGACAACGAAAAGCAGAAGGCCAGACAGCAGGAAGTTTAGCGCGGACTGGCCACTGAAAATGTTTTGAATATTTGTATTTTGGTGAGGTGTAAAGAGACGGATAAACAGCGATTTTTCCACGTAACAAGAATCACAATCTTGGAAATGTCTGTACCTATAGCGTGTTTCAAGGGTTTCCGGTAATCCGTCATTTTTAAAAGTCTCACACATCAATGTACATGTACCACATTCTGCCGTGTATATAGTGCCCTGTCACAAAGCCCGCAACTTCATTTCTACAAATGAATGCAACAAAATGCATGTACATAACCCCGAATATGCCCCTAAACTTTTTAAGACCAATCTCTCGTTTTCTCTTGCTTTCATTTCTTTGGGGGGGGGGGAGGTTGTATGCGAGAAATTTACATATACGAAAACGATGTTACCATCGGTAGTATTCAGGTACGATCACTTAGATACAGACCTATGATTTAATTGTGAGCAACACCATGTCCGAAAGGCAGACAGTGCCCTCTGCAGTGCATTACTTAGTAGCAACGATACGCCCAGTAGAATTGACCGTATCGCGTTTTAAAGGTGTGGACAATCGACAAGGCGAACTGTATGCAAGACATATGAGCGTTGCCATCGTAATATATACAGGCAAGAAAGAAGAACTTGCATACTTTGATAGCATTACATTTCAAGTCTAAAGTCATAAATATTACAATTATATAGGCTATAAAACAGAACTGAATACGCAGGTGAAATCTTCGGCGGGCGAGCTGACATTGTTCGTGCCCCTCCACATTTTTGCTAACGCTCATTGAATCTTCAGCGGCAGCAACATCCAGTTCTCAGGCATTGCCGTCATACATTCATGAACCCTATTGCCAATAAAACCACCGTATTTCCTGCTAATATTCAAACTGAACTAGTGTACACGAAGGTCATGCACCTAATGAAATGTTTCGCAATGCAGGCGCAATATTACGCGAAAAGATTATCCAAAAAAAGGAAACACAAACCAAGACGTCCTGTTTCGGTTACTTGAACTTGTTAAACATGAACTATACTCGAACCTGATAAAACTTAATATTGTAGGAAAATCAGCATCGATGGACAACTTTACGCAAAAAAGAAGGCATAAGCTGTCTGTATAAAAGCGATGGTTAATAAAAGCTCAAATACTTACACTTCACTTGAGTTTGAAGCTGGTAAAATAAAAAAAAGAGTAAAATGCCATGAAAACACAAAGAGGTGTAGTGCAAAGCTGTTCACTGAGAGCCATTACTTCAAGACGGGCATCTCCTGCAGGATTTTACTTTTGCATTACAACCAACAACTGAGCGTATTCTCGCGCTCTAAAAGTGGGTTTTAGGATTGTGACAAAAAGTTCATTACGAAAAAAGTCGTTTTTTATTTATCATCTCAACAATAAAGAAGTAAACTTAGCTGAAAGCTATTTGTACAAATTAAACTGGGCTTCATACAGACGGTAGGCCTACAAACAGGTAAATAAGAGAGAAGTCAACGCAAGACAGAGCGAGCGAGTGCCTCAATAATAGCAATGAATGCTGACCGTAAAAACACACAGCGGTGGTAAAGAACATACACATCAAGATGTCTGCGTATGCTCATGCCGTGGCCTGGGCTTGCGCAGAGTCGATGTCTCTAAAGCCGGCATGCTTGCTGGTTCATTTGAAAATAGAGCTTTCTAAAATTAACTAGAGGGTACTCTCATGCTGCGATTGTTCTGCGAGCATGGCAATGATGGGTATCACACAGATTTGCCTAGTATTCGTGCTTGCAGGTCTTGATTACACATGTAGATTTCTTCGTTGCTGTGTTTTGGTGATGTTTCGAACGAAAGCGCGTAAGGTTGTGAACATCGAGAGCCAATTTGAACAGATGAGGCTAAAAGTATAAGGTAGTGAAGTGACAATGCTAAACATTTTTTGGGGTTTTCGTTTCGTGACAAAGCAGCTCTAAGCTATGCGAAGCCAAGCGAAGCCAAAGGTACGAAGATTGGACAAATGCGTGTACTACCCGTTTTTCCCGTGATCTCTGAAGTGCCGTGTATTGCAGCTACCGTAGACGCTAGCGCAAGAGTTCCCTCCATTACGCTTATACGAAACTATATGCATGTCACAGATAACTGTGTAGGCACTTGACTACTTCCTGAAAGTTAACCGACGTTTGGCTTACGCATGCGATGGTGTATCAACATGTTGAGCCTCACCTTCAGCATCTGTATTGCTTCATGCACCTGTATTGTCCTGGCTTGTTTGTTGTGTCCGTATCAGGAATTATTCATCAACAATACTCAGGTAAATGTTTGGAATATTCTTAATCTCCACTCGAAGCAGTCGTTTGTTTCTTCACGATAGGCCATGAACAAATGATCGATCCAATCGCATTTGCTCGTTTGCATAACGTCAGTAATTATTGGCGTATTTCACAAAGCTGAATGTTGTACACTCTCAAACAAAAGGGTGTTAAAAGGGTGTGTGGTTCGTTCTTTTGGCGACAAATGGGGCTTCCACAACCAACAATCTATTTAAGGACAAACGGCAACGGGTCTAACAGTTAGTCCCCACAGACGAGCTGAGGGGCCAACAGTTAGTCTTCTCATTTACACCTTTGTCAGTAACCGTTAGTCACAATTCACCTCAACGGACTACCATTTAGTCCTCACATTTGCACCTTAAAGGGCGACTGGTAATCCTCACACTTACACCTTACAGGGCAACCGCTGGTAATCCTCACATTTACACCTTACAGGGAGAAATGGTTGATCCACTCAAATACACAAATCGGACGAACTTTTTATCCCCAGTTCAAACATTGCTTTTTGTTTATTTTCTACCAGGCCTAATACTTGTTTGCCTGTTTTTCTGCGCACTGAGCAATAAATTGCGCAGAAAAGAACACGCAAAAAAGTAGTTAGCCACCTATGTGTAACTGCTTTCGCAGTCACGGCAACAACGAAAGACAAAAGTCAGACATCGAAATCTTTTATTTTTCTACATACCCATGAAGTTTCTTCATTCTTTTAAGTGAATTCATTTTAAGTGAATTCAAGTGTACAAGTCCAGTCTCGTTGTCACATTTTGTTCAGTCCTTGTAAAGCTCCTCCGACGGAAGCGATAGATGACAGGCTTTGCAGACGCCAGTGCACGCAGCCTTCTGCCGGTTGGGCTCCCATGGCAGCACGTACAATACCATAGTAAAAATAGTTAGGCTCGCGTGACAGAAGATGAAGATGCACGCATATGACAAGTACGTGCACCTTATTATAAAACATGCGTGTAAAATATGACACACAAATAACTTTACCATCACAACTCACACTGTCCTTCTGAAGCTTCTCTGACGAAACAGATGGATGACAGGCATCGCAGACGCCAGCACACACAGTGTTCAGCACAGTGAGTGCCCACGGCTGCACAAGAAGTATGTAAAATAGTGAGTCATACGTGACAGGGGATGAATACAAAAGCTTATGAGAAATACGTGCAAAGTGAATTGAAAACATACCTGAGATGTGACATGCTAATAATTTCACCTTGATGTCACACATGGTCTAAGACTCATTTCGATCCCCGTAGCGCAACAGCTTAGAAGCGGTGGCTGCAGCCACGACTCCGCGAACCACCGTGCCGCTACCAAGACGGCGAGTCCTAAGCGAGCGACGTCGTTCAGCTTGAGCAAGCGAACGCGAGACCAAACACGGCGCTGCACGCGTAGTGTCTGTCGCCAGCAAACTTCGAACCGGAGAGCGAGCGTATGCTTGGCCGCCGCCGCGAACAGCGCCGAGCTGGTTTGCAGCTAGCGCCGAAGAAATCGACGGTAATGCCGCCCTTTTCCAAAAACTCGAGCAAGTGCAGCGTGCAAACACGAGTGCGCCCCCGCCGCCAACGGATGACGCCGAGCTGCTTGTGACCGACTGACGGGAAAGCGAACTGCAATGGCGACCAATTTTCAGTGAGTTCTGACGCTAGCGAAATCCCTGCTGGCCCGTGCTGGTGCACTTACAGCGCGCGACATACTACAACCAAACTCGTTACGAGAACCCGCAACGTGTTTTCGATGACTCCCAACACAGCGACGAGGTCTCGGCTCAATATCGTCAGCCCAGAGCTCATCGCGGCGACGAAGACAGGCGAGAACTCGATCAGCGAGCGTACGGGAGGCCGACGGTAATGGCGGCCAAAGCACAGGCGGACTGCAGACGCTGAAGCTGACCTTCGCGGTGCATTTCGTGCGTGCAATATACAACACGACTGAGCCCGTTAGCGGCAAGCGCAATCCGTATCACACACATGACAAGTAGAGTAGAATAAAGAATGATAACTCATTTGCTTAAGAATCTAGCGCTGATTTCTGCCCTGAGTCGGACTGAAGTATGTATCCGATAGGCCTGATGTCTTCTCGGCCGCCATATTGACCTTCCCAACTGTTGCTGTCGTGTGTTGGTCATGACTATTTTGAAGCCAGAGTTATACAGCATGGCGCGGTGACGTGTCGAGACTTGGGTGCAGCGAAACGTAAAAGCAGCAGCCTACGCTCTTCAAAGCGTACACATAAGCACCACGTCGTAATTCCTAGATCTTCAAATCTAGGCGGCCGTGGTCGAGCACTCCGAGTGCGACGCAACGCGAAGCGTTGCCAGCGAAATACGGGGAAAGTCTGAGCCAGCAGAGGAGGAGAAGAATGGCATGTCATCTTGGTAATACTTTGGGCACTACCTGATTCCCCGGGTGGTTCATCCCTTTGGAGCTTGTTTGGAGACTAAGTGTTTTGCACACGGCACGCTTCCTTCTGCTTTAGAGTATATGGAGACACATGTACGCATTTGTGGCTTTCAGACGAAAAATTTGAACTTCCTGGCAAAGTTCAGCGGAGTTCAACATCATTCCCAATGTAAGTGTAATACTCTGAAAAGGGAAGAAAATCTTTTCAGTATTGCTATGTGTAGTGTTCATATTAGCAGCGAAGAAAAAAATCGCAGCATATCCAGCAGCATAATAATGAGTGGGGCGAAGCGTCCGACTGTCCATCTGCCCGTGTGAATATACGCCCGTGCATGCGCCCATGTGTCGAATCGCTTTTGAGAATGCAGACGGTGCGCGGGTAACACCGACGATACACGAGCCAAGGAAGCTGAGCGCAAGCGTCTTCAATGCACCCGCCGCTCTGCTTCATCCATGCCCCACCCATGATCTGCCACGTATGGTGACTATGTAGGAGACTGAGAGAGGCACTCGTCCTTCACGTACCCAGGCACAGCCCACGCAGCAGCCAATAGGAGAGCAGCGGTACAGGGCCATCTAGAATATACTCACTCAACTCCAGTTTGTATGTACCTATGAGACAGTGCCGTCTATTATACTCTTCGGATGACACTGCCTTTTTTTTACTTTCTCGCTTTCTACTCTCACGGTTGCGCTTGACTCATGGCAAGGTTAGACAAAGAGGAGCTTCGCCCCTAAAACGAACCCCCCTCCCCAATATATATATATATATATATATATATATATATATATATATATATATATATATATATATATATATATATATATATATATATATATATATATTGTTATAAACTTCGAGGACATTCGAGAATAGTGCAGTAGAGGAAACAAAACAATAAATTATTTATTTAATCCTAACAGTTTCGGCTTGTGTACCAGCCTTCTTCGGAGGATGTAAGTACAATGGTACAAGTTCCCGTAGCAGAGGGTCACCCTCACAGTTCGAAGACCCTCCAAAACAATAAAAAAAACGAGACAAACGGGCGAACGAGGTAGCAACAGACAACAAGAAGCAGAAGGAGGAGACGAACTAGAAAGGAGCGACGGCGAGCCACCGCAAATGAGCGGGTAATTCTGGCATTGTTACTGGGTATAGGTAAGACGCGCCGTCAGCAGAGGCGACCAAGAAAAACGGAACAATGTGAAACATGTTGCCGCTTAATCACATCCCACACATGGATCGAGTTTAAGTTCACGTGGTTCGGCGGCTGGCCCGCGGCATCGGGCCACACACACACACACACACACACACACACACACACACACACACACACACACACACACACACACACACACACACACACACACACACACACACAAGAAGCATGCGACCCGCTCATGCTTTTGAAAATTAATGCCACGTTGGAAAGCTAATGTGCCCTCTCCCCCTCCCTCCACCTGCCCTCTCTTGCAGAAAACTGTACAACCAGTCATACTGAAAATAAATGAATAGGTATTCTTGTAAAGGACGAACAAACGAAAACGTAAACAAAAATAAAAATTAAATAATACTAAAAAGTAAATAATACTAAAAAGTACTCAGAAATGAAAATAAAGTCTAATAATACTAACACACGCTGTTTCGTTCACGTAGCATCGAATTAGTTTAGTTTCACGCGCTGTATTGACCAACTTACGTGTGCGACTTCACGTATGTAAAAATAAAAAATTGAGTAATTCAATTTCTGTGTTTCACGAAACGTCGCGGTGGCACGTCAGTCGCCCAGGGCTCTCGTTGAATCCGTAGGAAAGTGATCTGAATTACTTCATGAAGTATGACTCCCGCTGTTCGAGCTCCCGTGTGTTCTGGAAGCCGGATTGTAGGAGTATGACACTTACGCGTTCGAAAGAGTGACCAGGAAAATTGATATGTTTGGAGAACGGCGAATTGGGGAGGCCCTTTACGTGTGCCCTATGGTTGTTGAAACGCAAACGGAACGTGGTTTCCGTGTGTCCAATATATTCCTGTTTGCACACCTCACAGCGAATTTTGTATACCACATTGGCTGAGTCACAGTTAAGGTCGTCTTTAATTTTGTACACATAGTCTGAACAGGAAGCTTCGGCCGTATCTGTGGTCACCATGTGTGTGCACACCCTGCAGCGAGGTTTCCCGCACGGTCTACAGCCCTGATGGTGGTCGCATTTGTGTGTTTTCTCCCTGACCAGTAAGTCTCTCAGGTTTTTATTTCTTCCGTAAACCACCTTGGGCGAAGTCTTGAAAACGGCAGAGAGGCGACTACTCTGTTTAAGTATGTTGAAGTGGCGGGTTAGTATAGAATTCACCCGAGGGGCGGCGGCGCAGTATGTGAGGATTAAATTTGCCCCTGAAGTTCTATCATCTTTGTTCCCGCCTTTTTCTTCCATTGTTGATTCTCGGTCCAAAGAGCGAGCGCGCTCAATTGCATTGTCAATTATTTTTTCGGGGTACTTTTGACGCAAGAAGGCTGCTCTCTATTCCTCTGCGTGGGTGTCAAATTTCAGAGCAAATTCTTCAGAGCAAATTCAGAGCAAATTCAGAGCAAATTCTTCTGTATTTTCAGAGCAAATTCTTCTGTAGATTTCAGAGCAAATTCTTCTGTATTTGTGGGCTTGAGAGTAAGGAACACCTGTTTTGCAGTGACGGGGGTGACTGCTACGAAAATGCAGTTACTGTTGGCGGTAAGTTGGTTTTTTATACAGGGAAGTAGATATGGTGGTGCCACTGAGTGATACAGTGACATCCAGAAAGTGAACACTCTTCTGCGAATACGTGTGCGTGAATGTTATCGAAGGATGCAGGGAGTTGAAACCGGAAATGAATTTGGAAAGAATATGTTCACTATCGGCCCACACGAAGAATGTATCATCGAGGAAGCGTCGGTAAAATATAAGTTTGAATGAAGAATTTTCGAGGAAAGGAATCTCCAAAGAGGCCATGAAAATATTTGCGTAATTTGGGGCCATTTTGGTTCGCATGGCAGTTCCGTTTACTTGAAGATAATGTTTTTGGTCGAATTCAAAGTTATTATGTTTAGGTACAAGATTTAGGAGCACCTCTAAAGCGCTTTCGTCGAATTTACTCGTCGATTTTTTTCCATAGGCGGCGACTGTGGCGGCGATTCTTTTGCCGCCACAGTCGCTCAAGCGCCCAAGCATTTAAAATAGTGCTTGGGCCCTATTTTAGCACTGATACTCGAGCTTAACAACTTTGCATTTAACGGTGAACATTATGTTAAAACCAGCGGTACCTCGATGGGCACAAAAATAGGTCCCAATTATGCGAACAACTTCATGTTCAATCTAGAGAATAACTTTCTCGCCGCTCGTGACCTTAAACCACTTTATTACAAACGCTTCATTGGCATTTTCTTAATTTGGCGCCATGGTGAAGCGGCTATACATTCTTTCATTGCAGACTTCAACAAAGTTGAACCATCCATCTCCTTTTCCCACTCTTATTCACCAGTCACCATAAACTTGCTTGACGTCAATGTAGCTTTAAGCAATGGTAAACTAACGACAAACCTATACAGGAAGCCCACTGACCGACAAAGATATCTTCATTTTAAAAGTAGCCATGTCAAACACTACAAAACAAGTATCCCCTATGGCCAAGCTATCCATTTTAAAAAATTTGTTCGGACAACAGGGATTTCACTCGCAACTGTGACCAGCTCCGTAAAGCATTAACCGAACACCGATATCCTTCACAAATAATTTACGACGCTCTCCAACGGGCCAAATGTCTCGATCGGGAAGAGCTCTACAGTAAGGACAACCGATTAGTGCCACCTTCTCGAACAAACCTCGTTCTAACGCATTCTGCATCTATTTCTAACGTGTCGCATATACTCAGAAATCATTACAACTTACTGACACAGAGTGATCGGCTTAAGGACATCTTCACTGAATCACCGCGGGTTGTATATCGGAGATCAAGGAACTTGCGTGACATGGTAACTTCTTCCAAGACTAGATTCATTGCTCCCGTTGGTTGTCACCTCTGTAAAAAAACGCGATGTAAAGTTTGTGCGCACATGACGACTGCGACTGTTGCTAAAAGCACGGCATCTAACTTTTCACTTAGGATTAAAGGGGATTTAAACTGCGATAGCAGCAACATCAATTACTTACTTGAATGCTCAATCTGCCACATGCAATACATCAGTCAAACCGAGACATCTTTCCGCATCCGTTTCAACAACCACAAATCACACGTAAACAGTTTGCCGCATCTTCCATTGTCCAAGCATTTTCATCTACCAGGTCATTCGTTTGACAAAATTATGGTGACACTATTAGAATCGGGCTTTAAATCGCACTATGTTCGCAAAATTCGAGAATCGTTCTTGATTGACAAGTTCAACAGTCTGTTATCCGGCATTAACGAATGCGTAGGCAAAGTTTCATGCCTTTCTACAATGCCCTCACGTCGGAAATTTTGAGAAATATTTAAAGAAGCATCCCTGACGTATTATATACTTCCTAAAGGTTTTCACATATTTCTTTATTTTTTCATGCGTGATCCTTGTCGTCAATGGTGAATGTTACAAATGCCTTTTACATGCCCAAAATCTTGTCTATTGTCTTACATTTTTAATGGTTTTTTTAGTGTAGTCACGGCTGTTTCAAAGAACTTTTGTGACACTCACATGCTGATCGCATGTGTTTTGTACCGACGTGTTGATACCTGCCCATAAAAGCGGCCACATACTCGTATTTCTGTTAATCCTGACGAAGGCCATGCCACGGCCAAAACGTAGAGTAAATAATTATAAAATGTTCGTAAGTCTGCTCCTTTATTCCTAATTATATATATATATATATATATATATATATATATATATATATATATATATATATATATATATGATGCAGGAGACGTGATGGCTCTACGATGAACCATTTATTTGTCTTCGTCTTCCTCCTTCTCTGCCGCTCCACCACACCATTATCGTGTGGTTCGTCACACGGTTCCCCCCTCCCCCGAGAGAGACGTAGATGCGTGGGCGGATGATATCGTTTAAGTCTCCTGAAATGAACGATGTCAGTCTGACGACCGAGTGGAGCCACGCTGTGGTTGATCTCGTAATTAACTGCCGAAATCTTGCGTATGATCGTATAGGGTCCTTCCATGATTGTACTGAGTTTGCCGCGTTTCGGGTGTCTGGGTGTTTCATATAGAACAAAGTCTCCCACTTCAAGCTCTAATAGAAGGAACTTCTTGTCATATATGATCTTGTTTTTCTCGTGATATGCTACTGAATTGTGGACTGCGTTTGTACGAGCTTCCTGTAGATTTTCGGTGACGCCTGGAAGAATATAGAGATACGAAGATGTGCCTTACATAAGAAAGAAAGGTGGGTGGTCTGTGACTTCGTGAGGTGTTCTATTGTACTCGTCGACAACGTCCGAGCGGAGACGCGGCCATAGGTTTTGGGGTTCGTCGTTCATCGTGCATCGGAGGCGAGTAACGATCGTCTGATTAGTGCGCTCGTTTAGGCCATTACGCTGCGGGCGTTGTGTACTTGTTAAAAGCTGTTGAATATGGTTGTGCTTGAGGAACTGCTTAAATTTTCCGGCAGTGAATCTTGTGCCGCGGTCGGAAAGGAGCTTTTGCGGCTTTTCAGCAGGCAAGAGATGTACGCGTCGCAAGGCTCGTTCTTGTGTGTGAAAGCCCAGACATAACGGGCGACATGATCAACGGCTAAGTGAATGAATCTTTTGGATGAGCCGTAGTTGCCACAACCTCCGATAGTGTCCATGGCCAGAAGATCAAACGTTTGTTCTGCTGGTGGCAAAGACTCCAAGGAACCAAATTGTTTGGTCTTCGGTTTCTTGCAGCGCTGGCAAGGGTCGCAGTGGCGTATGTACTCGCTCACGTCGCTGATGATGTCGGGCCAATAGTACTGTGGAGAGAGAAGCTGCAATGTCTTCTTTACCCCGACATGACCGAAAGCGTCATGAACTTTTTGGAGAAGAGAAGACCGGGGGAAAAAGGCACATAGACTTTTCGTATTCCTCCGCGTGTCACTACACTCAGTCCGTTCTCAATGGTATGCTTTCCGGGTGGTTTGTCGTTGTGATGCTCTCGCAGTTGCTCAGTAGATAGGAGTTGAACTACCGGGCTTCGAGATAGTGCATCAGCTTTAATGTTGTCAATGCCCTTTTGGTGTTTGATGTTCACGTCGTACATGGAGTTTCAAGGACCACCGGAAAAGTTGGCCTCGGGGATTCTTGATGTTTTAAGCCATTGCAACACTGCGTGACCTGTGATCACAGTGAAAGGTTTCCCGTGTAGATAGCAGTGCCATTTATCGATGGCGTCAACAATTGCCAAACATTCGAGTACTGTGATGGCGTAATTAATTTCGTGTTTTAGTAACATCCGTGAATGGTATGCAATTTGGTGTTCTCTACCTTCATCATCAGCCTGCTTCAAGATGGCGCCGATACCTCTGTTGGATGCATCGCATTATAGCACACAAGGCTTATTGGCATCGTAGATGTTAAGGATTCGATCTTCTGTCAAGCGTTTCTTGAGCTCAGTGAAAGCCAGTTCACACTCCGCATTCCAGTTCCAGGTGGCGTCTTTGCTGAGCAGGCGTGTCAGTGGATCAGCGATTTGACTGAAGTGGTCGATGTATCGCCGGTAAATATCGACAGTGCCGAGAAAACGCTGCAACTCTTTAGGGCGTGATGGTGTCGGAAACCGTAAGATTGCGTCGACATCGCTTTGCTTCCGAGTGACGGTGCCATGCGAAACCTTTTGTCCCAGGTACTCAAGTTAGGTTCGAGCGAATTGACATTTCTTTAGTTTCAGCTTGACGCCTTCGCTTTTGAAAGCTTTCAAAACGCCCTCCAGATGCCTCAGATGGTCTGGAAACGTGTCAGAGTAGACAACAATGTCATCGAAGTAATTTGTGACGTTTTGCAAACGGTGTTTTGCCAATATAAATTTGAGAGCCCGTTCGAAGGTGGCTAGAGCATTCCGAAGGCCAAAAGGCACGATGAGCCACTCGTAGTGACCGGTACGTGTGACAAACGCCGTTTTCGAAATGTCATCAGAGTGAATCTTCACGTGCCAGTAACCTGACGTTATGTCTAATGTCGAGAAGTACGTAAATTTCCCCAGAGAATCGAGAACGTCATCTATGCGAGGGATGGGCTGATAATCAGGCACCGTCAATTCGTTCATTTTGCGGTAGTCGATGCAGAAGCGCGTGCATCCTTCCTCCTTTTTCTCTGCCAGAAGTGCTGGTGCAGCATATGGGGAGGTAGATAGTCGTATGACACGTTGCTTGAGAAGCTCATTGATCTGTCTGTCCATTTCAACGCTGTCAGTTTCTGAGCATCGATAGGGAGCTCTACGAATCGGAAAATTGTTGGTGAGATGAATGCGATGCATTTCGCCCTTGATGCACCCAATGTCTGTCTGTGACTTTGAAGAAATGTCATCGTACTTGTGGATAAGGTGCTTCAATGCCAACTGTTGAGTTTTATTTAGATGTAGTACATCGCATACTTCAGCACCTTGCAAACACGCGCCCATGTTAGCCGTGGTGTGGTTTTGTGTACGACAATGGAGAATGTCTTTCCCTTGGCGTAGAGTCATGGTGTTAAGGTCCAGCGACAAGATAAAGAGGCAAGCACTATCCAAGCCAAGAAGTAAGTTGCTCTTCATGCCTTGTAGAACATGAGCCTGAATTTCTCTTGACACTTTTTCTATCTGTGCCTTTAGATTAACGCGACCCGAAGTTTGGGTAGATGATGTGACTTGTTGAACTGAGATGCATGAATTCCTCATTATTTGCAGGTGAAGTGCCTTCAGCACTGCTTGGCTGATACAGGTAATCATAGCTCCGGTATCAAGTGTAGCGCTGACAGGGTACCCGTTAATGAGGGCATCAAACTAAACTACATGAACTCTTGGTCGCCCTCCTCGTTTCCCTGCTTGGTGGAGAAGGCGGAAATGCTTGCACGTCGTGGGCATTCATTATGCCAGTGCATCTGTCGCGGTAAGCAATCCATCGCGCAGTGTTTGTACTCATGTTGATGATGATGATGAAAAACATTTATTATAAAAGAGAGAGGTACGGGGCCAAAGCATGACCCCGCTACATGGTCGGCGTCTTTAATCCGGGACACCGCATGACGAGGCCCTACTCGCGCCCATCTCACCAGAGCCCATTGAGACTCTAGTGATGAGCAGTTGAGGAGGGCAGTCTCCCATGCCTCTCGGGAAGGGGTAGAGGAAGGGGGTAGGTGGGGATTTTTTGGACATGCCCATAACATGTGGAAGATGTCACACGTCTCCCCACAGTGTGGGCACCGCCCATCTGTTTTCGCATCGAAATGTTTTAGGACTGCAGGACAGAATAGAGTACCTGTCTGCAGGCGCCTTAGAGTTCGCTCTTCTGCCTTACTCAGCCCCTTTGCAGGAGCCGGGTAAAGGCGGTGGGTGTCGCGATAATAGGTCAGAATTTCTTTGAACCGCAGCAGCGGTGTATTGGCATCCGAGACATAAGAGCCAAGGTAAGGAGCCCGGTGAGTAAGCGCTCGGGCGGCAGCGTCAGCGGCCTCATTACCTCGTAAGCCCTGATGGCCAAGAGCCCATACGATGCGTTTTGGGGCTGGAGCAGCGAGAGGCCGTTTTAGAATGTGGCTGGCTAGGGGGAATATCTCTCCTACCAAGTAATGAGCACAGGCTTTCCGGGAGTCCATGATGATAACTGTTTGCACTCACGCACGGGTGTTCGTACCGGGGTATTGCGTGGACGCTGAATAGTTCTGTCACTTGTTACGTTAATCTGTGTATACCGAGCTGGTGGAAGGCACTGCAACTTCACTCTCTGCATGGTTGACTTTACACGAAGTGCAGCTGTAAGCCATGCCACTGGTGTAGACGAGGTAAGCGCAGCAAGCGCCATCTCCATATGCGCATGAAAGCCGTCGTTGAGCCCTGATATAAGATTCGTGTCCTTTAGGTCAGCGAGGCGTCCGAGAGACATTTTTTTGTTATAGTATTCCTTCAAGCTCTGGCCTGTTCGCAACCGGCAATGAATGAATTGGCGAAAAGAATCAACGACGCCGCTCGAAAAGTGTTCCTTCATGTGTTCACATAAGCTTTCCCAAGACGCGTCTGTGTCGAAAACCTTGGTGAGAAACCATCGGAAAGCCTCACTTTCAAGGTAATCGGAGAAGTAGCACAGCTTGTCTCACTCCGTCCATGCTGCGGCTGCAGTCGTCACCTCAAAGAGCCGGAGACACTTGTCAAAGGGGACATCCGTAGATGCTCCCGAGTACTTCGGGATGTTGATGACTTTCTTGGATATGGCCATGATGAAGGGCACGGTAGATCCTCTCGGCTAGTGTGACGCAGGAGACGTGATGGCTGTACGAAGAACCATTTATTTGTCTTCGTCTTCCTCCTTCTCTACCGTTCCACCACAGCGTTCTCGTGTGGTTCGTCACACATATATCTGATTAAAACGGAAACAATGTAGGACGAGTCCCTTGCGCAGATGATTGACACAGGTGAGTTGCAGTTACAAACTCAGAGCTCATTTTTATTTACCGACTACAGTTAGGCCTTCTGTCGCACTACAAGAATAAAACTCACCTGCACGTCTACTGTCCATGCTGTTGGGAGGAGCATTGGCGGGAAAGGCATCGAGTTCTTCGGGAGAAACAGGTGCGTAAACAGGGGCAGGTGGTAGAGGAGGAAGGGTGTAAACAGGAAGTGGTTGAGGGTATGCTTGAAGGTAGAAGTAGTAGTTGGGCACGTAGTAGTTCTGGCCCACCGGGGGACGTGAGAAGTAGTTCTGGAAGCCGGTCTAATCTGTGAGAGGAAGCAATCGAAAAGTGACAACGAAGCAGGACCCTCTCCAACAAGCAGCTCTCTCAGAACCCTCATCGTCCATTATTTTAATTAGTACTTACGTGCATGACTGAACTAATAAATTTTTTTCACGTGGCTCAGCCAGCGGTAAACATGAAACGTAAACATGGAACAAAACTCAGAATTAGCGTCCAGATTTCATTTATTAGGGAGAGTGGTATCGCTATTTTGTAGAAATCCGGGCGCCCAGCCCCCTTCACAAATGACACGTATAGGAGATATGAGAAAGGTCTTTGAGATGGCAACGCTAGCTTATTCTGTACTAAACGCAGGTACCCTCCCCTTCATTGCCAGCTTTTATCTTCTTCAACACCCTGGTTCTTAAGAGACTGAATTTTTGAGATTATATAGGCGCAACCAGCTGATGTCAGTTGAAGCAAGCGTTGCTGTAAACTTCCGCTTCAATTGTTGGAGGTTCTAGGTTCGATTTCCAGTGACGTCGGGCATCGAGCGGTTTTTCTGAAGGGGAAAGAGGTGCCATTACTTAGCTCTCAATAGAATGGGTACTCGTATATTCCCGAGTTTGTCTCCTTTCAGCGCTCTAATACCTGTCAGTAACTGTACCTCCCACTAGCCCGACAAGCTGCCTATCTTGCAAAAAAGCACAAAGCGCGAAATTTGCTCAATGAAATCCGCTACCTGTCTATAAGTTATGGGGGCCCATTCCTATTTAAAAAATGAAAAATTCATAGCCTCAGAAGAATACTAAGCACGCGATCAAACTCGCTGTTTGTACCGGTCATTCCCCTGAAACTCGTGATAAACGGCCCTTCATTATTTTCATGGCACATATTATAAGCTCGTCATGGTTGAAAATACAGAGCCATTTCAATGTCAGTTTATTTTGATCGAGTATTTTACTAGATGAGCATGCCATCTTCGATCCGGTTGAATGGTGGTATACCTCTGGAATCGCGTTCTATTTCTCCTGAAAGATGGCTATTCCTTCCGCCCTGACAACGACTCACCCCACAATACTCCTTCACGCGACCGAGTCAACATTTTAAAGGTGGCAGTCCTCTGCTAAAATTGAGTTAACGGTCAGGTTCCACATATAATTTATAGCCTTTCCCTTATAGTCGTGTCATGTCATGAGACTGCCGACCATATAATTGCTCTTCCGTGTATACTCTTCTCCGGTATTTCTTATGTTGCTTGTTCTGATTACTTTCGTATTCCACCTCTTAGCTTGCCTCATATTAAACGGCAGTTATTACAGAAGCAAAATGCATGTCAGCAGTTGAACAGCTGCTCACAGAACGGCTTTATGCTCACAATAAATAGACTGCCTAGTACACTAAATCGTTAACTACTTTCTCTAAACACACTATCAAAGTTTTGTGTTAACAATTAACCACCACGGTACGGGTTCATGCTCTCCGATAAATGGCTGCCAAGTACTTCAAATTGTTAACAACGCTTTCCAAACACTGTATCAGACGCTCACGGGACCACCTAGTGCTCTCCCATAGCAGAGTACTAAGTACCCTAAATTGTTCACCCGTTTTTTTTAAACAGTGCATGAAAGCATTTGATATATTCATATAGTAAGCATTTACTGCACGTGTTTGCACATGCTTGCATGCTGCCTGTCAGGCTCTGTCATTCAAGAAGTGTGTGACTTTATTACCGTGATGAAGTTAATAAATTGGCAGATTCCACACACTGTTAAAATCGACGATATGCGAAGCACGGATGAGAAAGGTGTTTATGTCACTTGAAAGTAAGCAGAACGTTACCAGGTGTACGTAAATGATGTCGTACATGACTTCGATGTCATGATTATCATCTTTGAATGTGTTGCTTACCATCGTCAACTATTCACGTCACGTGCTACTAAACTTAGTATATGTGGAGCTAACGAAACGACCACGTGCACGCTAAGAGCGTGGTATGTTGTCATGTTCTTACACGTTACGCGTGTCAGGATTATCATGTTTGCACCAGTCATATAATATCGTCATCCATTGACGTCACGTAACATGAAGGTCGGTATATGTGAAGCTAGCAAAACGGCCGTGAGTGCATAATAAAGGCCTATATACTGCAATGTAGCGTTGACGCGCGCGTACAATGGTGTCACAGAACGAGCGCTCCCAAAGGGCGCGCCGCCAAGTTCTCGCGACGAAACGCCAGAGTGGAGCCGTGAGGACAACGATAAAGAAAAAAAAGAGAAAACAAACATCTAAAGATTCCCCGGGCGCGCGACCCTCCCCTCTCGGAAGCGTAGGCTCGCTGACAAACCTCCTCACCCCACCACGGCAACCGAGCAAGCACTCGAATTTTCTAGATGGAAAGGGGCGTGGTTGAAGCCGGGTTGAGTCATCTGTCGCGGCCAGCATTCGAACCGTCTCGCCCTCTCCCCAACCTTCGCTGCGTATCGCGCCGATGAAATGACGAGACCCTTCTGGAATCTCGCGCGGAGGGTATTTAATCGAGCAGCCGAGGTGAGAGATCAGGAGAAGGCGGAAGTTAGCGCCAGAGCGCGTAGGGATTCTGCCGTGTAGTCGGCGAAGGTTTTGTCCGTAGAGACAAAGCAGGAGAAGAAGAGGATTTCCACCTTAGGGGTGAAGACTCGAGCTACAGGCAAGAGTGTGTGTCTACCGCTATTGAGCGAAGACGCGTGGCAACAGCTGCGTGTCCCAAGCCGACGTGTTTCCGGCGAAGAAGTTTGAAGCTTGGAGAGTGGCAAATTGAAGACGCGAGGTTTCCTGGAAGAGAAACTTCGGCGAGGTTTCTTGGAAGCTAAACTTCGAGGACAGCGGAACGACAACAACGCTGGACTTTGAGTGAGTGATTCTCGGATTAGTATCATCCAGACTTTTGTTCCAAGAACTTTGGACTGAATAGGTTTCCTATCCCTTTAGTCTTTAAGTGTCTTGGTTGTTCAATGCATGCGACTGCACTGTAGTGCGTATTGTTGTCTGTGTCCGTTGTTTCGAGTGGAGCTGTTTGTACTGTGTAGTACGTTGTTTGTTTGGTGATATATTGTACTCAACTATTGTGGAGAGTGCATACTTGTGTGTTGTTTTGATCTGCAATTATTGAGAATATAATTTCAATTGTTTATCAACTCTCGGCTCAGACTTGTTCTTTGGGCCACAGCCGGCGTCCGCTGGCGCGCCAAAAAGGACCACTTCTAAAAAATCCACGCTTTTGTGGTGCGGTTCGGGGGGGGGGCGATACTTCTGCCCTTAGAATTAGCCCGGCGATTGCCTCCCTAATTAACGGGACCTGTGGGACAATTATTCTGGCGTCTGCGACAGGACCTTTTGGTGCGCAGTGTGTCCAAAGTAGTGAGAAAGAGCCTCGAGTTGTTTATAGTGCTATCGGAACAATTTTGTGTGTTGCTCTGTGTTCTCGTTAACGAGTGCAGTGGAGTGTTCCGATAGACTGATTTAGGCAGATACTTTTTGCACGCGGCAAGGTTTTACTTGCGAGACACAATGGATCTCGAAAAGTTAGTCGCTCTTGGTGAGAAGATGGGTCTTTCTGGCGCCGAACTACGGAAGTGGGTCACCCAGATGGAAAAAGAAGAAAGAGAGAGGGCCAAAGAAGAAAAAGGAGCGGAGTTGGAGCGAGAGAGGTTGGCAGCTCAGAGAGCGAAAGAAGAAAGAGAGCAGCAATTAAAATTGGAGCTGGAGAGAGAAAAGTTGGCAGCTGAAAGGGCGAGGGAAGAAAGAGAAGCAAAGGAGCGACAGCTGAAAGAAGAAAGAGAGGCAAGGGAGCGACAGCTGAAAGAAGAAAGAGAGCTGCAATTGAAGTTGGAGCTGGAGAAAGAAAGACTGGCAACTGAGAAGGCGAAAGAAGAAAGAGAGGAAAGGGAACGGCAGCGGCAGCACGAGATGGAACTCGAGCGGCTCCGTTTGCAACAGCGAAGTGAAACTCCCGTCCAAGCTAGAGTTGGAAGCAGCGAACGGGAAGATCATGGCTTCTGCTTGAACCCAAGCAAGCTGCTCGTGGCGTTTGATTAAAGGAAGGACGACCTTGACGCGTACCTTCACCGATTTGAGACGATTTCGAGGAGCCAGAATTGGCCGGAACATCAATGGGCAACTGCTTTGAGTACCTGTTTGAGTGGTGAAGCGCTCAGTGTGTACGGTAGGCAGACGCCAAATGATGCAGCCAACTATGCAAAGGTGAAAGCTGCTTTGCTGAAGCGATTTAGATTTACCGTGGAAGGATTCCGGGACAGATTTCGGACAGGAAAGCCAGCTTATGGTGAGACGGCTACGCAGTATGCCGCCCGACTTTGCCATTATTTCGACAGATGGATTGAACTTTCTGGGACAGCGCAGGAGTACGGTGAACTTAGAGGGCTTCTAATTAGAGAACAATTTCTTACTAGTTGCCACCCAAGCCTGTCGCTGTACTTGAAAGAGAGGAAAGTTAGGTCACTTGAAGACATGCTTGAATTAGCTGATCAATTCTTGGAAGCGCAAGGTGGAACTAATTTGGCCAGGGTCAAGAAGGAGTGTCCTGAAGATTCGAAGAAGTCGGCTCCCGAAGAAAAGAAGCGTGCACCGGAGAGCATTCCGCGTTGTTTTCTGTGTAACCGAGTGGGTCATCGCGCGAAGAACTGTCGAACGATCATTAGGAGCCCTACGGTTGTAAAATGATTTAAGTGAGGTCAGACTGAACACAAAGCAGACGCATGTCGAAACAGAGCGAGGCAAACTCACCAGGTGCCCTGTGCGCTAGCGGCACCGAAATCCGATGATAATGCCGTCACCGACGGATTTGTAGAGTTGAAAATTGGGGAGAAAATCCCTATTGTGGGTGCTGTAATGACAAAACAGCCAACCGGTGTTTCGAAGGGTATGCCAACGCTGACTGGAAAAGTTGCGGACAAAAAGGTTACGGTGTTAAGAGATACCGGTAGCTCCACGGTTATCGTGCGGAGAAATTTGGTACGGGAAAGTGAGTTAACAGGCAAAACGAAACCGGTTTGCCTGATTGACCGTACGGTTCGGATGCTTCCCGAAGCAGAAATTGAGGTTGAAACCCCGTACTTCAGCGGGAAGGTTACTGCTTTATGCATGACGACCCCCCTGTACGACCTTGTCATCGGAAACATCGACGAGGCGCGAGGACCGAATGATCCGGAATGTTAGGGAGAAGACCCCAAGATAGAGTCCTCGCCAACCCAGCGACCGCGAGATACAGTGGAGGAGCAGCCCATGACGGATCTCACTAGAGCCCAAGATGAAGCCGCGGTGCAAGAGACAGTGAATGAGAAGATGATCGTGTTGGATGAGTCCACGGGCCAGGCAGCTGGACTTACGTCGGCACGACCTCAACTGACCGACAATGTAAGGATGCCGGAGTCGGCCAGCCAGGCACAATGTCGTGACATGAACAAGCGGTTGAATAACCGGACAGGATCGGTTGAGCGTCATGACCCGTTAGCAGTGTCGGAATTGCCAACGATGGCTGAGACGCCGCCTCAGATACCGTCGTTGGAAGGGGCTCGCCGGAACAAAACGAGCAAAAACAATAAGAAGAGATCGAGAGAGCACCGTAAGAAAGGGCGCAAGCGCCGCTCGAAATACACAAGATAGGTGCTGAGGTGGAATCGAATTGTGCTTGGCAGGGCTGAGTGCTATATTTTGTGTTAATGTTCTTGATAGCCTGTGTCACAAGTGTTGAAGTGTTTGTGCTGTGACGTGATGTATAGTATTGTAGAATTGTGGTAATGAGAGCTTTGTACATTTGTATTGTTTGGAATATGTGATGGAGTGTTGCATTCATGTACCTGTGGCTATATTTCATGTGTTGTGGAATTCAATTACAATGTACAGTTTTATTGAGAGATCTATTGTGAATGTGAAGTGTCATGAGCGACGGATTGTGTTACAGTCTGTGAGAGTGTGTGGTGACTGTTCGCGCTCGATTGTGTGGTTTTGAATGTTATGAGATAATATTCTTAAAGTGGGGGGCAGTGTCACAGAACGAGCGCTCGAAAAGGGCGCGCGCCAAATTCTCGCGACGAAATGCCGGAGTGGAGCCGCGAGGATAACGATAAAGAAAAAAAAGAGAAAACAAACATTTAAATATTCCCCTGGCGCGCGACCCTCCCCTCTCGGAAGCGTAGGCTCGCCGACGAACCTCCTCACCCCACCACGGAGGCCGAGCAAGCACTCGAATTTTCTAGATGGAAAGGGGCGTGGTTGAAGCCGGGTTGAGTCATCTGTCGCGGCCAGCATTCGAACCGTCTCGCCCTCTCCCCAACCTTCGCTGCGTATCACGCCGATGAAATGACGAGAACCTTCTGGAATCTCACGTGGAGGGTGTTTAATCGAGCAGCCGAGGTGAGAGATCAGAAGAAGACGGAAGTTAGCGCCAGAGCGCGTAGGGATTCCGCCGTGTAGTCGGCGAAGGTTTTGTCCTTAGAGACAAAGCAGGAGAAGAAGATGATTTCCACCTGAGTGGTGACGACTCGAGCTACAGGCAAGAGTGTGTGTTTACCGCTATCGAGCGAAGACGCGAGGCAACAGCTGCGTGTGTGAAGCCGACGTGTTTCCGGCGAAGAATTTTGAAGCTTGGAGAGTGGCCAATTGAAGACGCGAGGCTTCCTGGAAGAGAAACTTCGAGGGCAGCGGAACGACAACAGCGCTGGACTTTGAGTGAGTGATTCTCAGAAGAGTATCATCCAGACTTTTGTTCCAAGAACTTTGGACTGAATAGGTTTCCTATCAATTTAGTCTTTAAGTGTCTTGGTTGTTCAATGCATGCGACTGCATTGTAGTGCGTAGTGTTGTCTGTGTCCGTTGTTTCGAATGGGGCTGTTTGTATTGTGTAGTACGTTGTTTGTTTGGTGATATATTGTACTCAACTACTGTGGAGAGTACATACTTGTGTGTTGTTTTGATCTGCAAATATTGAGAATATAATTTCGTTTGTTTATCAACTCTCGGCTCTGACTTGTTCTTTGGGCCACAGCCGGCGTCCGCTGGCGCGCCGAAAAGGACCACTTCTAAATTGTCCACGCTTTCGTGGTGCGGTTCGGGGGGCCGATACTTCTGCCCTTAGAATTTGCCTGGCGATCGCCTCCCTAATTAACGGGACAAGTCTGACGCCAGGCGCGATCCGTCAGCGCGGCCCAATGGCAACTGGCGCGAAATGCGACATGCTGCATCTCGCACCGATCTGTAACCCAAACTAAGGTTCGCAGATGAAACAAGTGTTCTTTTTTCATCTAGGCACCGTATCCTAATTAACACTGCGCCTCCCCCATTTAGTGACAGAGGGACGCTGGACGCTTTGAAACGGGCATGCGTCAAAGCCACGCAGCGCGGCGCGCCCCTGCGAGTATATGGCAAGACTGGCGTCTGGCGTGGCAACGATGGCCTGACGCGAGGAACAGAACACCGGCGAGTACGCGCACCACGTCACGTCGAAATGTATTGGTGCCTTGACTGTTGCATGTAGCCATGTTCTCGAAATACACGCATCTCATGATTATCATGTTTCTACCAGTCAGATATTTTCGCCATTCATTTACGTCACGAATTACCATATTTGGCATATATGAAGCTAGCGAAACGGTGGCGAGCGCATAATGAAAGTGGCATGTAGTCATGTTGTATATGACACAAAAGTCGTCATTATCATGTTTGGATGTGTCATTTACCTATGTAGTCCGTTCGCGTCACGTAATACCAAGTTTGGCACATGTGAAGCTAGCGAAGTAGCTGCGAGTGCAACATGAGCGTAGCACGTAATCATGTTGTTACATGACACGCGTCACATGAGTATCATGTTTGCACAAGTCACATACCTTTGTCATCCATTCACGTATTGTAATACGAATTTTGGTATATTTGATGCTAGCGAAGCGGCCGCGAGCGCATCATGAACGTGTGTTCATGATGCGCTCACGTCAGTGTTTTTAAACAAGTATTTTTAAAAGAAGTGTTTTTAAAAACATCTATTGATCAACATTTTGACATCACGAAAAAATCCCTTCATCTAGGAAAGCGTGACGCATTTTATGCTGATCTCTCTCTGTGGATGGCGCCAGGATGAAACAGGCCATCAATCAATCAATTGAGAACTCGATTTCAAAAAATAAATTATGGTTTCAACTCTTATTCGCCCAAAAACTGTGTCCCTCTATTCTCTCTCTACTCATTGTCTTTGCCATTAAGTTTGCCACAACAAATATCTGAACAAAAATGGCAGATGCCACGTACAGTGGGAATCGATAAAATGCGAAGCACGAATGGGAAATGTTATGTCATTTTAAAATAGGCACTACATTACGAGGTGGAGGTAAATGATGCCATACGTGACTTCTGTGTCATGATTATCATGTGTTTGATTGTGTCGTTTACCTTCGTCACCTCTTCAAGTGACGTGCTACCAAATTTATATACGTGGAAATAGCGAAATAGTCACGAGCACGCTATGAGCGTGGTATGTTGTCATGTTCTTACATGACATGCGTGTGAGGATTATCATGTTTGCACTAGTCATGTATTTTGCCTTCCATTGACGTCCCGTAACAACAAATTTGGTATATGTGCCGCTGGCGAAACTGCCGCGGGTGCTTCATGAAGACCCAATTTACTCCAGTGTAGCGTTGACGCGCGTGAACGCTGGGCACAGCGACACTGTAGTATACGTTAGCGAAACGCGAACACTCTATTGTCAGGCGCCAGCCGTGACCAGCGTCCGTAGCCGCAACCCGACTTAAACAGTGCGAAACGCAACATGCTGCATTTTGCGTCGATGCGTTACCCAGACTACACTGCGTATCCCTCTTTTCGTGACGGAGAAACGGCGGAAGTAGTGAAACGCGCACGCGTCATAGCAACGCTGCGCGGAGTGCGCCTGCGAGTATATGGCAGGACCGGCGTGACGCGACGAAATGAACGCCTGGGAGCACGCGAACCTCATCACGTCAAAGTGTATTGGTGCCTTGACTGCGGCATGTAGTCATGTTCTCATATGATGCGGATCTCATGATTGTCAGGCTTGCCCCAGCCACATAATTTCGTCATCCATTGGCGTCACGTAATACTAAATTTGGCAATGTGAAGCTAGCAAAACGACCACGAGCTCATCATCAGTGTGACTTGTAGTGATTTTGTTACATGACACGCACCTCATGTTTATCATGTTTGCTCCAGTATCATACCTTTGTCATCCATTCACGTCTTGTAATACCAAATTTGGTACAAGAGAAGCTAGCGAAACAGCCACCAGCGCATCATTAGGGTGACATGTAGCCATTTTGTTACATGACACGCATGTCATGATTTTCTTGTTAGAGTGTGTCACTTGTGTTCGCCATGCACCCATGCCATACCGTACCAGTTTTGCAACATTCCATGTGAACAAAACCATCGCCAGAGCTGCAAGACCATGAATTGTAAATCATGACATTCATGACATACATGTCATGATTTTCATGTTATGACTAGGGTTATATATTCTTCATACAATCACGTTATGTCATATGAAGTTTGGTATTCATACTGTTATCAAAACGGCCAGGAGAGCTAAAAATCGTAGGCGGCTTGATATTTAGATAGATAGATAGATAGATAGATAGATAGATAGATAAGGTCAAAGTCGCCGAAATACACGGAAACACTTCGCATTTGAAACAAATCACGCATACGGTCATCACAAATACAAGCTCGCATTGATCACCCCCAAAAAGTTGGGATCCCATCTTGTCCCACTAAATGTTTTTGTGACTAATTCATGCTCAGAACGGTGCTAGTTGAAATGACCATCCCAGTGTCATCGGTCACACACGTTATTGTAAAGAAGAGGATGTACTCCGGCGCAAAGACAGCAGAAAAAGTGAAGCCACCACTGGCACGCTGAACGACACGAGAGAGAGAAACAGCTTTGTTGAAAGAGAGAGAGAGAAAAACAGCTTTATTGACTCCGTGGACATCACTTGAAGACGTAGTCGACGCTCTGGACCACGAACAAAGTGGCAGAAATGTTCCCTAAACTGCGAGCGGCGTTCCACGAACATCAAACTGGCAACCTCGCAAACTACCAGGAAATGGAACCTTGATGGCGTCCGTGTCAAACTCTCATCCTCTCCGAATATCGAGAAACGCAGCCTTGATGGCGTCCTTGTCGAATTCTCGTCTTTTCCGAATATCAATAAATGCAGACTTGATGGCGTCCTTGTGGGCGTTGCTTCTTCTTAGATGGTGGTACTCGGGTTGCTACCACCGAAAGGATCTGCGGAGTTGGTCCGGGACGCGATGTAACTGCGTACTTCTTCAGCATTACGTTTCAGCATGGCGAAGTTGCTGAACGAGTAGCCCAGGACACAGGCACAGCTCAGGATGGCTACGACGAGCATGACGACGATCACGTAGAGGTCACGGTGGTTGACGAAGACGACGGGAATGCTTAGGGGCGTCTCCAGCTCCGTCTCCTTAGTGGCCGCTCCTGCAAAGGCCCAGCGAGCCCAGGGACGCTGCGAAGCCCTGGACGGCCCCTCGTCGAATAGGAGAGGTGCCAGGAGCTCCGGCACCCGTCCTCGCCGTCGTCCTGGAGTCGAATGCCACGTCATCGTTCCGAGTCCTCCAATCCTTCTTCTTCTTCTTCTTCCCTTCTTCTCGCGGCTTTTACCCAATGCAGAGGATTGGCCGAGTGTTAGGTGAATTTCTTTTTTTAAAGATTTTCTTCGAAATACTTCTTTTATGACCTAGGAATAGCAAATGCAACGAACCTGATTACAAAATATTTGTATTTTAATGTATAAAGAATGAACAATTTGGCTCAACAATCTTTTATCCTACTGAAAAAACCTATATAATTCCATACAGTATCCGTATGCTTCAATACAGGGGTTACAGGAGCTAATACAGGAGCTGTACAGGAACCAAATGGGGGTAGATGGGTCTTATACAGGAGCTATATGATGGTATGTAGGAGCTGAATGGGACCTGGGCAGGACACATAGGGGTATGTAAGAGATATACAGGCATTATGGGTTTGGTATGTAGGACTCTCATCTAGCACAATATAGGAGCTAATGGGGCTGAAAGGGGGCCATACATAGGACTTGATAGGGCTCAATATCAACCTTGATAGTCAATGTAGTACATCAGTAAACTTATTAGACCAAATACCTAGGCATGCATAACATTTTTGTTTTTTTTTGTGTGTTTAAAGGGCTAAAATACTAAGTTTTTCAGCTCCATTAGTAGGCTGTACACAACCTCAAGAAATAACCAATTTTAACTAGTTCATATCATGAGACGCAAATATGTGCAAAAGTATAACAGATGAGTATATCAGATAATTACCAAAGAACTTTATTTCATTTGATCACCTTAATTGTACACGTGTTATATTTGCACAAATATTGCTGTTGAATTTATGAAAAAAAAGAATATTTTAAATGTTGTATTTGTGCAATGAATAATCTTTCTATGAGAAATCTCCAACAGAAAATAGTGAGTGAGTAATTTTCTATTATATGAACATACACAAGAAGATAAAAGACATATATTCCTTATATTCAGGAGAGATATACCAAGCCTCGCTCACGTGCTCTGTCATTGAACCAAGGCACAAAACACAAGGGGCCATGCAGGACTGCCAAGGAAGAGTGCGAATGAGCTCTACGAAGCTTGGACCTCGAGCAAAAAGTGCACACGACACAGACGAGAGGCAAGGTGTCTCTGTTATGACATAGCAATTGCGCTCTCTGGTCTAAACACACACAATGAAAGATATCGATGAAGTCTTTAATCTGTACAAGTACAAAATAAGTACATACAAACACATTAAAAAGGTTTTGCAATACTGGTATTGTTGAAAGAAAACTACATCCAATATTCAGATCAATTTTCCATGCACTGCTCAAAACGGTCGATCTGAGAGTTTGGTTGGCTTCGCACAAGCTTGCTCACTTGTGAACGGTACTTGACTGTGTTTATTCCTCAGAATCAGAATAAGAGCAAATAATTATAAAATTTCGTTTGGTGTGCTTCCATCTGAGCCTTTGAAAATGGCTTATGTACGTCTGCATCAAAGTATCTTCACCACTGGCCAACTAAGTATTTCTAATGCTACTCCTGTCCTACAACAAAATTGATTCAAATATACAGTTTAACTTTCAACACATTACTTTACATAGTTGAATAAGTGTTTGGGTGGCACAAGCTTGCTTGCTCGTAAAATGTACTTGGCTGTGTTTATTGCTCAAAAGCTAAATAGGAGCAAATAGTTCTCAAGATTTTGTTTCGTGTGCTTTCATCTGAACCTTAGAAAACTTCTTGTTGTACGCATTCATATATCACATCATTCCAACTCAACAGCTAATGGTCACGATACTCATGTCTTGCAAACAAGAGTTGCTCAAGTTGTTGTTTTGAGCTTCCATGCATTACTTGAAAAGGTTGGCAAGAGTGTTTAGTGGCACAAGTTTTCCTCTTTGTGATACTTGGCTGGGCTATCACTGAGAAGGTGTACATTAGCAAATATTTCTCCACGATTTGTTTTGTGCGCTTTTGACTGAACCTTTCAAAACAGCTTGTTGTATGCTTGCATGTATAGCATCATCCCCATTGGTCAGCTATTTGTAACAGTACTCTTGTCTTGCAAATAAAAGGGGTTCAATTTTTCATTTTGGGTTTCCATGTATTGCTTAAAATGGTTCATGAGAGTGTTTTTGTGGCACAATAATGCTTGTCTGTGATACTTGGCTGTGTTTATCACTCAGAAGGTGGACAAGAGAAAATAATTCTCCACGCTTTCTTTTGTGCGCTTCCATCTGAACCTTTCAAAACGTCTTTTTATATGCTTGCATGTACAGCATCATGCCGATTGGACAGCTATTTGCAACGGTACTCATGTCTTGCAAACAAAAGGGGCTCAATTTTTCATTTTGAGTTTCCACGTATTGCTTTAAATGGTTGACGAGAATGTTATTGTGGCACAAGAATTCTTGTCTGTGATACTTGGCAGTGTTTATCACTCAGAAGGTGGACAAGAGGAAATAATTCTCCACGCTTTGTTTAGTGCGCTTCTATCTGAAACTTTCAGAACGTCTTCTTATATGCTTGCATGTACAGCATCATGCCGATTGGGCAGCTATTTGCAACGGTACTCATGTCTTGCAAACAAAATGGGCTCAATTTTTCATTTTGAGTTTCCACGTATTGCTTGAAATGGTTCATGAGAGTGTTTTTGTGGCACAAGAATGCTTGTCTGTGATAGTTGGCTGTGTTTATCACTCAGAAGGTGGACAAGAAGAAATAATTCTCCACGCTTTGTTTTGTGCGCTTCCATCTGAACCTTTCAAAACGTCTTGTTATATGCTTGCATGTACAGCACCATGCCCATTGGACAGCTATTCGCAATGGTACTCATGTCTTGTAAACAAAAGGGGCTAAATTTTTCATTTTGAGTTTCCAGGTATTGCTTGAAATGGTTCATGAGAGTGTTTTTGTGGCACAAGAATGCTTGTCTGTGATAGTTGGCTGTGTTTATCACTCAGAAGGTGGACAAGAAGAAATAATTCTCCACGCTTTGTTTTGTGCGCTTCCATCTGAACCTTTCAAAACGTCTTGTTATATGCTTGCATGTACAGCATCATGCCCATTGGACAGCTATTCGCAATGGTACTTATGTCTTGCAAACAAAAGGGGCTCAATTTTTCATCTTGAGTTTCCACGTATTGCTTGAAATGGTTCATGAGAGTGTTTTTGTGGCACAAGAATGCTTGTCTGTGATAGTTGGCTGTGTTTATCACTCAGAAGGTGGACAAGAAGAAATAGTTCTCCACGCTTTGTTTTGTGCGCTTCCATCTGAACCTTTCAAAACGTCTTGTTATATGCTTGCATGTACAGCATCATGCCCATTTGACAGCTATTCGCAATGGTACTCATCTCTTGCAAATAAAATGGGCTCAATTTTTCATTTTGAGTTTCCGCGTATTGCTTGAAATGGTTCATGAGAGTGTTTTTGTGGCACAAGAATGCTTGTCTGTGATAGTTCGCTGTGTTTATCACTCAGAAGGTGAACAAGAAGAAATAATTCTCCACGCTTTGTTTTGTGCGCTTCCATCTGAACCTTTCAAAACGTCTTGTTATATGCTTGCATGTACAGCATCATGCCCATTGGACAGCTATTCGCAATGGTACTTATGTCTTGCAAACAAAAGGGGCTAAATTTTTCATTTTGAGTTTCCAGGTATTGCTTGAAATGGTTCATGAGAGTGTTTGTGTGGTACAAGAATGCTTGTCTGTGATACTTGGCTGTGTTTATCACTCAGAAGGTGGACAAGAAGAAATAATTCTCCACGCTTTGTTTTGTGCACTTCCATCTGAACCTTTCGAAACGTCTTGTTATATGCTTGCATGTACAGCATCATGCCCATTGGACAGCTATTCGCAATGGTACTCATGTCTTGCAAAGAAAAGGGGTTCAATTTTTCATTTTGAGTTTCCACGTATTGCTTGAAATGGTTCATGAGAGTGTTTTTGTGGCACAAGAATGCTTGTCTGTGATACTTGGCTGTGTTTATCACTCAGAAGGTGGACAAGAGGAAATAATTCTTCACGCTTTGTTTTGTGCGCTTCCATCTGAACCTTTCAAAACGTCTTGTTATATGCTTGCATGTACAGCATCATGCCCATTGGACAGCTATTCGCAATGGTACTCATGTCTTGCAAACAAAAGGGGCTAAATTTTTCATTTTGAGTTTCCAGGTATTGCTTGAAATGGATCATGAGAGTGTTTTTGTGGCACAAGAATGCTTGTCTGTGATACTTGGCTTTGTTTATCACTCAGAAGGTGGACAAGAGGAAATAATTCTCCACGCTTTGTTTTGTGCACTTCCATCTGAATCTTTCGAAACGTCTTGTTATATGCTTGCATGTGCAGCATTATGCCCATTGGACAGCTATTCGCAATGGTACTCATGTCTTGCAAACAAAAGGGGCTCAATTTTTCATTTTGAGTTTCCACGTATTGCTTGGAATGGTTCATGAGAGTGTTTTTGTGGCACAAGAATGCTCGTCTGTGATACTTGGCTGTGTTTATTACTCAGAATGTGGACAAGAGGAAATAATTCTCCACGCTTTGTTTTGTGCGCTTCCATCTGAACCTTTCGAAACGTCTTGTTATATGCTTGCATGTACAGCGTCATGCCCATCGGACAGCTATTCGCAATGGTACTCCTGTCTTGCAAACAAAAGGGGCTCAATTTTTCATTTTGAGTTTCCACGTATTGCTTGAAATGGTTCATGAGAGTGTTTTCGTGGCACAAGAATGCTCGTCTGTGATACTTGGCTGTGTTTATTACTCAGAATGTGGACAAGAGGAAATAATTCTCCACGCTTTGTTTTGTGCACTTCCATCTGAACCTTTCAAAACGTCTTCTTATATGCTTGCATGTACAGCATCATGCCCATTGGACAGCTATTCGCAATGGTACTCATGTCTTGCAATCAAAAGAGGCTCAATTTTTCATTTTGAGTTTCCACGTATCGCTTTAAATGGTTCATGAGAATGTTATTGTGGCACAAGAATTCTTGTCTGTGATACTTGGCTGTGTTTATCACTCAGAAGGTGGACAAAAAGAAATAATTCTCCACGCTTTGTTTTGTGCGCTTCCATCTGAACCTTTCAAAACGTCTTGTTATATGCTTGCATGTACAGCATCATGCCCATTGGACAGCTATTCGCAATGGTACTCATGTCTTGCAAATAAAATGGGCTCAATTTTTCATTTTGAGTTTCCGCGTATTGCTTGAAATGGTTCATGAGAGTGTTTTTGTGGCACAAGAATGCTTGTCTGTGATAGTTCGCTGTGTTTATCACTCAGAAGGTGAACAAGAAGAAATAATTCTCCACGCTTTGTTTTGTGCGCTTCCATCTGAACCTTTCAAAACGTCTTGTTATATGCTTGCATGTACAGCATCATGCCCATTGGACAGCTATTCGCAATGGTACTTATGTCTTGCAAACAAAAGGGGCTAAATTTTTCATTTTGAGTTTCCAGGTATTGCTTGAAATGGTTCATGAGAGTGTTTGTGTGGTACAAGAATGCTTGTCTGTGATACTTGGCTGTGTTTATCACTCAGAAGGTGGACAAGAAGAAATAATTCTCCACGCTTTGTTTTGTGCACTTCCATCTGAACCTTTCGAAACGTCTTGTTATATGCTTGCATGTACAGCATCATGCCCATTGGACAGCTATTGGCAATGGTACTCATGTCTTGCAAAGAAAAGGGGTTCAATTTTTCATTTTGAGTTTCCACGTATTGCTTGAAATGGTTCATGAGAGTGTTTTTGTGGCACAAGAATGCTTGTCTGTGATACTTGGCTGTGTTTATCACTCAGAAGGTGGACAAGAGGAAATAATTCTTCACGCTTTGTTTTGTGCGCTTCCATCTGAACCTTTCAAAACGTCTTGTTATATGCTTGCATGTACAGCATCATGCCCATTGGACAGCTATTCGCAATGGTACTCATGTCTTGCAAACAAAAGGGGCTAAATTTTTCATTTTGAGTTTCCAGGTATTGCTTGAAATGGATCATGAGAGTGTTTTTGTGGCACAAGAATGCTTGTCTGTGATACTTGGCTTTGTTTATCACTCAGAAGGTGGACAAGAGGAAATAATTCTCCACGCTTTGTTTTGTGCACTTCCATCTGAATCTTTCGAAACGTCTTGTTATATGCTTGCATGTGCAGCATTATGCCCATTGGACAGCTATTCGCAATGGTACTCATGTCTTGCAAACAAAAGGGGCTCAATTTTTCATTTTGAGTTTCCACGTATTGCTTGGAATGGTTCATGAGAGTGTTTTTGTGGCACAAGAATGCTCGTCTGTGATACTTGGCTGTGTTTATTACTCAGAATGTGGACAAGAGGAAATAATTCTCCACGCTTTGTTTTGTGCGCTTCCATCTGAACCTTTCGAAACGTCTTGTTATATGCTTGCATGTACAGCGTCATGCCCATCGGACAGCTATTCGCAATGGTACTCCTGTCTTGCAAACAAAAGGGGCTCAATTTTTCATTTTGAGTTTCCACGTATTGCTTGAAATGGTTCATGAGAGTGTTTTCGTGGCACAAGAATGCTCGTCTGTGATACTTGGCTGTGTTTATTACTCAGAATGTGGACAAGAGGAAATAATTCTCCACGCTTTGTTTTGTGCACTTCCATCTGAACCTTTCAAAACGTCTTCTTATATGCTTGCATGTACAGCATCATGCCCATTGGACAGCTATTCGCAATGGTACTCATGTCTTGCAATCAAAAGAGGCCGAATTTTTCATTTTGAGTTTCCACGTATCGCTTTAAATGGTTCATGAGAATGTTATTGTGGCACAAGAATTCTTGTCTGTGATACTTGGCTGTGTTTATCACTCAGAAGGTGGACAAAAAGAAATAATTCTCCACGCTTTGTTTTGTGCGCTTCCATCTGAACCTTTCAAAACGTCTTGTTATATGCTTGCATGTACAGCATCATGCCCATTGGACAGCTATTCGCAATGGTACTCATGTCTTGCAAACAAAAGGGGCTAAATTTTTCATTTTGAGTTTCCAGGTATTGCTTGAAATGGATCATGAGAGTGTTTTTGTGGCACAAGAATGCTTGTCTGTGATACTTGGCTTTGTTTATCACTCAGAAGGTGGACAAGAGGAAATAATTCTCCACGCTTTGTTTTGTGCACTTCCATCTGAATCTTTCAAAACGTCTTGTTATATGCTTGCATGTGCAGCATTATGCCCATTGGACAGCTATTCGCAATGGTACTCATGTCTTGCAAACAAAAGGGGCTCAATTTTTCATTTTGAGTTACCACGTATTGCTTGAAATGGTTCATGAGAGTGTTTTTGTGGCACAAGAATGCTCGTCTGTGATACTTGGCTGTGTTTATTACTCAGAATGTGGACAAGAGGAAATAATTCTCCACGCTTTGTTTTGTGCGCTTCCATCTGAACCTTTCGAAACGTCTTGTTATATGCTTGCATGTACAGCGTCATGCCCATCGGACAGCTATTCGCAATGGTACTCCTGTCTTGCAAACAAAAGGGGCTCAATTTTTCATTTTGAGTTTCCACGTATTGCTTGAAATGGTTCATGAGAGTGTTTTTGTGGCACAAGAATGCTCGTCTGTGATACTTGGCTTTGTTTATCACTCAGAAGGTGGACAAGAGGAAATAATTCTCCACGCTTTGTTTATTGCGCTTCTATCTGAAACTTTCACAACGGCTTGTTGTATGCTTGCATGTACAGCATCATGCCGATTGGACAGCTATTTGCAACGGTACTCATGTCTTGCAAACAAAATGGGCTCAATTTTTCATTTTGAGTTTCCACGTATTGCTTGAAATGGTTCATGAGAGTGTTTTTGTGGCACAAGAATGCTTGTCTGTGATAGTTGGCTGTGTTTATCACTCAGAAGTTGGACAAGAAGAAATAATTCTCCACGCTTTGTTTTGTGCGCTTCCATCTGAACCTTTCAAAGCGTCTTGTTATATGCTTGCATGTACAGCATCATGCCCATTGGACAGCTATTCGCAATGGTACTCATGTCTTGCAAACAAAAGGGGCTCAATTTTTCATTTTGAGTTTCCACGTATTGCATGAAATGGTTCATGAGAGTGTTTTTGTGGCACAAGAATGCTTGTCTGTGATACTTGGCTGTGTTTATCACTCAGAAGGTGGACAAGAAGAAATAATTCTCCACGCTTTGTTTTGTGCGCTTCCATCTGAACCTTTAGAAACGTCTTGTTATATGCTTGCATGTACAGCATCATGCCCATTAGACAGCTATTCGCAATGGTACTCATGTCTTGCAAACAAAATGGGCTCAATTTTTCATCTTGAGTTTCCACGTATTGCTTGAAATGGTTCTTGAGAGTGTTTTTGTGGCACAAGAATGCTTGTCTGTGATAGTTGGCTGTGTTTATCACTCAGAAGGTGGACAAGAAGAAATAGTTCTCCACGCTTTGTTTTGTGCGCTTCCATCTGAACCTTTCAAAACGTCTTGTTATATGCTTGCATGTACAGCATCATGCCCATTTGACAGCTATTCGCAATGGTACTCATGTCTTGCAAATAAAATGGGCTCAATTTTTCATTTTGAGTTTCCGCGTATTGCTTGAAATGGTTCATGAGAGTGTTTTTGTGGCACAAGAATGCTTGTCTGTGATAGTTGGCTGTGTTTATCACTCAGAAGGTGGACAAGAAGAAATAATTCTCCACGCTTTGTTTTGTGCGCTTCCATCTGAACCTTTCAAAACGTCTTGTTATATGCTTGCATGTACAGCATCATGCCCATTGGACAGCTATTCGCAATGGTACTCATGTCTTGCAAAGAAAAGAGGCTCAATTTTTCATTTTGAGTTCCCACGTATTGCTTGAAATGGTTCATGAGAGTGTTTTTGTGGCACAAGAATGCTTGTCTGTGATACTTGGCTGTGTTTATCACTCAGAAGGTGGACAAGAGGAAATAATTCTTCACGCTTTGTTTTGTGCGCTTCCATCTGAACCTTTCGAAACGTCTTGTTATATGCTTGCATGTACAGCATCATGCCCATCGGACAGCTATTCTCAATGGTACTCCTGTCTTGCAAACAAAAGGGGCTCAATTTTTCATTTTGAGTTTCCACGTATTGCTTGAAATGGTTCATGAGAGTGTTTTTGTGGCACAAGAAGGCTTGTCTGTGATACTTGGCTGTGTTTATCACTCAGAAGGTGGACAAAAAAAAATAATTCTCCACGCTTTGTTTTGTGCGCTTCCATCTGAACCTTTCGAAACGTCTTGTTATATGCTTGCATGTACAGCGTCATGCCCATCGGACAGCTATTCGCAATGGTACTCCTGTCTTGCAAACAAAAGGGGCTCAATTTTTCATTTTGAGTTTCCACGTATTGCTTGAAATGGTTCATGAGAGTGTTTTTGTGGCACAAGAATGCTCGTCTGTGATACTTGGCTGTGTTTATTACTCAGAATGTGGACAAGAGGAAATAATTCTCCACGCTTTGTTTTGTGCGCTTCCATCTGAACCTTTCAAAACGTCTTCTTATATGCTTGCATGTACAGCATCATGCCCATTGGACAGCTATTCGCAATGGTACTCATGTCTTGCAATCAAAAGAGGCTCAATTTTTCATTTTGAGTTTCCACGTATCGCTTTAAATGGTTCATGAGAATGTTATTGTGGCACAAGAATTCTTGTCTGTGATACTTGGCTGTGTCTATCACTCAGAAGGTGGACAAGAGAAAATAATTCTCCACGCTTTGTTTAGTGCGCTTCTATCTGAAACTTTCACAACGGCTTGTTGTATGCTTGCATGTACAGCATCATGCCGATTGGACAGCTATTTGCAACGGTACTCATGTCTTGCAAACAAAATGGGCTCAATTTTTCATTTTGAGTTTCCACGTATTGCTTGAAATGGTTCATGAGAGTGTTTTTGTGGCACAAGAATGCTTGTCTGTGATAGTTGGCTGTGTTTATCACTCAGAAGTTGGACAAGAAGAAATAATTCTCCACGCTTTGTTTTGTGCGCTTCCATCTGAACCTTTCAAAGCGTCTTGTTATATGCTTGCATGTACAGCATCATGCCCATTGGACAGCTATTCGCAATGGTACTCATGTCTTGCAAACAAAAGGGGCTCAATTTTTCATTTTGAGTTTCCACGTATTGCATGAAATGGTTCATGAGAGTGTTTTTGTGGCACAAGAATGCTTGTCTGTGATACTTGGCTGTGTTTATCACTCAGAAGGTGGACAAGAAGAAATAATTCTCCACGCTTTGTTTTGTGCGCTTCCATCTGAACCTTTAGAAACGTCTTGTTATATGCTTGCATGTACAGCATCATGCCCATTGGACAGCTATTCGCAATGGTACTCATGTCTTGCAAACAAAATGGGCTCAATTTTTCATTTTGAGTTTCCACGTATTGCTTGAAATGGTTCATGAGAGTGTTTTTGTGGCACAAGAATGCTTGTCTGTGATAGTTGGCTGTGTTTATCACTCAGAAGGTGGACAAGAAGAAATAATTCTCCACGCTTTGTTTTGTGCGCTTCCATCTGAACCTTTCAAAACGTCTTGTTATATGCTTGCATGTACAGCATCATGCCCATTGGACAGCTATTCACAATGGTACTCATGTCTTGCAAACAAAAGGGGCTAAATTTTTCATTTTGAGTTTCCAGGTATTGCTTGAAATGGATCATGAGAGTGTTTTTGTGGCACTAGAATGCTTGTCTGTGATACTTCGCTTTGTTTATCACTCAGAAGGTGGACAAGAAGAAATAATTCTCCACGCTTTGTTTTGTGCGCTTCCATCTGAACCTTCCAAAGCGTCTTGTTATATGCTTGCATGTACAGCATCATGCCCATTGGACAGCTATTCGCAATGGTACTCATGTCTTGCAAACAAAAGGGGCTCAATTTTTCATTTTGAGTTTCCACGTATTGCTTGAAATGGTTCATGAGAGTGTTTTTGTGGCACAAGAATGCTTGTCTGTGATACTTGGCTGTGTTTATCACTCAGAAGGTGGACAAGAGGAAATAATTCTTCACGCTTTGTTTTGTGCGCTTCCATCTGAACCTTTCGAAACGTCTTGTTATTTGCTTGCATGTACAGCATCATGCCCATCGGACAGCTATTCGCAATGGTACTCCTGTCTTGCAAACAAAAGGGGCTCAATTTTTCATTTTGAGTTTCCACGTATTGCTTGAAATGGTTCATGAGAGTGTTTTTGTGGCACAAGAATGCTCGTCTGTGATACTTGGCTGTGTTTATCTCTCAGAATGTGGACAAGAGGAAATAATTCTCCACGCTTTGTTTTGTGCGCTTCCATCTGAACCTTTCGAAACGTCTTGTTATATGCTTGCATGTACAGCGTCATGCCCATCGGACAGCTATTCGCAATGGTACTCATGTCTTGCAAACAAAAGGGGCTCAATTTTTCATTTTGAGTTTCCACGTATTGCTTGAAATGGTTCATGAGAGTGTTTTTGTGGCACAAGAATGCTTGTCTGTGATACTTGGCTGTGTTTATCACTCAGAAGGTGGACAAGAAGAAATAATTCTCCACGCTTTGTTTTGTGCGCTTCCATCTGAACCTTTCAAAGCGTCTTGTTATATGCTTGCATGTACAGCATCATGCCCATTGGACAGCTATTCGCAATGGTACTCATGTCTTGCAAACAAAAGGGGCTCAATTTTTCATTTTGAGTTTCCACGTATTGCTTGAAATGGTTCATGAGAGTGTTTTTGTGGCACAAGAATGCTTGTCTGTGATACTTGGCTGTGTTTATTACTCAGAAGGTGGACAAGAAGAAATAATTCTCCATGCTTTGTTTTGTGCGCTTCCATCTGAACCTTTCAAAACGTCTTGTTATATGCTTGCATGTACAGCATCATGCCCATTGGACAGCTATTCGCAATGGTACTCATGTCTTGCAAACAAAAGGGGCTAAATTTTTCATTTTGAGTTTCCAGGTATTGCTTGAAATGGGTTATGAGAGTGTTTTTGTGGCACAAAATTGCTCGTCTGTGATACTTGGCTGTGTTTATTACTCAGAATGTGGACAAGGGGAAATAATTCTCCACGCTTTGTTTTGTGCGCTTCCATCTGAACCTTTCGAAACGTCTTGTTATATGCTTGCATGTACAGCGTCATGCCCATCGGACAGCTATTCGCAATGGTACTCCTGTCTTGCAAACAAAAGGGGCTCAATTTTTCATTTTGAGTTTCCACGTATTGCTTGAAATGGTTCATGAGAGTGTTTTTGTGGCACAAGAATGCTCGTCTGTGATACTTGGCTGTGTTTATCACTCAGAAGGTGGACAAGAGGAAATAATTCTCCACGCTTTGTTTTGTGCGCTTCCATCTGAACCTTTCAAAACGTCTTCTTATATGCTTGCATGTACAGCATCATGCCCATTGGACAGCTATTCGCAATGGTACTTATGTCTTGCAAACAAAAGGGGCTAAATTTTTCATTTTGAGTTTCCACGTATTGCTTGAAATGGTTCATGAGAGTGTTTTTGTGGCACAAGAATGCTTGTCTGTGATACTTGGCTGTGTTTATCACTCAGAAGGTGGACAAGAAAAAATAATTCTCCACGCTTTGTTTTGTGTGCTTCCATCTGAACCTTTCAAAACGTCTTGTTATATGCTTGCATGTACAGCATCATGCCCATTGGACAGCTATTCGCAATGGTACTCATGTCTTGCAAACAAAAGGGGCTAAATTTTTCATTTTGAGTTTCCAGGTATTGCTTGAAATGGATCAAGAGAGTGTTTTTGTGGCACAAGAATGCTTGTCTGTGATACTTGGCTTTGTTTATCACTCAGAAGGTGGACAAGAAGAAATAACTCTCCACGCTTTCTTTTGTGCACTTCCATCTGAACCTTTTGAAACGTCTTGTTATATGCTTGCATGTACAGCATCATGCCCATTGGACAGCTATTCGCAATGGTACTCATGTCTTGCAAACAAAAGGGGCTCAATTTTTCATTTTGAGTTTCCACGTATTGCTTGAAATGGTTCATGAGAGTGTTTTTGTGGCACAAGAATGCTTGTCTGTGATACTTGGCTGTGTTTATCACTCAGAAGGTGGACAAGAGGAAATAATTCTTCACGCTTTGTTTTGTGCGCTTCCATCTGAACCTTTCGAAACGTCTTGTTATATGCTTGCATGTACAGCATCATTCCCATCGGACAGCTATTCGCAATGGTACTCCTGTCTTGCAAACAAAAGGGGCTCGATTTTTCATTTTGAGTTTCCACGTATTGCTTGAAATGGTTCATGAGAGTGTTTTTGTGGCACAAGAATGCCCTTCTGTGATACTTGGCTGTGTTTATTACTCAGAATGTGGACAAGAAGAAATAATTCTCCACGCTTTGTTTTGTGCGCTTCCATCTGAACCTCTCGAAACGTCTTGTTATATGCTTGCATGTACAGCATCATGCCCATCGGACAGCTATTCGCAATGGTACTCCTGTCTTGCAAACAAAAGGGGCTCAATTTTTCATTTTGAGTTTCCACGTATTGCTTGAAATGGTTCATGAGAGTGTTTTTGTGGCACAAGAATGCTTGTCTGTGATACTTGGCTGTGTTTATCACTCAGAAGGTGGACAAGAGGAAATAATTCTTCACGCTTTGTTTTGTGCGCTTCCATCTGAAACTTTCACAACGGCTTGTTGTATGCTTGCATGTACAGCATCATGCCGATTGGACAGCTATTTGCAACGGTACTCATGTCTTGCAAACAAAATGGGCTCAATTTTTCATTTTGAGTTTCCACGTATTGCTTGAAATGGTTCATGAGAGTGTTTTTGTGGCACAAGAATGCTTGTCTGTGATAGTTGGCTGTGTTTATCACTCAGAAGGTGGACAAGAAGAAATAATTCTCCACGCTTTGTTTTGTGCGCTTCCATCTGAACCTTTCAAAACGTCTTGTTATATGCTTGCATGTACAGCATCATGCCCATTGGACAGCTATTCGCAATGGTACTCATGTCTTGCAAACAAAAGGGGCTAAATTTTTCATTTTGAGTTTCCAGGTATTGCTTGAAATGGATCATGAGAGTGTTTTTGTGGCACTAGAATGCTTGTCTGTGATACTTCGCTTTGTTTATCACTCAGAAGGTGGACAAGAAGAAATAATTCTCCACGCTTTGTTTTGTGCGCTTCCATCTGAACCTTCCAAAGCGTCTTGTTATATGCTTGCATGTACAGCATCATGCCCATTGGACAGCTATTCGCAATGGTACTCATGTCTTGCAAACAAAAGGGGCTCAATTTTTCATTTTGAGTTTCCACGTATTGCTTGAAATGGTTCATGAGAGTGTTTTTGTGGCACAAGAATGCTTGTCTGTGATACTTGGCTGTGTTTATCACTCAGAAGGTGGACAAGAGGAAATAATTCTTCACGCTTTGTTTTGTGCGCTTCCATCTGAACCTTTCGAAACGTCTTGTTATATGCTTGCATGTACAGCATCATGCCCATCGGACAGCTATTCGCAATGGTACTCCTGTCTTGCAAACAAAAGGGGCTCAATTTTTCATTTTGAGTTTCCACGTATTGCTTGAAATGGTTCATGAGAGTGTTTTTGTGGCACAAGAATGCTCGTCTGTGATACTTGGCTGTGTTTATCTCTCAGAATGTGGACAAGAGGAAATAATTCTCCACGCTTTGTTTTGTGCGCTTCCATCTGAACCTTTCGAAACGTCTTGTTATATGCTTGCATGTACAGCGTCATGCCCATCGGACAGCTATTCGCAATGGTACTCATGTCTTGCAAACAAAAGGGGCTCAATTTTTCATTTTGAGTTTCCACGTATTGCTTGAAATGGTTCATGAGAGTGTTTTTGTGGCACAAGAATGCTTGTCTGTGATACTTGGCTGTGTTTATCACTCAGAAGGTGGACAAGAAGAAATAATTCTCCACGCTTTGTTTTGTGCGCTTCCATCTGAACCTTTCAAAGCGTCTTGTTATATGCTTGCATGTACAGCATCATGCCCATTGGACAGCTATTCGCAATGGTACTCATGTCTTGCAAACAAAAGGGGCTCAATTTTTCATTTTGAGTTTCCACGTATTGCTTGAAATGGTTCATGAGAGTGTTTTTGTGGCACAAGAATGCTTGTCTGTGATACTTGGCTGTGTTTATTACTCAGAAGGTGGACAAGAAGAAATAATTCTCCATGCTTTGTTTTGTGCGCTTCCATCTGAACCTTTCAAAACGTCTTGTTATATGCTTGCATGTACAGCATCATGCCCATTGGACAGCTATTCGCAATGGTACTCATGTCTTGCAAACAAAAGGGGCTAAATTTTTCATTTTGAGTTTCCAGGTATTGCTTGAAATGGGTTATGAGAGTGTTTTTGTGGCACAAAATTGCTCGTCTGTGATACTTGGCTGTGTTTATTACTCAGAATGTGGACAAGGGGAAATAATTCTCCACGCTTTGTTTTGTGCGCTTCCATCTGAACCTTTCGAAACGTCTTGTTATATGCTTGCATGTACAGCGTCATGCCCATCGGACAGCTATTCGCAATGGTACTCCTGTCTTGCAAACAAAAGGGGCTCAATTTTTCATTTTGAGTTTCCACGTATTGCTTGAAATGGTTCATGAGAGTGTTTTGTGGCACAAGAATGCTCGTCTGTGATACTTGGCTGTGTTTATCACTCAGAAGGTGGACAAGAGGAAATAATTCTCCACGCTTTGTTTTGTGCGCTTCCATCTGAACCTTTCAAAACGTCTTCTTATATGCTTGCATGTACAGCATCATGCCCATTGGACAGCTATTCGCAATGGTACTTATGTCTTGCAAACAAAAGGGGCTAAATTTTTCATTTTGAGTTTCCACGTATTGCTTGAAATGGTTCATGAGAGTGTTTTTGTGGCACAAGAATGCTTGTCTGTGATACTTGGCTGTGTTTATCACTCAGAAGGTGGACAAGAAAAAATAATTCTCCACGCTTTGTTTTGTGCGCTTCCATCTGAACCTTTCAAAACGTCTTGTTATATGCTTGCATGTACAGCATCATGCCCATTGGACAGCTATTCGCAATTGTACTCATGTCTTGCAAACAAAAGGGGCTAAATTTTTCATTTTGAGTTTCCAGGTATTGCTTGAAATGGATCAAGAGAGTGTTTTTGTGGCACAAGAATGCTTGTCTGTGATACTTGGCTTTGTTTATCACTCAGAAGGTGGACAAGAAGAAATAACTCTCCACGCTTTCTTTTGTGCACTTCCATCTGAACCTTTTGAAACGTCTTGTTATATGCTTGCATGTACAGCATCATGCCCATTGGACAGCTATTCGCAATGGTACTCATGTCTTGCAAACAAAAGGGGCTCAATTTTTCATTTTGAGTTTCCACGTATTGCTTGAAATGGTTCATGAGAGTGTTTTTGTGGCACAAGAATGCTTGTCTGTGATACTTGGCTGTGTTTATCACTCAGAAGGTGGACAAGAGGAAATAATTCTTCACGCTTTGTTTTGTGCGCTTCCATCTGAACCTTTCGAAACGTCTTGTTATATGCTTGCATGTACAGCATCATTCCCATCGGACAGCTATTCGCAATGGTACTCCTGTCTTGCAAACAAAAGGGGCTCGATTTTTCATTTTGAGTTTCCACGTATTGCTTGAAATGGTTCATGAGAGTGTTTTTGTGGCACAAGAATGCCCTTCTGTGATACTTGGCTGTGTTTATTACTCAGAATGTGGACAAGAAGAAATAATTCTCCACGCTTTGTTTTGTGCGCTTCCATCTGAACCTTTCGAAACGTCTTGTTATATGCTTGCATGTGCAGCATCATGCCCATCGGACAGCTATTCGCAATGGTACTCCTGTCTTGCAAACAAAAGGGGCTCAATTTTTCATTTTGAGTTTCCACGTATTGCTTGAAATGGTTCATGAGAGTGTTTTTGTGGCACAAGAATGCTTGTCTGTGATACTTGGCTGTGTTTATCACTCAGAAGGTGGACAAGAGGAAATAATTCTTCACGCTTTGTTTTGTGCGCTTCCATCTGAACCTTTCGAAACGTCTTGTTATATGCTTGCATGTACAGCATCATGCCCATTGGACAGCTATTCGCAATGGTACTCATGTCTTGCAAACAAAAGGGGCTAAATTTTTCATTTTGAGTTTCCAGGTATTGCTTGAAATGGATCATGAGAGTGTTTTTGTGGCACAAGAATGCTTGTCTGTGATACTTGGCTTTGTTTATCACTCAGAAGGTGGACAAGAGGAAATATTTCTCCACGCTTTGTTTTGTGCACTTCCATCTGAACCTTTCAAACGTCTTGTTATATGCTTGCATGTACAGCATCATGCCCATTGGACAGCTATTCGCAATGGTACTCATGTCTTGCAAACAAAAGGGGCTCAATTTTTCATTTTGAGTTTCCACGTATTGCTTGAAATGGTTCATGAGAGTGTTTTTGTGGCACAAGAATGCTTGTCTGTGATACTTGGCTGTGTTTATCACTCAGAAGGTGGACAAGAGGAAATAATTCTTCACGCTTTGTTTTGTGCGCTTCTATCTGAACCTTTCGAAACGTCTTGTTATATGCTTGCATGTGCAGCATCATTCCCATCGGACAGCTATTCGCAATGGTACTCCTGTCTTGCAAACAAAAGGGGCTCAATTTTTCATTTTGAGTTTCCAGGTATTGCTTGAAATGGGTTATGAGAGTGTTTTTGTGGCACAAGAATGCTCGTCTGTGATACTTGGCTGTGTTTATCACTCAGAAGGTGGACAAGAGGAAATAATTCTCCACGCTTTGTTTTGTGCGCTTCCATCTGAACCTTTCAAAACGTCTTCTTATATGCTTGCATGTACAGCATCATGCCCATTGGACAGCTATTCGCAATGGTACTTATGTCTTGCAAACAAAAGGGGCTAAATTTTTCATTTTGAGTTTCCACGTATTGCTTGAAATGGTTCATGAGAGTGTTTTTGTGGCACAAGAATGCTTGTCTGTGATACTTGGCTGTGTTTATCACTCAGAAGGTGGACAAGAAGAAATAATTCTCCACGCTTTGTTTTGTGCGCTTCCATCTGAACCTTTCAAAACGTCTTGTTATATGCTTGCATGTACAGCATCATGCCCATTGGACAGCTATTCGCAATGGTACTCATGTCTTGCAAACAAAAGGGGCTAAATTTTTCATTTTGAGTTTCCAGGTATTGCTTGAAATGGATCAAGAGAGTGTTTTTGTGGCACAAGAATGCTTGTCTGTGATACTTGGCTTTGTTTATCACTCAGAAGGTACACAAGAGGAAATAACTCTCCACGCTTTGTTTTGTGCACTTCCATCTGAACCTTTTGAAACGTCTTGTTATATGCTTGCATGTACAGCATCATGCCCATTGGACAGCTATTCGCAATGGTACTCATGTCTTGCAAACAAAAGGGGCTCAATTTTTCATTTTGAGTTTCCACGTATTGCTTGAAATGGTTCATGAGAGTGTTTTTGTGGCACAAGAATGCTTGTCTGTGATACTTGGCTGTGTTTATCACTCAGAAGGTGGACAAGAGGAAATAATTCTTCACGCTTTGTTTTGTGCGCTTCCATCTGAACCTTTCGAAACGTCTTGTTATATGCTTGCATGTACAGCATCATTCCCATCGGACAGCTATTCGCAATGGTACTCCTGTCTTGCAAACAAAAGGGGCTCAATTTTTCATTTTGAGTTTCCACGTATTGCTTGAAATGGTTCATGAGAGTGTTTTTCTGGCACAAGAATGCTCTTCTGTGATACTTGGCTGTGTTTATTACTCAGAATGTGGACAAGAAGAAATAATTCTCCACGCTTTGTTTTGTGCGCTTCCATCTGAACCTTTCGAAACGTCTTGTTATATGCTTGCATGTACAGCATCATGCCCATCGGACAGCTATTCGCAATGGTACTCCTGTCTTGCAAACAAAAGGGGCTCAATTTTTCATTTTGAGTTTCCACGTATTGCTTGAAATGGTTCATGAGAGTGTTTTTGTGGCACAAGAATGCTTGTCTGTGATACTTGGCTGTGTTTATCACTCAGAAGGTGGACAAAAAGAAATAATTCTCCACGCTTTCTTTTGTGCGCTTCCATCTGAACCTTTCAAAACGTCTTGTTATATGCTTGCATGTACAGCATCATGCCCATTGGACAGCTATTCGCAATGGTACTCATGTCTTGCAAACAAAAGGGGCTAAATTTTTCATTTTGAGTTTCCAGGTATTGCTTGAAATGGATCATGAGAGTGTTTTTGTGGCACAAGAATGCTTGTCTGTGATACTTGGCTTTGTTTATCACTCAGAAGGTGGACAAGAGGAAATAATTCTCCACGCTTTGTTTTGTGCACTTCCATCTGAATCTTTCGAAACGTCTTGTTATATGCTTGCATGTGCAGCATTATGCCCATTGGACAGCTATTCGCAATGGTACTCATGTCTTGCAAACAAAAGGGGCTCAATTTTTCATTTTGAGTTTCCACGTATTGCTTGAAATGGTTCATGAGAGTGTTTTTGTGGCACAAGAATGCTCGTCTGTGATACTTGGCTCTGTTTATTACTCAGAATGTGGACAAGAGGAAATAATTCTCCACGCTTTGTTTTGTGCGCTTCCATCTGAACCTTTCGAAACGTCTTGTTATATGCTTGCATGTACAGCATCATGCCCATTGGACAGCTATTCGCAATGGTACTCATGTCTTGCAATCAAAAGAGGCTCAATTTTTCATTTTGAGTTTCCACGTATCGCTTTAAATGGTTCATGAGAATGTTATTGTGGCACAAGAATTCTTGTCTGTGATACTTGGCTTTGTTTATCACTCAGAAGGTGGACAAGAGGAAATAACTCTCCACGCTTTCTTTTGTGCACTTCCATCTGAACCTTTTGAAACGTCTTGTTATATGCTTGCATGTACAGCATCATGCCCATTGGACAGCTATTCGCAATGGTACTCATGTCTTGCAAACAAAAGGGGCTCAATTTTTCATTTTGAGTTTCCACGTATTGCTTGAAATGGTTCATGAGAGTGTTTTTGTGGCACAAGAATGCTTGTCTGTGATACTTGGCTGTGTTTATCACTCAGAAGGTGGACAAGAGGAAATAATTCTTCACGCTTTGTTTTGTGCGCTTCCATCTGAACCTTTCGAAACGTCTTGTTATATGCTTGCATGTACAGCATCATTCCCATCGGACAGCTATTCGCAATGGTACTCCTGTCTTGCAAACAAAAGGGGCTCGATTTTTCATTTTGAGTTTCCACGTATTGCTTGAAATGGTTCATGAGAGTGTTTTTGTGGCACAAGAATGCCCTTCTGTGATACTTGGCTGTGTTTATTACTCAGAATGTGGACAAGAAGAAATAATTCTCCACGCTTTGTTTTGTGCGCTTCCATCTGAACCTTTCGAAACGTCTTGTTATATGCTTGCATGTACAGCATCATGCCCATCGGACAGCTATTCATGGTACTCCTGTCTTGCAAACAAAAGGGGCTCAATTTTTCATTTTGAGTTTCCACGTATTGCTTGAAATGGTTCATGAGAGTGTTTTTGTGGCACAAGAATGCTTGTCTGTGATACTTGGCTGTGTTTATCACTCAGAAGGTGGACAAGAGGAAATAATTCTTCACGCTTTGTTTTGTGCGCTTCCATCTGAACCTTTCGAAACGTCTTGTTATATGCTTGCATGTACAGCATCATGCCCATTGGACAGCTATTCGCAATGGTACTCATGTCTTGCAAACAAAAGGGGCTAAATTTTTCATTTTGAGTTTCCAGGTATTGCTTGAAATGGATCATGAGAGTGTTTTTGTGGCACAAGAATGCTTGTCTGTGATACTTGGCTTTGTTTATCACTCAGAAGGTGGACAAGAAGAAATAGTTCTCCACGCTTTGTTTTGTGCGCTTCCATCTGAACCTTTCAAAACGTCTTGTTATATGCTTGCATGTACAGCATCATGCCCATTTGACAGCTATTCGCAATGGTACTCATGTCTTGCAAATAAAATGGGCTCAATTTTTCATTTTGAGTTTCCGCGTATTGCTTGAAATGGTTCATGAGAGTGTTTTTGTGGCACAAGAATGCTTGTCTGTGATAGTTGGCTGTGTTTATCACTCAGAAGGTGGACAAGAAGAAATAATTCTCCACGCTTTGTTTTGTGCGCTTCCATCTGAACCTTTCAAAACGTCTTGTTATATGCTTGCATGTACAGCATCATGCCCATTGGACAGCTATTCGCAATGGTACTCATGTCTTGCAAAGAAAAGAGGCTCAATTTTTCATTTTGAGTTCCCACGTATTGCTTGAAATGGTTCATGAGAGTGTTTTTGTGGCACAAGAATGCTTGTCTGTGATACTTGGCTGTGTTTATCACTCAGAAGGTGGACAAGAGGAAATAATTCTTCACGCTTTGTTTTGTGCGCTTCCATCTGAACCTTTCGAAACGTCTTGTTATATGCTTGCATGTACAGCATCATGCCCATCGGACAGCTATTCTCAATGGTACTCCTGTCTTGCAAACAAAAGGGGCTCAATTTTTCATTTTGAGTTTCCACGTATTGCTTGAAATGGTTCATGAGAGTGTTTTTGTGGCACAAGAAGGCTTGTCTGTGATACTTGGCTGTGTTTATCACTCAGAAGGTGGACAAAAAGAAATAATTCTCCACGCTTTGTTTTGTGCGCTTCCATCTGAACCTTTCGAAACGTCTTGTTATATGCTTGCATGTACAGCGTCATGCCCATCGGACAGCTATTCGCAATGGTACTCCTGTCTTGCAAACAAAAGGGGCTCAATTTTTAATTTTGAGTTTCCACGTATTGCTTGAAATGGTTCATGAGAGTGTTTTTGTGGCACAAGAATGCTCGTCTGTGATACTTGGCTGTGTTTATTACTCAGAATGTGGACAAGAGGAAATAATTCTCCACGCTTTGTTTTGTGCGCTTCCATCTGAACCTTTCAAAACGTCTTCTTATATGCTTGCATGTACAGCATCATGCCCATTGGACAGCTATTCGCAATGGTACTCATGTCTTGCAATCAAAAGAGGCTCAATTTTTCATTTTGAGTTTCCACGTATCGCTTTAAATGGTTCATGAGAATGTTATTGTGGCACAAGAATTCTTGTCTGTGATACTTGGCTGTGTCTATCACTCAGAAGGTGGACAAGAGAAAATAATTCTCCACGCTTTGTTTAGTGCGCTTCTATCTGAATCTTTCACAACGGCTTGTTGTATGCTTGCATGTACAGCATCATGCCGATTGGACAGCTATTTGCAACGGTACTCATGTCTTGCAAACAAAATGGGCTCAATTTTTCATTTTGAGTTTCCACGTATTGCTTGAAATGGTTCATGAGAGTGTTTTTGTGGCACAAGAATGCTTGTCTGTGATAGTTGGCTGTGTTTATCACTCAGAAGTTGGACAAGAAGAAATAATTCTCCACGCTTTGTTTTGTGCGCTTCCATCTGAACCTTTCAAAGCGTCTTGTTATATGCTTGCATGTACAGCATCATGCCCATTGGACAGCTATTCGCAATGGTACTCATGTCTTGCAAACAAAATGGGCTCAATTTTTCATTTTGAGTTTCCACGTATTGCTTGAAATGGTTCATGAGAGTGTTTTTGTGGCACAAGAATGCTTGTCTGTGATAGTTGGCTGTGTTTATCACTCAGAAGGTGGACAAGAAGAAATAATTCTCCACGCTTTGTTTTGTGCGCTTCCATCTGAACCTTTCAAAACGTCTTGTTATATGCTTGCATGTACAGCATCATGCCCATTGGACAGCTATTCGCAATGGTACTCATGTCTTGCAAACAAAAGGGGCTAAATTTTTCATTTTGAGTTTCCAGGTATTGCTTGAAATGGATCATGAGAGTGTTTTTGTGGCACTAGAATGCTTGTCTGTGATACTTCGCTTTGTTTATCACTCAGAAGGTGGACAAGAAGAAATAATTCTCCACGCTTTGTTTTGTGCGCTTCCATCTGAACCTTTCAAAGCGTCTTGTTATATGCTTGCATGTACAGCATCATGCCCATTGGACAGCTATTCGCAATGGTACTCATGTCTTGCAAACAAAAGGGGCTCAATTTTTCATTTTGAGTTTCCACGTATTGCTTGAAATGGTTCATGAGAGTGTTTTTGTGGCACAAGAATGCTTGTCTGTGATACTTGGCTGTGTTTATCACTCAGAAGGTGGACAAGAGGAAATAATTCTTCACGCTTTGTTTTGTGCGCTTCCGTCTGAACCTTTCGAAACGTCTTGTTATTTGCTTGCATGTACAGCATCATGCCCATCGGACAGCTATTCGCAATGGTACTCCTGTCTTGCAAACAAAAGGGGCTCAATTTTTCATTTTGAGTTTCCACGTATTGCTTGAAATGGTTCATGAGAGTGTTTTTGTGGCACAAGAATGCTCGTCTGTGATACTTGGCTGTGTTTATCTCTCAGAATGTGGACAAGAGGAAATAATTCTCCACGCTTTGTTTTGTGCGCTTCCATCTGAACCTTTCGAAACGTCTTGTTATATGCTTGCATGTACAGCGTCATGCCCATCGGACAGCTATTCGCAATGGTACTCATGTCTTGCAAACAAAAGGGGCTCAATTTTTCATTTTGAGTTTCCACGTATTGCTTGAAATGGTTCATGAGAGTGTTTTTGTGGCACAAGAATGCTTGTCTGTGATACTTGGCTGTGTTTATCACTCAGAAGGTGGACAAGAAGAAATAATTCTCCACGCTTTGTTTTGTGCGCTTCCATCTGAACCTTTCAAAGCGTCTTGTTATATGCTTGCATGTACAGCATCATGCCCATTGGACAGCTATTCGCAATGGTACTCATGTCTTGCAAACAAAAGGGGCTCAATTTTTCATTTTGAGTTTCCACGTATTGCTTGAAATGGTTCATGAGAGTGTTTTTGTGGCACAAGAATGCTTGTCTGTGATACTTGGCTGTGTTTATTACTCAGAAGGTGGACAAGAAGAAATAATTCTCCATGCTTTGTTTTGTGCGCTTCCATCTGAACCTTTCAAAACGTCTTGTTATATGCTTGCATGTACAGCATCATGCCCATTGGACAGCTATTCGCAATGGTACTCATGTCTTGCAAACAAAAGGGGCTAAATTTTTCATTTTGAGTTTCCAGGTATTGCTTGAAATGGGTTATGAGAGTGTTTTTGTGGCACAAAATTGCTCGTCTGTGATACTTGGCTGTGTTTATTACTCAGAATGTGGACAAGGGGAAATAATTCTCCACGCTTTGTTTTGTGCGCTTCCATCTGAACCTTTCCAAACGTCTTGTTATATGCTTGCATGTACAGCGTCATGCCCATCGGACAGCTATTCGCAATGGTACTCCTGTCTTGCAAACAAAAGGGGCTCAATTTTTCATTTTGAGTTTCCACGTATTGCTTGAAATGGTTCATGAGAGTGTTTTTGTGGCACAAGAATGCTCGTCTGTGATACTTGGCTGTGTTTATCACTCAGAAGGTGGACAAGAGGAAATAATTCTCCACGCTTTGTTTTGTGCGCTTCCATCTGAACCTTTCAAAACGTCTTCTTATATGCTTGCATGTACAGCATCATGCCCATTGGACAGCTATTCGCAATGGTACTTATGTCTTGCAAACAAAAGGGGCTAAATTTTTCATTTTGAGTTTCCACGTATTGCTTGAAATGGTTCATGAGAGTGTTTTTGTGGCACAAGAATGCTTGTCTGTGATACTTGGCTGTGTTTATCACTCAGAAGGTGGACAAGAAAAAATAATTCTCCACGCTTTGTTTTGTGCGCTTCCATCTGAACCTTTCAAAACGTCTTGTTATATGCTTGCATGTACAGCATCATGCCCATTGGACAGCTATTCGCAATGGTACTCATGTCTTGCAAACAAAAGGGGCTAAATTTTTCATTTTGAGTTTCCAGGTATTGCTTGAAATGGATCAAGAGAGTGTTTTTGTGGCACAAGAATGCTTGTCTGTGATACTTGGCTTTGTTTATCACTCAGAAGGTGGACAAGAAGAAATAACTCTCCACGCTTTCTTTTGTGCACTTCCATCTGAACCTTTTGAAACGTCTTGTTATATGCTTGCATGTACAGCATCATGCCCATTGGACAGCTATTCGCAATGGTACTCATGTCTTGCAAACAAAAGGGGCTCAATTTTTCATTTTGAGTTTCCACGTATTGCTTGAAATGGTTCATGAGAGTGTTTTTGTGGCACAAGAATGCTTGTCTGTGATACTTGGCTGTGTTTATCACTCAGAAGGTGGACAAGAGGAAATAATTCTTCACGCTTTGTTTTGTGCGCTTCCATCTGAACCTTTCGAAACGTCTTGTTATATGCTTGCATGTACAGCATCATTCCCATCGGACAGCTATTCGCAATGGTACTCCTGTCTTGCAAACAAAAGGGGCTCGATTTTTCATTTTGAGTTTCCACGTATTGCTTGAAATGGTTCATGAGAGTGTTTTTGTGGCACAAGAATGCCCTTCTGTGATACTTGGCTGTGTTTATTACTCAGAATGTGGACAAGAAGAAATAATTCTCCACGCTTTGTTTTGTGCGCTTCCATCTGAACCTTTCGAAACGTCTTGTTATATGCTTGCATGTACAGCATCATGCCCATCGGACAGCTATTCGCAATGGTACTCCTGTCTTGCAAACAAAAGGGGCTCAATTTTTCATTTTGAGTTTCCACGTATTGCTTGAAATGGTTCATGAGAGTGTTTTTGTGGCACAAGAATGCTTGTCTGTGATACTTGGCTGTGTTTATCACTCAGAAGGTGGACAAGAGGAAATAATTCTTCACGCTTTGTTTTGTGCGCTTCCATCTGAAACTTTCACAACGGCTTGTTGTATGCTTGCATGTACAGCATCATGCCGATTGGACAGCTATTTGCAACGGTACTCATGTCTTGCAAACAAAATGGGCTCAATTTTTCATTTTGAGTTTCCACGTATTGCTTGAAATGGTTCATGAGAGTGTTTTTGTGGCACAAGAATGCTTGTCTGTGATAGTTGGCTGTGTTTATCACTCAGAAGTTGGACAAGAAGAAATAATTCTCCACGCTTTGTTTTGTGCGCTTCCATCTGAACCTTTCAAAGCGTCTTGTTATATGCTTGCATGTACAGCATCATGCCCATTGGACAGCTATTCGCAATGGTACTCATGTCTTGCAAACAAAAGGGGCTCAATTTTTCATTTTGAGTTTCCACGTATTGCATGAAATGGTTCATGAGAGTGTTTTTGTGGCACAAGAATGCTTGTCTGTGATACTTGGCTGTGTTTATCACTCAGAAGGTGGACAAGAAGAAATAATTCTCCACGCTTTGTTTTGTGCGCTTCCATCTGAACCTTTAGAAACGTCTTGTTATATGCTTGCATGTACAGCATCATGCCCATTGGACAGCTATTCGCAATGGTACTCATGTCTTGCAAAAAAATGGGCTAAATTTTTCATTTTGAGTTTCCACGTATTGCTTGAAATGGTTCATGAGAGTGTTTTTGTGGCACAAGAATGCTTGTCTGTGATAGTTGGCTGTGTTTATCACTCAGAAGGTGGACAAGAAGAAATAATTCTCCACGCTTTGTTTTGTGCGCTTCCATCTGAACCTTTCAAAACGTCTTGTGTTTATGCTTGCATGTACAGCATCATGCCCATTGGACAGCTATTCGCAATGGTACTCATGTCTTGCAAACAAAAGGGGCTAAATTTTTCATTTTGAGTTTCCAGGTATTGCTTGAAATGGATCATGAGAGTGTTTTTGTGGCACTAGAATGCTTGTCTGTGATACTTCGCTTTGTTTATCACTCAGAAGGTGGACAAGAAGAAATAATTCTCCACGCTTTGTTTTGTGCGCTTCCATCTGAACCTTCCAAAGCGTCTTGTTATATGCTTGCATGTACAGCATCATGCCCATTGGACAGCTATTCGCAATGGTACTCATGTCTTGCAAACAAAAGGGGCTCAATTTTTCATTTTGAGTTTCCACGTATTGCTTGAAATGGTTCATGAGAGTGTTTTTGTGGCACAAGAATGCTTGTCTGTGATACTTGGCTGTGTTTATCACTCAGAAGGTGGACAAGAGGAAATAATTCTTCACGCTTTGTTTTGTGCGCTTCCATCTGAACCTTTCGAAACGTCTTGTTATATGCTTGCATGTACAGCATCATGCCCATCGGACAGCTATTCGCAATGGTACTCCTGTCTTGCAAACAAAAGGGGCTCAATTTTTCATTTTGAGTTTCCACGTATTGCTTGAAATGGTTCATGAGAGTGTTTTTGTGGCACAAGAATGCTCGTCTGTGATACTTGGCTGTGTTTATCTCTCAGAATGTGGACAAGAGGAAATAATTCTCCACGCTTTGTTTTGTGCGCTTCCATCTGAACCTTTCGAAACGTCTTGTTATATGCTTGCATGTACAGCGTCATGCCCATCGGACAGCTATTCGCAATGGTACTCATGTCTTGCAAACAAAAGGGGCTCAATTTTTCATTTTGAGTTTCCACGTATTGCTTGAAATGGTTCATGAGAGTGTTTTTGTGGCACAAGAATGCTTGTCTCTGATACTTGGCTGTGTTTATCACTCAGAAGGTGGACAAGAAGAAATAATTCTCCACGCTTTGTTTTGTGCGCTTCCATCTGAACCTTTCAAAGCGTCTTGTTATATGCTTGCATGTACAGCATCATGCCCATTGGACAGCTATTCGCAATGGTACTCATGTCTTGCAAACAAAAGGGGCTCAATTTTTCATTTTGAGTTTCCACGTATTGCTTGAAATGGTTCATGAGAGTGTTTTTGTGGCACAAGAATGCTTGTCTGTGATACTTGGCTGTGTTTATTACTCAGAAGGTGGACAAGAAGAAATAATTCTCCATGCTTTGTTTTGTGCGCTTCCATCTGAACCTTTCAAAACGTCTTGTTATATGCTTGCATGTACAGCATCATGCCCATTGGACAGCTATTCGCAATGGTACTCATGTCTTGCAAACAAAAGGGGCTAAATTTTTCATTTTGAGTTTCCAGGTATTGCTTGAAATGGGTTATGAGAGTGTTTTTGTGGCACAAAATTGCTCGTCTGTGATACTTGGCTGTGTTTATCACTCAGAAGGTGGACAAGAGGAAATAATTCTCCACGCTTTGTTTTGTGCGCTTCCATCTGAACCTTTCAAAACGTCTTCTTATATGCTTGCATGTACAGCATCATGCCCATTGGACAGCTATTCGCAATGGTACTTATGTCTTGCAAACAAAAGGGGCTAAATTTTTCATTTTGAGTTTCCACGTATTGCTTGAAATGGTTCATGAGAGTGTTTTTGTGGCACAAGAATGCTTGTCTGTGATACTTGGCTGTGTTTATCACTCAGAAGGTGGACAAGAAAAAATAATTCTCCACGCTTTGTTTTGTGCACTTCCATCTGAACCTTTCAAAACGTCTTGTTATATGCTTGCATGTACAGCATCATGCCCATTGGACAGCTATTCGCAATGGTACTCATGTCTTGCAAACAAAAGGGGCTCGATTTTTCATTTTGAGTTTCCACGTATTGCTTGAAATGGTTCATGAGAGTGTTTTTGTGGCACAAGAATGCCCTTCTGTGATACTTGGCTGTGTTTATTACTCAGAATGTGGACAAGAAGAAATAATTCTCCACGCTTTGTTTTGTGCGCTTCCATCTGAACCTTTCGAAACGTCTTGTTATATGCTTGCATGTACAGCATCATGCCCATCGGACAGCTATTCATGGTACTCCTGTCTTGCAAACAAAAGGGGCTCAATTTTTCATTTTGAGTTTCCACGTATTGCTTGAAATGGTTCATGAGAGTGTTTTTGTGGCACAAGAATGCTTGTCTGTGATACTTGGCTGTGTTTATCACTCAGAAGGTGGACAAGAGGAAATAATTCTTCACGCTTTGTTTTGTGCGCTTCCATCTGAACCTTTCGAAACGTCTTGTTATATGCTTGCATGTACAGCATCATGCCCATTGGACAGCTATTCGCAATGGTACTCATGTCTTGCAAACAAAAGGGGCTAAATTTTTCATTTTGAGTTTCCAGGTATTGCTTGAAATGGATCATGAGAGTGTTTTTGTGGCACAAGAATGCTTGTCTGTGATACTTGGCTTTGTTTATCACTCAGAAGGTGGACAAGAAGAAATAGTTCTCCACGCTTTGTTTTGTGCGCTTCCATCTGAACCTTTCAAAACGTCTTGTTATATGCTTGCATGTACAGCATCATGCCCATTTGACAGCTATTCGCAATGGTACTCATGTCTTGCAAATAAAATGGGCTCAATTTTTCATTTTGAGTTTCCGCGTATTGCTTGAAATGGTTCATGAGAGTGTTTTTGTGGCACAAGAATGCTTGTCTGTGATAGTTGGCTGTGTTTATCACTCAGAAGGTGGACAAGAAGAAATATTTCTCCACGCTTTGTTTTGTGCGCTTCCATCTGAACCTTTCAAAACGTCTTGTTATATGCTTGCATGTACAGCATCATGCCCATTGGACAGCTATTCGCAATGGTACTCATGTCTTGCAAAGAAAAGAGGCTCAATTTTTCATTTTGAGTTCCCACGTATTGCTTGAAATGGTTCATGAGAGTGTTTTTGTGGCACAAGAATGCTTGTCTGTGATACTTGGCTGTGTTTATCACTCAGAAGGTGGACAAGAGGAAATAATTCTTCACGCTTTGTTTTGTGCGCTTCCATCTGAACCTTTCGAAACGTCTTGTTATATGCTTGCATGTACAGCATCATGCCCATCGGACAGCTATTCTCAATGGTACTCCTGTCTTGCAAACAAAAGGGGCTCAATTTTTCATTTTGAGTTTCCACGTATTGCTTGAAATGGTTCATGAGAGTGTTTTTGTGGCACAAGAAGGCTTGTCTGTGATACTTGGCTGTGTTTATCACTCAGAAGGTGGACAAAAAGAAATAATTCTCCACGCTTTGTTTTGTGCGCTTCCATCTGAACCTTTCGAAACGTCTTGTTATATGCTTGCATGTACAGCGTCATGCCCATCGGACAGCTATACGCAATGGTACTCCTGTCTTGCAAACAAAAGGGGCTCAATTTTTAATTTTGAGTTTCCACGTATTGCTTGAAATGGTTCATGAGAGTGTTTTTGTGGCACAAGAATGCTCGTCTGTGATACTTGGCTGTGTTTATTACTCAGAATGTGGACAAGAGGAAATAATTCTCCACGCTTTGTTTTGTGCGCTTCCATCTGAACCTTTCAAAACGTCTTCTTATATGCTTGCATGTACAGCATCATGCCCATTGGACAGCTATTCGCAATGGTACTCATGTCTTGCAATCAAAAGAGGCTCAATTTTTCATTTTGAGTTTCCACGTATCGCTTTAAATGGTTCATGAGAATGTTATTGTGGCACAAGAATTCTTGTCTGTGATACTTGGCTGTGTCTATCACTCAGAAGGTGGACAAGAGAAAATAATTCTCCACGCTTTGTTTAGTGCGCTTCTATCTGAATCTTTCACAACGGCTTGTTGTATGCTTGCATGTACAGCATCATGCCGATTGGACAGCTATTTGCAACGGTACTCATGTCTTGCAAACAAAATGGGCTCAATTTTTCATTTTGAGTTTCCACGTATTGCTTGAAATGGTTCATGAGAGTGTTTTTGTGGCACAAGAATGCTTGTCTGTGATAGTTGGCTGTGTTTATCACTCAGAAGTTGGACAAGAAGAAATAATTCTCCACGCTTTGTTTTGTGCGCTTCCATCTGAACCTTTCAAAGCGTCTTGTTATATGCTTGCATGTACAGCATCATGCCCATTGGACAGCTATTCGCAATGGTACTCATGTCTTGCAAACAAAATGGGCTCAATTTTTCATTTTGAGTTTCCACGTATTGCTTGAAATGGTTCATGAGAGTGTTTTTGTGGCACAAGAATGCTTGTCTGTGATAGTTGGCTGTGTTTATCACTCAGAAGGTGGACAAGAAGAAATAATTCTCCACGCTTTGTTTTGTGCGCTTCCATCTGAACCTTTCAAAACGTCTTGTTATATGCTTGCATGTACAGCATCATGCCCATTGGACAGCTATTCGCAATGGTACTCATGTCTTGCAAACAAAAGGGGCTAAATTTTTCATTTTGAGTTTCCAGGTATTGCTTGAAATGGATCATGAGAGTGTTTTTGTGGCACTAGAATGCTTGTCTGTGATACTTCGCTTTGTTTATCACTCAGAAGGTGGACAAGAAGAAATAATTCTCCACGCTTTGTTTTGTGCGCTTCCATCTGAACCTTTCAAAGCGTCTTGTTATATGCTTGCATGTACAGCATCATGCCCATTGGACAGCTATTCGCAATGGTACTCATGTCTTGCAAACAAAAGGGGCTCAATTTTTCATTTTGAGTTTCCACGTATTGCTTGAAATGGTTCATGAGAGTGTTTTTGTGGCACAAGAATGCTTGTCTGTGATACTTGGCTGTGTTTATCACTCAGAAGGTGGACAAGAGGAAATAATTCTTCACGCTTTGTTTTGTGCGCTTCCATCTGAACCTTTCGAAACGTCTTGTTATTTGCTTGCATGTACAGCATCATGCCCATCGGACAGCTATTCGCAATGGTACTCCTGTCTTGCAAACAAAAGGGGCTCAATTTTTCATTTTGAGTTTCCACGTATTGCTTGAAATGGTTCATGAGAGTGTTTTTGTGGCACAAGAATGCTCGTCTGTGATACTTGGCTGTGTTTATCTCTCAGAATGTGGACAAGAGGAAATAATTCTCCACGCTTTGTTTTGTGCGCTTCCATCTGAACCTTTCGAAACGTCTTGTTATATGCTTGCATGTACAGCGTCATGCCCATCGGACAGCTATTCGCAATGGTACTCATGTCTTGCAAACAAAAGGGGCTCAATTTTTCATTTTGAGTTTCCACGTATTGCTTGAAATGGTTCATGAGAGTGTTTTTGTGGCACAAGAATGCTTGTCTGTGATACTTGGCTGTGTTTATCACTCAGAAGGTGGACAAGAAGAAATAATTCTCCACGCTTTGTTTTGTGCGCTTCCATCTGAACCTTTCAAAGCGTCTTGTTATATGCTTGCATGTACAGCATCATGCCCATTGGACAGCTATTCGCAATGGTACTCATGTCTTGCAAACAAAAGGGGCTCAATTTTTCATTTTGAGTTTCCACGTATTGCTTGAAATGGTTCATGAGAGTGTTTTTGTGGCACAAGAATGCTTGTCTGTGATACTTGGCTGTGTTTATTACTCAGAAGGTGGACAAGAAGAAATAATTCTCCATGCTTTGTTTTGTGCGCTTCCATCTGAACCTTTCAAAACGTCTTGTTATATGCTTGCATGTACAGCATCATGCCCATTGGACAGCTATTCGCAATGGTACTCATGTCTTGCAAACAAAAGGGGCTAAATTTTTCATTTTGAGTTTCCAGGTATTGCTTGAAATGGGTTATGAGAGTGTTTTTGTGGCACAAAATTGCTCGTCTGTGATACTTGGCTGTGTTTATTACTCAGAATGTGGACAAGGGGAAATAATTCTCCACGCTTTGTTTTGTGCGCTTCCATCTGAACCTTTCGAAACGTCTTGTTATATGCTTGCATGTACAGCGTCATGCCCATCGGACAGCTATTCGCAATGGTACTCCTGTCTTGCAAACAAAAGGGGCTCAATTTTTCATTTTGAGTTTCCACGTATTGCTTGAAATGGTTCATGAGAGTGTTTTTGTGGCACAAGAATGCTCGTCTGTGATACTTGGCTGTGTTTATCACTCAGAAGGTGGACAAGAGGAAATAATTCTCCACGCTTTGTTTTGTGCGCTTCCATCTGAACCTTTCAAAACGTCTTCTTATATGCTTGCATGTACAGCATCATGCCCATTGGACAGCTATTCGCAATGGTACTTATGTCTTGCAAACAAAAGGGGCTAAATTTTTCATTTTGAGTTTCCACGTATTGCTTGAAATGGTTCATGAGAGTGTTTTTGTGGCACAAGAATGCTTGTCTGTGATACTTGGCTGTGTTTATCACTCAGAAGGTGGACAAGAAAAAATAATTCTCCACGCTTTGTTTTGTGCGCTTCCATCTGAACCTTTCAAAACGTCTTGTTATATGCTTGCATGTACAGCATCATGCCCATTGGACAGCTATTCGCAATGGTACTCATGTCTTGCAAACAAAAGGGGCTAAATTTTTCATTTTGAGTTTCCAGGTATTGCTTGAAATGGATCAAGAGAGTGTTTTTGTGGCACAAGAATGCTTGTCTGTGATACTTGGCTTTGTTTATCACTCAGAAGGTGGACAAGAAGAAATAACTCTCCACGCTTTCTTTTGTGCACTTCCATCTGAACCTTTTGAAACGTCTTGTTATATGCTTGCATGTACAGCATCATGCCCATTGGACAGCTATTCGCAATGGTACTCATGTCTTGCAAACAAAAGGGGCTCAATTTTTCATTTTGAGTTTCCACGTATTGCTTGAAATGGTTCATGAGAGTGTTTTTGTGGCACAAGAATGCTTGTCTGTGATACTTGGCTGTGTTTATCACTCAGAAGGTGGACAAGAGGAAATAATTCTTCACGCTTTGTTTTGTGCGCTTCCATCTGAACCTTTCGAAACGTCTTGTTATATGCTTGCATGTACAGCATCATTCCCATCGGACAGCTATTCGCAATGGTACTCCTGTCTTGCAAACAAAAGGGGCTCGATTTTTCATTTTGAGTTTCCACGTATTGCTTGAAATGGTTCATGAGAGTGTTTTTGTGGCACAAGAATGCCCTTCTGTGATACTTGGCTGTGTTTATTACTCAGAATGTGGACAAGAAGAAATAATTCTCCACGCTTTGTTTTGTGCGCTTCCATCTGAACCTTTCGAAACGTCTTGTTATATGCTTGCATGTACAGCATCATGCCCATCGGACAGCTATTCGCAATGGTACTCCTGTCTTGCAAACAAAAGGGGCTCAATTTTTCATTTTGAGTTTCCACGTATTGCTTGAAATGGTTCATGAGAGTGTTTTTGTGGCACAAGAATGCTTGTCTGTGATACTTGGCTGTGTTTATCACTCAGAAGGTGGACAAGAGGAAATAATTCTTCACGCTTTGTTTTGTGCGCTTCCATCTGAAACTTTCACAACGGCTTGTTGTATGCTTGCATGTACAGCATCATGCCGATTGGACAGCTATTTGCAACGGTACTCATGTCTTGCAAACAAAATGGGCTCAATTTTTCATTTTGAGTTTCCACGTATTGCTTGAAATGGTTCATGAGAGTGTTTTTGTGGCACAAGAATGCTTGTCTGTGATAGTTGGCTGTGTTTATCACTCAGAAGTTGGACAAGAAGAAATAATTCTCCACGCTTTGTTTTGTGCGCTTCCATCTGAACCTTTCAAAGCGTCTTGTTATATGCTTGCATGTACAGCATCATGCCCATTGGACAGCTATTCGCAATGGTACTCATGTCTTGCAAACAAAAGGGGCTCAATTTTTCATTTTGAGTTTCCACGTATTGCATGAAATGGTTCATGAGAGTGTTTTTGTGGCACAAGAATGCTTGTCTGTGATACTTGGCTGTGTTTATCACTCAGAAGGTGGACAAGAAGAAATAATTCTCCACGCTTTGTTTTGTGCGCTTCCATCTGAACCTTTAGAAACGTCTTGTTATATGCTTGCATGTACAGCATCATGCCCATTGGACAGCTATTCGCAATGGTACTCATGTCTTGCAAAAAAATGGGCTAAATTTTTCATTTTGAGTTTCCACGTATTGCTTGAAATGGTTCATGAGAGTGTTTTTGTGGCACAAGAATGCTTGTCTGTGATAGTTGGCTGTGTTTATCACTCAGAAGGTGGACAAGAAGAAATAATTCTCCACGCTTTGTTTTGTGCGCTTCCATCTGAACCTTTCAAAACGTCTTGTTATATGCTTGCATGTACAGCATCATGCCCATTGGACAGCTATTCGCAATGGTACTCATGTCTTGCAAACAAAAGGGGCTAAATTTTTCATTTTGAGTTTCCAGGTATTGCTTGAAATGGATCATGAGAGTGTTTTTGTGGCACTAGAATGCTTGTCTGTGATACTTCGCTTTGTTTATCACTCAGAAGGTGGACAAGAAGAAATAATTCTCCACGCTTTGTTTTGTGCGCTTCCATCTGAACCTTCCAAAGCGTCTTGTTATATGCTTGCATGTACAGCATCATGCCCATTGGACAGCTATTCGCAATGGTACTCATGTCTTGCAAACAAAAGGGGCTCAATTTTTCATTTTGAGTTTCCACGTATTGCTTGAAATGGTTCATGAGAGTGTTTTTGTGGCACAAGAATGCTTGTCTGTGATACTTGGCTGTGTTTATCACTCAGAAGGTGGACAAGAGGAAATAATTCTTCACGCTTTGTTTTGTGCGCTTCCATCTGAACCTTTCGAAACGTCTTGTTATATGCTTGCATGTACAGCATCATGCCCATCGGACAGCTATTCGCAATGGTACTCCTGTCTTGCAAACAAAAGGGGCTCAATTTTTCATTTTGAGTTTCCACGTATTGCTTGAAATGGTTCATGAGAGTGTTTTTGTGGCACAAGAATGCTCGTCTGTGATACTTGGCTGTGTTTATCTCTCAGAATGTGGACAAGAGGAAATAATTCTCCACGCTTTGTTTTGTGCGCTTCCATCTGAACCTTTCGAAACGTCTTGTTATATGCTTGCATGTACAGCGTCATGCCCATCGGACAGCTATTCGCAATGGTACTCATGTCTTGCAAACAAAAGGGGCTCAATTTTTCATTTTGAGTTTCCACGTATTGCTTGAAATGGTTCATGAGAGTGTTTTTGTGGCACAAGAATGCTTGTCTGTGATACTTGGCTGTGTTTATCACTCAGAAGGTGGACAAGAAGAAATAATTCTCCACGCTTTGTTTTGTGCGCTTCCATCTGAACCTTTCAAAGCGTCTTGTTATATGCTTGCATGTACAGCATCATGCCCATTGGACAGCTATTCGCAATGGTACTCATGTCTTGCAAACAAAAGGGGCTCAATTTTTCATTTTGAGTTTCCACGTATTGCTTGAAATGGTTCATGAGAGTGTTTTTGTGGCACAAGAATGCTTGTCTGTGATACTTGGCTGTGTTTATTACTCAGAAGGTGGACAAGAAGAAATAATTCTCCATGCTTTGTTTTGTGCGCTTCCATCTGAACCTTTCAAAACGTCTTGTTATATGCTTGCATGTACAGCATCATGCCCATTGGACAGCTATTCGCAATGGTACTCATGTCTTGCAAACAAAAGGGGCTAAATTTTTCATTTTGAGTTTCCAGGTATTGCTTGAAATGGGTTATGAGAGTGTTTTTGTGGCACAAAATTGCTCGTCTGTGATACTTGGCTGTGTTTATTACTCAGAATGTGGACAAGGGGAAATAATTCTCCAGGCTTTGTTTTGTGCGCTTCCATCTGAACCTTTCGAAACGTCTTGTTATATGCTTGCATGTACAGCGTCATGCCCATCGGACAGCTATTCGCAATGGTACTCCTGTCTTGCAAACAAAAGGGGCTCAATTTTTCATTTTGAGTTTCCACGTATTGCTTGAAATGGTTCATGAGAGTGTTTTTGTGGCACAAGAATGCTCGTCTGTGATACTTGGCTGTGTTTATCACTCAGAAGGTGGACAAGAGGAAATAATTCTCCACGCTTTGTTTTGTGCGCTTCCATCTGAACCTTTCAAAACGTCTTCTTATATGCTTGCATGTACAGCATCATGCCCATTGGACAGCTATTCGCAATGGTACTTATGTCTTGAAAACAAAAGGGGCTAAATTTTTCATTTTGAGTTTCCACGTATTGCTTGAAATGGTTCATGAGAGTGTTTTTGTGGCACAAGAATGCTTGTCTGTGATACTTGGCTGTGTTTATCACTCAGAAGGTGGACAAGAAAAAATAATTCTCCACGCTTTGTTTTGTGCGCTTCCATCTGAACCTTTCAAAACGTCTTGTTATATGCTTGCATGTTCAGCATCATGCCCATTGGACAGCTATTCGCAATGGTACTCATGTCTTGCAAACAAAAGGGGCTCGATTTTTCATTTTGAGTTTTCACGTATTGCTTGAAATGGTTCATGAGAGTGTTTTTGTGGCACAAGAATGCCCTTCTGTGATACTTGGCTGTGTTTATTACTCAGAATGTGGACAAGAAGAAATAATTCTCCACGCTTTGTTTTGTGCGCTTCCATCTGAACCTTTCGAAACGTCTTGTTATATGCTTGCATGTACAGCATCATGCCCATCGGACAGCTATTCGCAATGGTACTCCTGTCTTGCAAACAAAAGGGGCTCAATTTTTCATTTTGAGTTTCCACGTATTGCTTGAAATGGTTCATGAGAGTGTTTTTGTGGCACAAGAATGCTTGTCTGTGATACTTGGCTGTGTTTATCACTCAGAAGGTGGACAAGAGGAAATAATTCTTCACGCTTTGTTTTGTGCGCTTCCATCTGAACCTTTCGAAACGTCTTGTTATATGCTTGCATGTACAGCATCATGCCCATTGGACAGCTATTCGCAATGGTACTCATGTCTTGCAAACAAAAGGGGCTAAATTTTTCATTTTGAGTTTCCAGGTATTGCTTGAAATGGATCATGAGAGTGTTTTTGTGGCACAAGAATGCTTGTCTGTGATACTTGGCTTTGTTTATCACTCAGAAGGTGGACAAGAGGAAATATTTCTCCACGCTTTGTTTTGTGCACTTCCATCTGAACCTTTCAAACGTCTTGTTATATGCTTGCATGTACAGCATCATGCCCATTGGACAGCTATTCGCAATGGTACTCATGTCTTGCAAACAAAAGGGGCTCAATTTTTCATTTTGAGTTTCCACGTATTGCTTGAAATGGTTCATGAGAGTGTTTTTGTGGCACAAGAATGCTTGTCTGTGATACTTGGCTGTGTTTATCACTCAGAAGGTGGACAAGAGGAAATAATTCTTCACGCTTTGTTTTGTGCGCTTCTATCTGAACCTTTCGAAACGTCTTGTTATATGCTTGCATGTGCAGCATCATTCCCATCGGACAGCTATTCGCAATGGTACTCCTGTCTTGCAAACAAAAGGGGCTCAATTTTTCATTTTGAGTTTCCAGGTATTGCTTGAAATGGGTTATGAGAGTGTTTTTGTGGCACAAGAATGCTCGTCTGTGATACTTGGCTGTGTTTATCACTCAGAAGGTGGACAAGAGGAAATAATTCTCCACGCTTTGTTTTGTGCGCTTCCATCTGAACCTTTCAAAACGTCTTCTTATATGCTTGCATGTACAGCATCATGCCCATTGGACAGCTATTCGCAATGGTACTTATGTCTTGCAAACAAAAGGGGCTAAATTTTTCATTTTGAGTTTCCACGTATTGCTTGAAATGGTTCATGAGAGTGTTTTTGTGGCACAAGAATGCTTGTCTGTGATACTTGGCTGTGTTTATCACTCAGAAGGTGGACAAGAAGAAATAATTCTCCACGCTTTGTTTTGTGCGCTTCCATCTGAACCTTTCAAAACGTCTTGTTATATGCTTGCATGTACAGCATCATGCCCATTGGACAGCTATTCGCAATGGTACTCATGTCTTGCAAACAAAAGGGGCTAAATTTTTCATTTTGAGTTTCCAGGTATTGCTTGAAATGGATCAAGAGAGTGTTTTTGTGGCACAAGAATGCTTGTCTGTGATACTTGGCTTTGTTTATCACTCAGAAGGTACACAAGAGGAAATAACTCTCCACGCTTTGTTTTGTGCACTTCCATCTGAACCTTTTGAAACGTCTTGTTATATGCTTGCATGTACAGCATCATGCCCATTGGACAGCTATTCGCAATGGTACTCATGTCTTGCAAACAAAAGGGGCTCAATTTTTCATTTTGAGTTTCCACGTATTGCTTGAAATGGTTCATGAGAGTGTTTTTGTGGCACAAGAATGCTTGTCTGTGATACTTGGCTGTGTTTATCACTCAGAAGGTGGACAAGAGGAAATAATTCTTCACGCTTTGTTTTGTGCGCTTCCATCTGAACCTTTCGAAACGTCTTGTTATATGCTTGCATGTACAGCATCATTCCCATCGGACAGCTATTCGCAATGGTACTCCTGTCTTGCAAACAAAAGGGGCTCAATTTTTCATTTTGAGTTTCCACGTATTGCTTGAAATGGTTCATGAGAGTGTTTTTCTGGCACAAGAATGCTCTTCTGTGATACTTGGCTGTGTTTATTACTCAGAATGTGGACAAGAAGAAATAATTCTCCACGCTTTGTTTTGTGCGCTTCCATCTGAACCTTTCGAAACGTCTTGTTATATGCTTGCATGTACAGCATCATGCCCATCGGACAGCTATTCGCAATGGTACTCCTGTCTTGCAAACAAAAGGGGCTCAATTTTTCATTTTGAGTTTCCACGTATTGCTTGAAATGGTTCATGAGAGTGTTTTTGTGGCACAAGAATGCTTGTCTGTGATACTTGGCTGTGTTTATCACTCAGAAGGTGGACAAAAAGAAATAATTCTCCACGCTTTCTTTTGTGCGCTTCCATCTGAACCTTTCAAAACGTCTTGTTATATGCTTGCATGTACAGCATCATGCCCATTGGACAGCTATTCGCAATGGTACTCATGTCTTGCAAACAAAAGGGGCTAAATTTTTCATTTTGAGTTTCCAGGTATTGCTTGAAATGGATCATGAGAGTGTTTTTGTGGCACAAGAATGCTTGTCTGTGATACTTGGCTTTGTTTATCACTCAGAAGGTGGACAAGAGGAAATAATTCTCCACGCTTTGTTTTGTGCACTTCCATCTGAATCTTTCGAAACGTCTTGTTATATGCTTGCATGTGCAGCATTATGCCCATTGGACAGCTATTCGCAATGGTACTCATGTCTTGCAAACAAAAGGGGCTCAATGTTTCATTTTGAGTTTCCACGTATTGCTTGAAATGGTTCATGAGAGTGTTTTTGTGGCACAAGAATGCTCGTCTGTGATACTTGGCTCTGTTTATTACTCAGAATGTGGACAAGAGGAAATAATTCTCCAGGCTTTGTTTTGTGCGCTTCCATCTGAACCTTTCGAAACGTCTTGTTATATGCTTGCATGTACAGCATCATGCCCATTGGACAGCTATTCGCAATGGTACTCATGTCTTGCAATCAAAAGAGGCTCAATTTTTCATTTTGAGTTTCCACGTATCGCTTTAAATGGTTCATGAGAATGTTATTGTGGCACAAGAATTCTTGTCTGTGATACTTGGCTTTGTTTATCACTCAGAAGGTGGACAAGAGGAAATAACTCTCCACGCTTTCTTTTGTGCACTTCCATCTGAACCTTTTGAAACGTCTTGTTATATGCTTGCATGTACAGCATCATGCCCATTGGACAGCTATTCGCAATGGTACTCATGTCTTGCAAACAAAAGGGGCTCAATTTTTCATTTTGAGTTTCCACGTATTGCTTGAAATGGTTCATGAGAGTGTTTTTGTGGCACAAGAATGCTTGTCTGTGATACTTGGCTGTGTTTATCACTCAGAAGGTGGACAAGAGGAAATAATTCTTCACGCTTTGTTTTGTGCGCTTCCATCTGAACCTTTCGAAACGTCTTGTTATATGCTTGCATGTACAGCATCATTCCCATCGGACAGCTATTCGCAATGGTACTCCTGTCTTGCAAACAAAAGGGGCTCGATTTTTCATTTTGAGTTTCCACGTATTGCTTGAAATGGTTCATGAGAGTGTTTTTGTGGCACAAGAATGCCCTTCTGTGATACTTGGCTGTGTTTATTACTCAGAATGTGGACAAGAAGAAATAATTCTCCACGCTTTGTTTTGTGCGCTTCCATCTGAACCTTTCGAAACGTCTTGTTATATGCTTGCATGTACAGCATCATGCCCATCGGACAGCTATTCGCAATGGTACTCCTGTCTTGCAAACAAAAGGGGCTCAATTTTTCATTTTGAGTTTCCACGTATTGCTTGAAATGGTTCATGAGAGTGTTTTTGTGGCACAAGAATGCTTGTCTGTGATACTTGGCTGTGTTTATCACTCAGAAGGTGGACAAGAGGAAATAATTCTTCACGCTTTGTTTTGTGCGCTTCCATCTGAACCTTTCGAAACGTCTTGTTATATGCTTGCATGTACAGCATCATGCCCATTGGACAGCTATTCGCAATGGTACTCATGTCTTGCAAACAAAAGGGGCTAAATTTTTCATTTTGAGTTTCCAGGTATTGCTTGAAATGGATCATGAGAGTGTTTTTGTGGCACAAGAATGCTTGTCTGTGATACTTGGCTTTGTTTATCACTCAGAAGGTGGACAAGAGGAAATATTTCTCCACGCTTTGTTTTGTGCACTTCCATCTGAACCTTTCGAAACGTCTTGTTATATGCTTGCATGTACAGCATCATGCCCATTGGACAGCTATTCGCAATGGTACTCATGTCTTGCAAACAAAAGGGGCTCAATTTTTCATTTTGAGTTTCCACGTATTGCTTGAAATGGTTCATGAGAGTGTTTTTGTGGCACAAGAATGCTTGTCTGTGATACTTGGCTGTGTTTATCACTCAGAAGGTGGACAAGAGGAAATAATTCTTCACGCTTTGTTTTGTGCGCTTCTATCTGAACCTTTCGAAACGTCTTGTTATATGCTTGCATGTGCAGCATCATTCCCATCGGACAGCTATTCGCAATGGTACTCCTGTCTTGCAAACAAAAGGGGCTCAATTTTTCATTTTGAGTTTCCAGGTATTGCTTGAAATGGGTTATGAGAGTGTTTTTGTGGCACAAGAATGCTCGTCTGTGATACTTGGCTGTGTTTATCACTCAGAAGGTGGACAAGAGGAAATAATTCTCCACGCTTTGTTTTGTGCGCTTCCATCTGAACCTTTCAAAACGTCTTCTTATATGCTTGCATGTACAGCATCATGCCCATTGGACAGCTTTTCGCAATGGTACTTATGTCTTGCAAACAAAAGGGGCTAAATTTTTCATTTTGAGTTTCCACGTATTGCTTGAAATGGTTCATGAGAGTGTTTTTGTGGCACAAGAATGCTTGTCTGTGATACTTGGCTGTGTTTATCACTCAGAAGGTGGACAAGAAGAAATAATTCTCCACGCTTTGTTTTGTGCGCTTCCATCTGAACCTTTCAAAACGTCTTGTTATATGCTTGCATGTACAGCATCATGCCCATTGGACAGCTATTCGCAATGGTACTCATGTCTTGCAAACAAAAGGGGCTAAATTTTTCATTTTGAGTTTCCAGGTATTGCTTGAAATGGATCAAGAGAGTGTTTTTGTGGCACAAGAATGCTTGTCTGTGATACTTGGCTTTGTTTATCACTCAGAAGGTGGACAAGAGGAAATAACTCTCCACGCTTTGTTTTGTGCACTTCCATCTGAACCTTTTGAAACGTCTTGTTATATGCTTGCATGTACAGCATCATGCCCATTGGACAGCTATTCGCAATGGTACTCATGTCTTGCAAACAAAAGGGGCTCAATTTTTCATTTTGAGTTTCCACGTATTGCTTGAAATGGTTCATGAGAGTGTTTTTGTGGCACAAGAATGCTTGTCTGTGATACTTGGCTGTGTTTATCACTCAGAAGGTGGACAAGAGGAAATAATTCTTCACGCTTTGTTTTGTGCGCTTCCATCTGAACCTTTCGAAACGTCTTGTTATATGCTTGCATGTACAGCATCATTCCCATCGGACAGCTCTTCGCAATGGTACTCCTGTCTTGCAAACAAAAGGGGCTCAATTTTTCATTTTGAGTTTCCACGTATTGCTTGAAATGGTTCATGAGAGTGTTTTTCTGGCACAAGAATGCTCTTCTGTGATACTTGGCTGTGTTTATTACTCAGAATGTGGACAAGAAGAAATAATTCTCCACGCTTTGTTTTGTGCGCTTCCATCTGAACCTTTCGAAACGTCTTGTTATATGCTTGCATGTACAGCATCATGCCCATCGGACAGCTATTCGCAATGGTACTCCTGTCTTGCAAACAAAAGGGGCTCAATTTTTCATTTTGAGTTTCCACGTATTGCTTGAAATGGTTCATGAGAGTGTTTTTGTGGCACAAGAATGCTTGTCTGTGATACTTGGCTGTGTTTATCACTCAGAAGGTGGACAAAAAGAAATAATTCTCCACGCTTTCTTTTGTGCGCTTCCATCTGAACCTTTCAAAACGTCTTGTTATATGCTTGCATGTACAGCATCATGCCCATTGGACAGCTATTCGCAATGGTACTCATGTCTTGCAAACAAAAGGGGCTAAATTTTTCATTTTGAGTTTCCAGGTATTGCTTGAAATGGATCATGAGAGTGTTTTTGTGGCACAAGAATGCTTGTCTGTGATACTTGGCTTTGTTTATCACTCAGAAGGTGGACAAGAGGAAATAATTCTCCACGCTTTGTTTTGTGCACTTCCATCTGAATCTTTCGAAACGTCTTGTTATATGCTTGCATGTGCAGCATTATGCCCATTGGACAGCTATTCGCAATGGTACTCATGTCTTGCAAACAAAAGGGGCTCAATTTTTCATTTTGAGTTTCCACGTATTGCTTGAAATGGTTCATGAGAGTGTTTTTGTGGCACAAGAATGCTCGTCTGTGATACTTGGCTCTGTTTATTACTCAGAATGTGGACAAGAGGAAATAATTCTCCACGCTTTGTTTTGTGCGCTTCCATCTGAACCTTTCGAAACGTCTTGTTATATGCTTGCATGTACAGCATCATGCCCATTGGACAGCTATTCGCAATGGTACTCATGTCTTGCAATCAAAAGAGGCTCAATTTTTCATTTTGAGTTTCCACGTATCGCTTTAAATGGTTCATGAGAATGTTATTGTGGGACAAGAATTCTTGTCTGTGATACTTGGCTTTGTTTATCACTCAGAAGGTGGACAAGAGGAAATAACTCTCCACGCTTTCTTTTGTGCACTTCCATCTGAACCTTTTGAAACGTCTTGTTATATGCTTGCATGTACAGCATCATGCCCATTGGACAGCTTTTCGCAATGGTACTCATGTCTTGCAAACAAAAGGGGCTCAATTTTTCATTTTGAGTTTCCACGTATTGCTTGAAATGGTTCATGAGAGTGTTTTTGTGGCACAAGAATGCTTGTCTGTGATACTTGGCTGTGTTTATCACTCAGAAGGTGGACAAGAGGAAATAATTCTTCACGCTTTGTTTTGTGCGCTTCCATCTGAACCTTTCGAAACGTCTTGTTATATGCTTGCATGTACAGCATCATTCCCATCGGACAGCTATTCGCAATGGTACTCCTGTCTTGCAAACAAAAGGGGCTCGATTTTTCATTTTGAGTTTCCACGTATTGCTTGAAATGGTTCATGAGAGTGTTTTTGTGGCACAAGAATGCCCTTCTGTGATACTTGGCTGTGTTTATTACTCAGAATGTGGACAAGAAGAAATAATTCTCCACGCTTTGTTTTGTGCGCTTCCATCTGAACCTTTCGAAACGTCTTGTTATATGCTTGCATGTACAGCATCATGCCCATCGGACAGCTATTTGCAATGGTACTCCTGTCTTGCAAACAAAAGGGGCTCAATTTTTCATTTTGAGTTTCCACGTATTGCTTGAAATGGTTCATGAGAGTGTTTTTGTGGCACAAGAATGCTTGTCTGTGATACTTGGCTGTGTTTATCACACAGAAGGTGGACAAGAGGAAATAATTCTTCACGCTTTGTTTTGTGCGCTTCCATCTGAACCTTTCGAAACGTCTTGTTATATGCTTGCATGTACAGCATCATGCCCATTGGACAGCTATTCGCAATGGTACTCATGTCTTGCAAACAAAAGGGGCTAAATTTTTCATTTTGAGTTTCCAGGTATTGCTTGAAATGGATCATGAGAGTGTTTTTGTGGCACAAGAATGCTTGTCTGTGATACTTGGCTTTGTTTATCACTCAGAAGGTGGACAAGAGGAAATATTTCTCCACGCTTTGTTTTGTGCACTTCCATCTGAACCTTTCGAAACGTCTTGTTATATGCTTGCATGTACAGCATCATGCCCGTTGGACAGCTATTCGCAATGGTACTCATGTCTTGCAAACAAAAGGGGCTCAATTTTTCATTTTGAGTTTCCACGTATTGCTTGAAATGGTTCATGAGAGTGTTTTTGTGGCACAAGAATGCTTGTCTGTGATACTTGGCTGTGTTTATCACTCAGAAGGTGGACAAGAGGAAATAATTCTTCACGCTTTGTTTTGTGCGCTTCTATCTGAACCTTTCGAAACGTCTTGTTATATGCTTGCATGTGCAGCATCATTCCCATCGGACAGCTATTCGCAATGGTACTCCTGTCTTGCAAACAAAAGGGGCTCAATTTTTCATTTTGAGTTTCCAGGTATTGCTTGAAATGGGTTATGAGAGTGTTTTTGTGGCACAAGAATGCTCGTCTGTGATACTTGGCTGTGTTTATCACTCAGAAGGTGGACAAGAGGAAATAATTCTCCACGCTTTGTTTTGTGCGCTTCCATCTGAACCTTTCAAAACGTCTTCTTATATGCTTGCATGTACAGCATCATGCCCATTGGACAGCTATTCGCAATGGTACTTATGTCTTGCAAACAAAAGGGGCTAAATTTTTCATTTTGAGTTTCCACGTATTGCTTGAAATGGTTCATGAGAGTGTTTTTGTGGCACAAGAATGCTTGTCTGTGATACTTGGCTGTGTTTATCACTCAGAAGGTGGACAAGAAGAAATAATTCTCCACGCTTTGTTTTGTGCGCTTCCATCTGAACCTTTCAAAACGTCTTGTTATATGCTTGCATGTACAGCATCATGCCCATTGGACAGCTATTCGCAATGGTACTCATGTCTTGCAAACAAAAGGGGCTAAATTTTTCATTTTGAGTTTCCAGGTATTGCTTGAAATGGATCAAGAGAGTGTTTTTGTGGCACAAGAATGCTTGTCTGTGATACTTGGCTTTGTTTATCACTCAGAAGGTGGACAAGAGGAAATAACTCTCCACGCTTTGTTTTGTGCACTTCCATCTGAACCTTTTGAAACGTCTTGTTATATGCTTGCATGTACAGCATCATGCCCATTGGACAGCTATTCGCAATGGTACTCATGTCTTGCAAACAAAAGGGGCTCAATTTTTCATTTTGAGTTTCCACGTATTGCTTGAAATGGTTCATGAGAGTGTTTTTGTGGCACAAGAATGCTTGTCTGTGATACTTGGCTGTGTTTATCACTCAGAAGGTGGACAAGAGGAAATAATTCTTCACGCTTTGTTTTGTGCGCTTCCATCTGAACCTTTCGAAACGTCTTGTTATATGCTTGCATGTACAGCATCATTCCCATCGGACAGCTCTTCGCAATGGTACTCCTGTCTTGCAAACAAAAGGGGCTCAATTTTTCATTTTGAGTTTCCACGTATTGCTTGAAATGGTTCATGAGAGTGTTTTTCTGGCACAAGAATGCTCTTCTGTGATACTTGGCTGTGTTTATTACTCAGAATGTGGACAAGAAGAAATAATTCTCCACGCTTTGTTTTGTGCGCTTCCATCTGAACCTTTCGAAACGTCTTGTTATATGCTTGCATGTACAGCATCATGCCCATCGGACAGCTATTCGCAATGGTACTCCTGTCTTGCAAACAAAAGGGGCTCAATTTTTCATTTTGAGTTTCCACGTATTGCTTGAAATGGTTCATGAGAGTGTTTTTGTGGCACAAGAATGCTTGTCTGTGATACTTGGCTGTGTTTATCACTCAGAAGGTGGACAAAAAGAAATAATTCTCCACGCTTTCTTTTGTGCGCTTCCATCTGAACCTTTCAAAACGTCTTGTTATATGCTTGCATGTACAGCATCATGCCCATTGGACAGCTATTCGCAATGGTACTCATGTCTTGCAAACAAAAGGGGCTAAATTTTTCATTTTGAGTTTCCAGGTATTGCTTGAAATGGATCATGAGAGTGTTTTTGTGGCACAAGAATGCTTGTCTGTGATACTTGGCTTTGTTTATCACTCAGAAGGTGGACAAGAGGAAATAATTCTCCACGCTTTGTTTTGTGCACTTCCATCTGAATCTTTCGAAACGTCTTGTTATATGCTTGCATGTGCAGCATTATGCCCATTGGACAGCTATTCGCAATGGTACTCATGTCTTGCAAACAAAAGGGGCTCAATTTTTCATTTTGAGTTTCCACGTATTGCTTGAAATGGTTCATGAAAGTGTTTTTGTGGCACAAGAATGCTCGTCTGTGATACTTGGCTCTGTTTATTACTCAGAATGTGGACAAGAGGAAATAATTCTCCACGCTTTGTTTTGTGCACTTCCATCTGAACCTTTCGAAACGTCTTGTTATATGCTTGCATGTACAGCATCATGCCCATTGGACAGCTATTCGCAATGGTACTCATGTCTTGCAATCAAAAGAGGCTCAATTTTTCATTTTGAGTTTCCACGTATCGCTTTAAATGGTTCATGAGAATGTTATTGGGGCACAAGAATTCTTGTCTGTGATACTTGGCTGTGTCTATCACTCAGAAGGTGGACAAGAGAAAATAATTCTCCACGCTTTGTTTTGTGCGCTTCCATCTGAACCTTTCGAAACGTCTTGTTATATGCTTGCATGTACAGCATCATGCCCATCGGACAGCTATTCGCAATGGTACTCCTGTCTTGCAAACAAAAGGGGCTCAATTTTTCATTTTGAGTTTCCACGTATTGCTTGAAATGGTTCATGAGAGTGTTTTTGTGGCACAAGAATGCTTGTCTGTGATACTTGGCTGTGTTTATCACTCAGAAGGTGGACAAAAAGAAATAATTCTCCACGCTTTCTTTTGTGCGCTTCCATCTGAACCTTTCAAAACGTCTTGTTATATGCTTGCATGTACAGCATCATGCCAATTGGACAGCTATTCGCAATGGTACTCATGTCTTGCAAACAAAAGGGGCTAAATTTTTCATTTTGAGTTTCCAGGTATTGCTTGAAATGGATCATGAGAGTGTTTTTGTGGCACAAGAATGCTTGTCTGTGATACTTGGCTTTGTTTATCACTCAGAAGGTGGACAAGAGGAAATAATTCTCCACGCTTTGTTTTGTGCACTTCCATCTGAATCTTTCGAAACGTCTTGTTATATGCTTTCATGTGCAGCATTATGCCCATTGGACAGCTATTCGCAATGGTACTCATGTCTTGCAAACAAAAGGGGCTCAATTTTTCATTTTGAGTTTCCACGTATTGCTTGAAATGGTTCATGAGAGTGTTTTTGTGGCACAAGAATGCTCGTCTGTGATACTTGGCTGTGTTTATTACTCAGAATGTGGACAAGAGGAAATAATTCTCCACGCTTTGTTTTGTGCGCTTCCATCTGAACCTTTCGAAACGTCTTGTTATATGCTTGCATGTACAGCATCATGCCCATTGGACAGCTATTCGCAATGGTACTCATGTCTTGCAATCAAAAGAGGCTCAATTTTTCATTTTGAGTTTCCACGTATCGCTTTAAATGGTTCATGAGAATGTTATTGTGGCACAAGAATTCTTGTCTGTGATACTTGGCTGTGTCTATCACTCAGAAGGTGGACAAGAGAAAATAATTCTCCACGCTTTGTTTAGTGCGCTTCTATCTGAAACTTTCACAACGACTTGTTGTATGCTTGCATGTACAGCATCATGCCGATTGGACAGCTATTTGCAACGGTACTCATGTCTTGCAAACAAAATGGGCTCAATTTTTCATTTTGAGTTTCCACGTATTGTTTGAAATGGTTCATGAGAGTGTTTTTGTGGCACAAGAATGCTTGTCTGTGATAGTTGGCTGTGTTTATCACTCAGAAGTTGGACAAAAAGAAATAATTCTCCACGCTTTGTTTTGTGCGCTTCCATCTGAACCTTTCAAAGCGTCTTGTTATATGCTTGCATGTACAGCATCATGCCCATTGGACAGCTATTCGCAATGGTACTCATGTCTTGCAAACAAAAGGGGCTAAATTTTTCATTTTGAGTTTCCACGTATTGCATGAAATGGTTCATGAGAGTGTTTTTTTGGCACAAGAATGCTTGTCTGTGATACTTGGCTGTGTTTATCACTCAGAAGGTGGACAAGAAGAAATAATTCTCCACGCTTTGTTTTGTGCGCTTCCATCTGAACCTTTAGAAACGTCTTGTTATATGCTTGCATGTACAGCATCATGCCCATCGGACAGCTATTCGCAATGGTACTCCTGTCTTGCAAACAAAAGGGGCTCAATTTTTCATTTTGAGTTTCCACGTATTGCTTGAAATGGTTCATGAGAGTGTTTTTGTGGCACAAGAATGCTTGTCTGTGATACTTGGCTGTGTTTATCACTCAGAAGGTGGACAAAAAGAAATAATTCTCCACGCTTTCTTTTGTGCGCTTCCATCTGAACCTTTCAAAACGTCTTGTTATATGCTTGCATGTACAGCATCATGCCCATTGGACAGCTATTCGCAATGGTACTCATGTCTTGCAAACAAAAGGGGCTAAATTTTTCATTTTGAGTTTCCAGGTATTGCTTGAAATGGATCATGAGAGTGTTTTTGTGGCACAAGAATGCTTGTCTGTGATACTTGGCTTTGTTTATCACTCAGAAGGTGGACAAGAGGAAATAATTCTCCACGCTTTGTTTTGTGCACTTCCATCTGAATCTTTCGAAACGTCTTGTTATATGCTTGCATGTGCAGCATTATGCCCATTGGACAGCTATTCGCAATGGTACTCATGTCTTGCAAACAAAAGGGGCTCAATTTTTCATTTTGAGTTTCCACGTATTGCTTGAAATGGTTCATGAGAGTGTTTTTGTGGCACAAGAATGCTCGTCTGTGATACTTGGCTCTGTTTATTACTCAGAATGTGGACAAGAGGAAATAATTCTCCACGCTTTGTTTTGTGCGCTTCCATCTGAACCTTTCGAAACGTCTTGTTATATGCTTGCATGTACAGCATCATGCCCATTGGACAGCTATTCGCAATGGTACTCATGTCTTGCAATCAAAAGAGGCTCAATTTTTCATTTTGAGTTTCCACGTATCGCTTTAAATGGTTCATGAGAATGTTATTGGGGCACAAGAATTCTTGTCTGTGATACTTGGCTGTGTCTATCACTCAGAAGGTGGACAAGAGAAAATAATTCTCCACGCTTTGTTTTGTGCGCTTCCATCTGAACCTTTCGAAACGTCTTGTTATATGCTTGCATGTACAGCATCATGCCCATCGGACAGCTATTCGCAATGGTACTCCTGTCTTGCAAACAAAAGGGGCTCAATTTTTCATTTTGAGTTTCCACGTATTGCTTGAAATGGTTCATGAGAGTGTTTTTGTGGCACAAGAATGCTTGTCTGTGATACTTGGCTGTGTTTATCACTCAGAAGGTGGACAAAAAGAAATAATTCTCCACGCTTTCTTTTGTGCGCTTCCATCTGAACCTTTCAAAACGTCTTGTTATATGCTTGCATGTACAGCATCATGCCAATTGGACAGCTATTCGCAATGGTACTCATGTCTTGCAAACAAAAGGGGCTAAATTTTTCATTTTGAGTTTCCAGGTATTGCTTGAAATGGATCATGAGAGTGTTTTTGTGGCACAAGAATGCTTGTCTGTGATACTTGGCTTTGTTTATCACTCAGAAGGTGGACAAGAGGAAATAATTCTCCACGCTTTGTTTTGTGCACTTCCATCTGAATCTTTCGAAACGTCTTGTTATATGCTTGCATGTGCAGCATTATGCCCATTGGACAGCTATTCGCAATGGTACTCATGTCTTGCAAACAAAAGGGGCTCAATTTTTCATTTTGAGTTTCCACGTATTGCTTGAAATGGTTCATGAGAGTGTTTTTGTGGCACAAGAATGCTCGTCTGTGATACTTGGCTGTGTTTATTACTCAGAATGTGGACAAGAGGAAATAATTCTCCACGCTTTGTTTTGTGCGCTTCCATCTGAACCTTTCGAAACGTCTTGTTATATGCTTGCATGTACAGCATCATGCCCATTGGACAGCTATTCGCAATGGTACTCATGTCTTGCAATCAAAAGAGGCTCAATTTTTCATTTTGAGTTTCCACGTATCGCTTTAAATGGTTCATGAGAATGTTATTGTGGCACAAGAATTCTTGTCTGTGATACTTGGCTGTGTCTATCACTCAGAAGGTGGACAAGAGAAAATAATTCTCCACGCTTTGTTTAGTGCGCTTCTATCTGAAACTTTCACAACGACTTGTTGTATGCTTGCATGTACAGCATCATGCCGATTGGACAGCTATTTGCAACGGTACTCATGTCTTGCAAACAAAATGGGCTCAATTTTTCATTTTGAGTTTCCACGTATTGTTTGAAATGGTTCATGAGAGTGTTTTTGTGGCACAAGAATGCTTGTCTGTGATAGTTGGCTGTGTTTATCACTCAGAAGTTGGACAAAAAGAAATAATTCTCCACGCTTTGTTTTGTGCGCTTCCATCTGAACCTTTCAAAGCGTCTTGTTATATGCTTGCATGTACAGCATCATGCCCATTGGACAGCTATTCGCAATGGTACTCATGTCTTGCAAACAAAAGGGGCTAAATTTTTCATTTTGAGTTTCCACGTATTGCATGAAATGGTTCATGAGAGTGTTTTTTTGGCACAAGAATGCTTGTCTGTGATACTTGGCTGTGTTTATCACTCAGAAGGTGGACAAGAAGAAATAATTCTCCACGCTTTGTTTTGTGCGCTTCCATCTGAACCTTTAGAAACGTCTTGTTATATGCTTGCATGTACAGCATCATGCCCATTGGACAGCTATTCGCAATGGTACTCATGTCTTGCAAACAAAATGGGCTCAATTTTTCATTTTGAGTTTCCACGTATTGCTTGAAATGGTTCATGAGAGTGTTTTTGTGGCACAAGAATGCTTGTCTGTGATAGTTGGCTGTGTTTATCACTCAGAAGGTGGACAAGAAGAAATAATTCTCCACGCTTTGTTTTGTGCGCTTCCATCTGAACCTTTCAAAACGTCTTGTTATATGCTTGCATGTACAGCATCATGCCCATTGGACAGCTATTCGCAATGGTACTCATGTCTTGCAAACAAAAGGGGCTAAATTTTTCATTTTGAGTTTCCAGGTATTGCTTGAAATGGATCATGAGAGTGTTTTTGTGGCACTAGAATGCTTGTTTGTGATACTTGGCTTTGTTTATCACTCAGAAGGTGGACAAGAAGAAATAATTCTCCACGCTTTGATTTGTGCGCTTCCATCTGAACCTTTCAAAGCGTCTTGTTATATGCTTGCATGTACAGCATCATGCCCATTGGACAGCTATTCGCAATGGTACTCATGTCTTGCAAACAAAAGGGGCTCAATTTTTCATTTTGAGTTTCCACGTATTGCTTGAAATGGTTCATGAGAGTGTTTTTGTGGCACAAGAATGCTTGTCTGTGATACTTGGCTGTGTTTATCACTCAGAAGGTGGACAAGAGGAAATAATTCTTCACGCTTTGTTTTGTGCGCTTCCATCTGAACCTTTCGAAACGTCTTGTTATATGCTTGCATGTACAGCATCATGCCCATCGGACAGCTATTCGCAATGGTACTCCTGTCTTGCAAACAAAAGGGGCTCAATTTTTCATTTTGAGTTTCTACGTATTGCTTGAAATGGTTCATGAGAGTGTTTTTGTGGCACAAGAATGCTCGTCTGTGATACTTGGCTGTGTTTATCTCTCAGAATGTGGACAAGAGGAAATAATTCTCCATGCTTTGTTTTGTGCGCTTCCATCTGAACCTTTCGAAACGTCTTGTTATATGCTTGCATGTACAGCGTCATGCCCATCGGACAGCTATTCGCAATGGTACTCATGTCTTGCAAACAAAAGGGGCTCAATTTTTCATTTTGAGTTTCCACGTATTGCTTGAAATGGTTCATGAGAGTGTTTTTGTGGCACAAGAATGCTTGTCTGTGATACTTGGCTGTGTTTATCACTCAGAAGGTGGACAAGAAGAAATAATTCTCCACGCTTTGTTTTGTGCGCTTCCATCTGAACCTTTCAAAGCGTCTTGTTATATGCTTGCATGTACAGCATCATGCCCATTGGACAGCTATTCGCAATGGTACTCATGTCTTGCAAACAAAAGGGGCTCAATTTTTCATTTTGAGTTTCCACGTATTGCTTGAAATGGTTCATGAGAGTGTTTTTTTGGCACAAGAATGCTTGTCTGTGATACTTGGCTGTGTTTATTACTCAGAAGGTGGACAAGAAGAAATAATTCTCCATGCTTTGTTTTGTGCGCTTCCATCTGAACCTTTCAAAACGTCTTGTTATATGCTTGCATGTACAGCATCATGCCCATTGGACAGGTTTTCGCAATGGTACTCATGTCTTGCAAACAAAAGGGGCTAAATTTTTCATTTTGAGTTTCCAGGTATTGCTTGAAATGGATCATGAGAGTGTTTTTGTGGCACAAGAATGCTTGTCTGTGATACTTGGCTTTGTTTATCACTCAGAAGGTGGACAAGAGGAAATATTTCTCCACGCTTTGTTTTGTGCACTTCCATCTGAACCTTTCGAAACGTCTTGTTATATGCTTGCATGTACAGCATCATGCCCATTGGACAGCTATTCGCAATGGTACTCATGTCTTGCAAACAAAAGGGGCTCAATTTTTCATTTTGAGTTTCCACGTATTGCTTGAAATGGTTCATGAGAGTGTTTTTGTGGCACAAGAATGCTTGTCTGAGATACTTGGCTGTGTTTATCACTCAGAAGGTGGACAAGAGGAAATAATTCTTCACGCTTTGTTTTGTGCGCTTCTATCTGAACCTTTCGAAACGTCTTGTTATATGCTTGCATGTGCAGCATCATTCCCATCGGACAGCTATTCGCAATGGTACTCCTGTCTTGCAAACAAAAGGAGCTCAATTTTTCATTTTGAGTTTCCAGGTATTGCTTGAAATGGGTTATGAGAGTGTTTTTGTGGCACAAAAATGCTCGTCTGTGATACTTGGCTGTGTTTATTACTCAGAATGTGGACAAGGGGAAATAATTCTCCACGCTTTGTTTTGTGCGCTTCCATCTGAACCTTTCGAAACGTCTTGTTATATGCTTGCATGTACAGCGTCATGCCCATCGGACAGCTATTCGCAATGGTACTCCTGTCTTGCAAACAAAAGGGGCTCAATTTTTCATTTTGAGTTTCCACGTATTGCTTGAAATGGTTCATGAGAGTGTTTTTGTGGCACAAGAATGCTCGTCTGTGATACTTGGCTGTGTTTATCACTCGGAAGGTGGACAAGAGGAAATAATTCTCCACGCTTTGTTTTGTGCGCTTCCATCTGAACCTTTCAAAACGTCTTGTTATATGCTTGCATGTACAGCATCATGCCCATTGGACAGCTATTCGCAATGGTACTCATGTGTTGCAAACAAAAGGGGCTAAATTTTTCATTTTGAGTTTCCAGGTATTGCTTGAAATGGATCATCAGAGTGTTTTTGTGGCACTAGAATGCTTGTCTGTGATACTTGGCTTTGTTTATCACTCAGAAGGTGGACAAGAAGAAACAATTCTCCACGCTTTGTTTTGTGCGCTTCCATCTGAACCTTTCAAAGCGTCTTGTTATATGCTTGCATGTACAGCATCATGCCCATTGGACAGCTATTCGCAATGGTACTCATGTCTTGCAAACAAAAGGGGCTCAAGTTTTCATTTTGAGTTTCCACGTATTGCTTGAAATGGTTCTTGAGAGTGTTTTTGTGGCACAAGAATGCTCGTCTGTGGTACTTGGCTGTGTTTATCTCTCAGAATGTGGACAAGAGGAAATAATTCTCCATGCTTTGTTTTGTGCGCTTCCATCTGAACCTTTCGAAACGTCTTGTTATATGCTTGCATGTACAGCGTCATGCCCATCGGACAGCTATTCGCAATGGTACTCATGTCTTGCAAACAAAGGGGGCTCAATTTTTCATTTTGAGTTTCCACGTATTGCTTGAAATGGTTCATGAGAGTGTTTTTGTGGCACAAGAATGCTTGTCTGTGATACTTGGCTGTGTTTATCACTCAGAAGGTGGACAAGAAGAAATAATTCTCCACGCTTTGTTTTGTGCGCTTCCATCTGAACCTTTCAAAGCGTCTTGTTATATGCTTGCATGTACAGCATCATGCCCATTGGACAGCTATTCGCAATGGTACTCATGTCTTGCAAACAAAAGGGGCTCAATTTTTCGTTTCGAGTTTCCACGTATTGCTTGAAATGGTTCATGAGAGTGTTTTTGTGGCACAAGAATGCTTGTCTGTGATACTTGGCTGTGTTTATTACTCAGAAGGTGGACAAGAAGAAATAATTCTCCATGCTTTGTTTTGTGCGCTTCCATCTGAACCTTTCAAAACGTCTTGTTATATGCTTGCATGTACAGCATCATGCCCATTGGACAGCTATTCGCAATGGTACTCATGTCTTGCAAACAAAAGGGGCTAAATTTTTCATTTTGAGTTTCCAGGTATTGCTTGAAATGGATCATGAGAGTGTTTTTGTGGCACAAGAATGCTTGTCTGTGATACTTGGCTTTGTTTATCACTCAGAAGGTGGACAAGAGGAAATATTTCTCCACGCTTTGTTTTGTGCACTTCCATCTGAACCTTTCGAAACGTCTTGTTATATGCTTGCATGTACAGCATCATGCCCATTGGACAGCTATTCGCAATGGTACTCATGTCTGGCAAACAAAAGGGGCTCAATTTTTCATTTTGAGTTTCCACGTATTGCTTGAAATGGTTCATGAGAGTGTTTTTGTGGCACAAGAATGCTTGTCTGTGATACTTGGCTGTGTTTATCACTCAGAAGGTGGACAAGAGGAAATAATTCTTCACGCTTTGTTTTGTGCGCTTCTATCTGAACCTTTCGAAACGTCTTGTTATATGCTTGCATGTGCAGCATCATTCCCATCGGACAGCTATTCGCAATGGTACTCCTGTCTTGCAAACAAAAGGGGCTCAATTTTTCATTTGAGTTTCCAGGTATTGCTTGAAATGGGTTATGAGAGTGTTTTTGTGGCACAAAAATGCTCGTCTGTGATACTTGGCTGTGTTTATTACTCAGAATGTGGACAAGGGGAAATAATTCTCCACGCTTTGTTTTGTGCGCTTCCATCTGAACCTTTCGAAACGTCTTGTTATATGCTTGCATGTACAGCGTCATGCCCATCGGACAGCTATTCGCAATGGTACTCCTGTCTTGCAAACAAAAGGGGCTCAATTTTTCATTTTGAGTTTCCACGTATTGCTTGAAATGGTTCATGAGAGTGTTTTTGTGGCACAAGAATGCTCGTCTGTGATACTTGGCTGTGTTTATCACTCAGAAGGTGGACAAGAGGAAATAATTCCCCACGCTTTGTTTTGTGCGCTTCCATCTGAACCTTTCAAAACGTCTTCTTATATGCTTGCATGTACAGCATCATGCCCATTGGACAGCTATTCGCAATGGTACTCATGTCTTGCAAACAAAAGGGGCTAAATTTTTCATTTTGAGTTTCCACGTATTGCTTGAAATGGTTCATGAGAGTGTTTTTGTGGCACAAGAATGCTTGTCTGTGATACTTGGCTGTGTTTATCACTCAGAAGGTGGACAAGAAGAAATAATTCTCCACGCTTTGTTTTGTGCGCTTCCATCTGAACCTTTCAAAACGTCTTGTTATATGCTTGCATGTACAGCATCATGCCCATTGGACAGCTATTCGCAATGGTACTCATGTCTTGCAAACAAAAGGGGCTAAATTTTTCATTTTGAGTTTCCAGGTATTGCTTGAAATGGATCAAGAGAGTGTTTTTGTGGCACAAGAATGCTTGTCTGTGATACTTGGCTTTGTTTATCACTCAGAAGGTGGACAAGAGGAAATAACTCTCCACGCTTTGTTTTGTGCACTTCCATCTGAACCTTTTGAAACGTCTTGTTATATGCTTGCATGTACAGCATCATGCCCATTGGACAGCTATTCGCAATGGTACTCATGTCTTGCAAACAAAAGGGGCTCAATTTTTCATTTTGAGTTTCCACGTATTGCTTGAAATCGTTCATCAGAGTGTTTTTGTGGCACAAGAATGCTTGTCTGTGATACTTGGCTGTGTTTATCACTCAGAAGGTGGACAAGAGGAAATAATTCTTCACGCTTTGTTTTGTGCGCTTCCATCTGAACCTTTCGAAACGTCTTGTTATATGCTTGCATGTACAGCATCATTCCCATCGGACAGCTATTCGGAATGGTACTCCTGTCTTGCAAACAAAAGGGGCTCAATTTTTCATTTTGAGTTTCCACGTATTGCTTGAAATGGTTCATGAGAGTGTTTTTGTGGCACAAGAATGCTCTTCTGTGATACTTGGCTGTGTTTATTACTCAGAATGTGGACAAGAAGAAATAATTCTCCACGCTTTGTTTTGTGCGCTTCCATCTGAACCTTTCGAAACGTCTTGTTATATGCTTGCATGTACAGCGTCATGCCCATCGGACAGCTATTCGCAATGGTACCCCTGTCTTGCAAACAAAAGGGGCTCAATTTTTCATTTTGAGTTTCCACGTATTGCTTGAAATCGTTCATGAGAGTGTTTTTGTGGCACAAGAATGCTCGTCTGTGATACTTGGCTTTGTTTATCACTCAGAAGGTGGACAAGAGGAAATAATTCTCCACGCTTTGTTTTGTGCACTTCCATCTGAATCTTTCGAAACGTCTTGTTATATGCTTGCATGTGCAGCATTATGCCCATTGGACAGCTATTCGCAATGGTACTCATGTCTTGCAAACAAAAGGGGCTCAATTTTTCATTTTGAGTTTCCACGTATTGCTTGAAATGGTTCATGAGAGTGTTTTTGTGGCACAAGAATGCTCGTCTGTGATACTTGGCTGTGTTTATTACTCAGAATGTGGACAAGAGGAAATAATTCTCCACGCTTTGTTTTGTGCGCTTCCATCTGAACCTTTCGAAACGTCTTGTTATATGCTTGCATGTACAGCATCATGCCCATTGGACAGCTATTCGCAATGGTACTCATGTCTTGCAATCAAAAGAGGCTCAATTTTTCATTTTGAGTTTCCACGTATCGCTTTAAATGGTTCATGAGAATGTTATTGTGGCACAAGAATTCTTGTCTGTGATACTTGGCTGTGTCTATCACTCAGAAGGTGGACAAGAGAAAATAATTCTCCACGCTTTGTTTAGTGCGCTTCTATCTGAAACTTTCACAACGACTTGTTGTATGCTTGCATGTACAGCATCATGCCGATTGGACAGCTATTTGCAACGGTACTCATGTCTTGCAAACAAAATGGGCTCAATTTTTCATTTTGAGTTTCCACGTATTGTTTGAAATGGTTCATGAGAGTGTTTTTGTGGCACAAGAATGCTTGTCTGTGATAGTTGGCTGTGTTTATCACTCAGAAGTTGGACAAAAAGAAATAATTCTCCACGCTTTGTTTTGTGCGCTTCCATCTGAACCTTTCAAAGCGTCTTGTTATATGCTTGCATGTACAGCATCATGCCCATTGGACAGCTATTCGCAATGGTACTCATGTCTTGCAAACAAAAGGGGCTAAATTTTTCATTTTGAGTTTCCACGTATTGCATGAAATGGTTCATGAGAGTGTTTTTTTGGCACAAGAATGCTTGTCTGTGATACTTGGCTGTGTTTATCACTCAGAAGGTGGACAAGAAGAAATAATTCTCCACGCTTTGTTTTGTGCGCTTCCATCTGAACCTTTAGAAACGTCTTGTTATATGCTTGCATGTACAGCATCATGCCCATTGGACAGCTATTCGCAATGGTACTCATGTCTTGCAAACAAAATGGGCTCAATTTTTCATTTTGAGTTTCCACGTATTGCTTGAAATGGTTCATGAGAGTGTTTTTGTGGCACAAGAATGCTTGTCTGTGATAGTTGGCTGTGTTTATCACTCAGAAGGTGGACAAGAAGAAATAATTCTTCACGCTTTGTTTTGTGCGCTTCCATCTGAACCTTTCAAAACGTCTTGTTATATGCTTGCATGTACAGCATCATGCCCATTGGACAGCTATTCGCAATGGTACTCATGTCTTGCAAACAAAAGGGGCTAAATTTTTCATTTTGAGTTTCCAGGTATTGCTTGAAATGGATCATGAGAGTGTTTTTGTGGCACTAGAATGCTTGTTTGTGATACTTGGCTTTGTTTATCACTCAGAAGGTGGACAAGAAGAAATAATTCTCCACGCTTTGATTTGTGCGCTTCCATCTGAACCTTTCAAAGCGTCTTGTTATATGCTTGCATGTACAGCATCATGCCCATTGGACAGCTATTCGCAATGGTACTCATGTCTTGCAAACAAAAGGGGCTCAATTTTTCATTTTGAGTTTCCACGTATTGCTTGAAATGGTTCATGAGAGTGTTTTTGTGGCACAAGAATGCTTGTCTGTGATACTTGGCTGTGTTTATCACTCAGAAGGTGGACAAGAGGAAATAATTCTTCACGCTTTGTTTTGTGCGCTTCCATCTGAACCTTTCGAAACGTCTTGTTATATGCTTGCATGTACAGCATCATGCCCATCGGACAGCTATTCGCAATGGTACTCCTGTCTTGCAAACAAAAGGGGCTCAATTTTTCATTTTGAGTTTCTACGTATTGCTTGAAATGGTTCATGAGAGTGTTTTTGTGGCACAAGAATGCTCGTCTGTGATACTTGGCTGTGTTTATCTCTCAGAATGTGGACAAGAGGAAATAATTCTCCATGCTTTGTTTTGTGCGCTTCCATCTGAACCTTTCGAAACGTCTTGTTATATGCTTGCATGTACAGCGTCATGCCCATCGGACAGCTATTCGCAATGGTACTCATGTCTTGCAAACAAAAGGGGCTCAATTTTTCATTTTGAGTTTCCACGTATTGCTTGAAATGGTTCATGAGAGTGTTTTTGTGGCACAAGAATGCTTGTCTGTGATACTTGGCTGTGTTTATCACTCAGAAGGTGGACAAGAAGAAATAATTCTCCACGCTTTGTTTTGTGCGCTTCCATCTGAACCTTTCAAAGCGTCTTGTTATATGCTTGCATGTACAGCATCATGCCCATTGGACAGCTATTCGCAATGGTACTCATGTCTTGCAAACAAAAGGGGCTCAATTTTTCATTTTGAGTTTCCACGTATAGCTTGAAATGGTTCATGAGAGTGTTTTTTTGGCACAAGAATGCTTGTCTGTGATACTTGGCTGTGTTTATTACTCAGAAGGTGGACAAGAAGAAATAATTCTCCATGCTTTGTTTTGTGCGCTTCCATCTGAACCTTTCAAAACGTCTTGTTATATGCTTGCATGTACAGCATCATGCCCATTGGACAGCTTTTCGCAATGGTACTCATGTCTTGCAAACAAAAGGGGCTAAATTTTTCATTTTGAGTTTCCAGGTATTGCTTGAAATGGATCATGAGAGTGTTTTTGTGGCACAAGAATGCTTGTCTGTGATACTTGGCTTTGTTTATCACTCAGAAGGTGGACAAGAGGAAATATTTCTCCACGCTTTGTTTTGTGCACTTCCATCTGAACCTTTCGAAACGTCTTGTTATATGCTTGCATGTACAGCATCATGCCCATTGGACAGCTATTCGCAATGGTACTCATGTCTTGCAAACAAAAGGGGCTCAATTTTTCATTTTGAGTTTCCACGTATTGCTTGAAATGGTTCATGAGAGTGTTTTTGTGGCACAAGAATGCTTGTCTGTGATACTTGGCTGTGTTTATCACTCAGAAGGTGGACAAGAGGAAATAATTCTTCACGCTTTGTTTTGTGCGCTTCTATCTGAACCTTTCGAAACGTCTTGTTATATGCTTGCATGTGCAGCATCATTCCCATCGGACAGCTATTCGCAATGGTACTCCTGTCTTGCAAACAAAAGGAGCTCAATTTTTCATTTTGAGTTTCCAGGTATTGCTTGAAATGGGTTATGAGAGTGTTTTTGTGGCACAAAAATGCTCGTCTGTGATACTTGGCTGTGTTTATTACTCAGAATGTGGACAAGGGGAAATAATTCTCCACGCTTTGTTTTGTGCGCTTCCATCTGAACCTTTCGAAACGTCTTGTTATATGCTTGCATGTACAGCGTCATGCCCATCGGACAGCTATTCGCAATGGTACTCCTGTCTTGCAAACAAAAGGGGCTCAATTTTTCATTTTGAGTTTCCACGTATTGCTTGAAATGGTTCATGAGAGTGTTTTTGTGGCACAAGAATGCTCGTCTGTGATACTTGGCTGTGTTTATCACTCGGAAGGTGGACAAGAGGAAATAATTCTCCACGCTTTGTTTTGTGCGCTTCCATCTGAACCTTTCAAAACGTCTTGTTATATGCTTGCATGTACAGCATCATGCCCATTGGACAGCTATTCGCAATGGTACTCATGTGTTGCAAACAAAAGGGGCTAAATTTTTCATTTTGAGTTTCCAGGTATTGCTTGAAATGGATCATCAGAGTGTTTTTGTGGCACTAGAATGCTTGTCTGTGATACTTGGCTTTGTTTATCACTCAGAAGGTGGACAAGAAGAAACAATTCTCCACGCTTTGTTTTGTGCGCTTCCATCTGAACCTTTCAAAGCGTCTTGTTATATGCTTGCATGTACAGCATCATGCCCATTGGACAGCTATTCGCAATGGTACTCATGTCTTGCAAACAAAAGGGGCTCAATTTTTCATTTTGAGTTTCCACGTATTGCTTGAAATGGTTCATGAGAGTGTTTTTGTGGCACAAGAATGCTTGTCTGTGATACTTGGCTGTGTTTATCACTCGGAAGGTGGACAAGAGGAAATAATTCTTCACGCTTTGTTTTGTGCGCTTCCATCTGAACCTTTCGAAACGTCTTGTTATATGCTTGCATGTACAGCATCATGCCCATCGGACAGCTATTCGCAATGGTACTCCTGTCTTGCAAACAAAAGGGGCTCAATTTTTCATTTTGAGTTTCCACGTATTGCTTGAAATGGTTCATGAGAGTGTTTTTGTGGCACAAGAATGCTCGTCTGTGGTACTTGGCTGTGTTTATCTCTCAGAATGTGGACAAGAGGAAATAATTCTCCATGCTTTGTTTTGTGCGCTTCCATCTGAACCTTTCGAAACGTCTTGTTATATGCTTGCATGTACAGCGTCATGCCCATCGGACAGCTATTCGCAATGGTACTCATGTCTTGCAAACAAAGGGGGCTCAATTTTTCATTTTGAGTTTCCACGTATTGCTTGAAATGGTTCATGAGAGTGTTTTTGTGGCACAAGAATGCTTGTCTGTGATACTTGGCTGTGTTTATCACTCAGAAGGTGGACAAGAAGAAATAATTCTCCACGCTTTGTTTTGTGCGCTTCCATCTGAACCTTTCAAAGCGTCTTGTTATATGCTTGCATGTACAGCATCATGCCCATTGGACAGCTATTCGCAATGGTACTCATGTCTTGCAAACAAAAGGGGCTCAATTTTTCGTTTCGAGTTTCCACGTATTGCTTGAAATGGTTCATGAGAGTGTTTTTGTGGCACAAGAATGCTTGTCTGTGATACTTGGCTGTGTTTATTACTCAGAAGGTGGACAAGAAGAAATAATTCTCCATGCTTTGTTTTGTGCGCTTCCATCTGAACCTTTCAAAACGTCTTGTTATATGCTTGCATGTACAGCATCATGCCCATTGGACAGCTATTCGCAATGGTACTCATGTCTTGCAAACAAAAGGGGCTAAATTTTTCATTTTGAGTTTCCAGGTATTGCTTGAAATGGATCATGAGAGTGTTTTTGTGGCACAAGAATGCTTGTCTGTGATACTTGGCTTTGTTTATCACTCAGAAGGTGGACAAGAGGAAATATTTCTCCACGCTTTGTTTTGTGCACTTCCATCTGAACCTTTCGAAACGTCTTGTTATATGCTTGCATGTACAGCATCATGCCCATTGGACAGCTATTCGCAATGGTACTCATGTCTGGCAAACAAAAGGGGCTCAATTTTTCATTTTGAGTTTCCACGTATTGCTTGAAATGGTTCATGAGAGTGTTTTTGTGGCACAAGAATGCTTGTCTGTGATACTTGGCTGTGTTTATCACTCAGAAGGTGGACAAGAGGAAATAATTCTTCACGCTTTGTTTTGTGCGCTTCTATCTGAACCTTTCGAAACGTCTTGTTATATGCTTGCATGTGCAGCATCATTCCCATCGGACAGCTATTCGCAATGGTACTCCTGTCTTGCAAACAAAAGGGGCTCAATTTTTCATTTGAGTTTCCAGGTATTGCTTGAAATGGGTTATGAGAGTGTTTTTGTGGCACAAAAATGCTCGTCTGTGATACTTGGCTGTGTTTATTACTCAGAATGTGGACAAGGGGAAATAATTCTCCACGCTTTGTTTTGTGCGCTTCCATCTGAACCTTTCGAAACGTCTTGTTATATGCTTGCATGTACAGCGTCATGCCCATCGGACAGCTATTCGCAATGGTACTCCTGTCTTGCAAACAAAAGGGGCTCAATTTTTCATTTTGAGTTTCCACGTATTGCTTGAAATGGTTCATGAGAGTGTTTTTGTGGCACAAGAATGCTCGTCTGTGATACTTGGCTGTGTTTATCACTCAGAAGGTGGACAAGAGGAAATAATTCCCCACGCTTTGTTTTGTGCGCTTCCATCTGAACCTTTCAAAACGTCTTCTTATATGCTTGCATGTACAGCATCATGCCCATTGGACAGCTATTCGCAATGGTACTCATGTCTTGCAAACAAAAGGGGCTAAATTTTTCATTTTGAGTTTCCACGTATTGCTTGAAATGGTTCATGAGAGTGTTTTTGTGGCACAAGAATGCTTGTCTGTGATACTTGGCTGTGTTTATCACTCAGAAGGTGGACAAGAAGAAATAATTCTCCACGCTTTGTTTTGTGCGCTTCCATCTGAACCTTTCAAAACGTCTTGTTATATGCTTGCATGTACAGCATCATGCCCATTGGACAGCTATTCGCAATGGTACTCATGTCTTGCAAACAAAAGGGGCTAAATTTTTCATTTTGAGTTTCCAGGTATTGCTTGAAATGGATCAAGAGAGTGTTTTTGTGGCACAAGAATGCTTGTCTGTGATACTTGGCTTTGTTTATCACTCAGAAGGTGGACAAGAGGAAATAACTCTCCACGCTTTGTTTTGTGCACTTCCATCTGAACCTTTTGAAACGTCTTGTTATATGCTTGCATGTACAGCATCATGCCCATTGGACAGCTATTCGCAATGGTACTCATGTCTTGCAAACAAAAGGGGCTCAATTTTTCATTTTGAGTTTCCACGTATTGCTTGAAATCGTTCATGAGAGTGTTTTTGTGGCACAAGAATGCTTGTCTGTGATACTTGGCTGTGTTTATCACTCAGAAGGTGGACAAGAGGAAATAATTCTTCACGCTTTGTTTTGTGCGCTTCCATCTGAACCTTTCGAAACGTCTTGTTATATGCTTGCATGTACAGCATCATTCCCATCGGACAGCTATTCGGAATGGTACTCCTGTCTTGCAAACAAAAGGGGCTCAATTTTTCATTTTGAGTTTCCACGTATTGCTTGAAATGGTTCATGAGAGTGTTTTTGTGGCACAAGAATGCTCTTCTGTGATACTTGGCTGTGTTTATTACTCAGAATGTGGACAAGAAGAAATAATTCTCCACGCTTTGTTTTGTGCGCTTCCATCTGAACCTTTCGAAACGTCTTGTTATATGCTTGCATGTACAGCGTCATGCCCATCGGACAGCTATTCGCAATGGTACCCCTGTCTTGCAAACAAAAGGGGCTCAATTTTTCATTTTGAGTTTCCACGTATTGCTTGAAATCGTTCATGAGAGTGTTTTTGTGGCACAAGAATGCTCGTCTGTGATACTTGGCTGTGTTTATCATTCAGAAGGTGGACAAGAGGAAATAATTCTCCACGCTTTGTTTTGTGCGCTTACATCTGAACCTTTCAAAACGTCTTCTTATATGCTTGCATGTACAGCATCATGCCCATTGGACAGCTATTCGCAATGGTACTCATGTCTTGCAAACAAAAGAGGCTCAATTTTTCATTTTGAGTTTCCACGTATCGCTTTAAATGGTTCATGAGAATGTTATTGTGGCACAAGAATTCTTGTCCGTGATACTTGGCTGTGTCTATCACTCAGAAGGTGGACAAGAGAAAATTATTCTCCACGCTTTGTTTAGTGCGCTTCTATCTGAAACTTTCAGAACGGCTTGTTGTATGCTTGCATATACAGCATCATGCCGATTGGACAGCTATTTGCAACGGTACTCATGTCTTCCAAACAAAATGGGCTCAATTTTTCATTTTGAGTTTCCACGTATTGCTTGAAATGGTTCATGAGAGTGTTTTTGTGGCACAAGAATGCTTGTCTGCGATAGTTGGCTGTGTTTATCACTCATAAGGTGGACAAGAAGAAATAATTCTCCACGCTTTGTTTTGTGCGCTTCCATCTGAACCTTTCAAAGCGTCTTGTTATATGCTTGCATGTACAGCATCATGCCCATTGGACAGCTATTCGCAATGGTACTCATGTCTTGCAAACTAAAGGGGCTCAATTTTTCATTTTGAGTTTCCACGTATTGCTTGAAATGGTTCATGAGAGTGTTTTTGTGGCAAAAGAATGCTTGTCTGTGATACTTGGCTGTGTTTATCACTCAGAAGGTGGACAAGAAGAAATAATTCTCCACGCTTTGTTTTGTGCGCTTCCATCTGAACCTTTTAAAGCGTCTTGTTATATGCTTGCATGTGCAGCATCATGCCCATTGGACAGCTATTCGCAATGGTACTCATGTCTTGCAAACAAAAGGGGCTCAATTTTTCATTTTAAGTTTCCACGTATTGCTTGAAATGGTTCATGAGAGTGTTTTTGTGGCACAAGATTGCTTGTCTGTGATACTTGGCTGTGTTTATCACTCAGAAGGTGGACAAGAGGAAATAATTCTTCACGCTTTGTTTTGTGCGCTTCCATCTGAACCTTTCGAAACGTCTTGTTATATGCTTGCATGTACAGCATCATGCCCATCGGACAGCTATTCGCAATGGTACTCCTGTCTTGCAAACAAAAGGGGCTCAATTTTTCATTTTGAGTTTCCACGTACTGCTTGAAATGGTTCATGAGAGTGTTTTTGTGGCACAAGAATGCTCGTCTGTGATACTTGGCTGTGTTTATCACTCAGAATGTGGACAAGAGGAAATAATTCTCCACGCTTTGTTTTGTGCACTTCCATCTGAACCTTTCGAAACGTCTTGTTATATGCTTGCATGTACAGCGTCATGCCCATCGGACAGCCATTCGCAATGGTACTCCTGTCTTGCAAACAAAAGGGGCTCAATTTTTCATTTTGAGTTTCCACATATTGCTTGAAATGGTTCATGAGAGTGTTTTTGTGGCACAAGAATGCTCGTCTGTGATACGTGGCTGTGTTTATCACTCAGAAGGTGGACAAGAGGAAATAATTCTCCCCGCTTTGTTTTTTGCGCTTCCATCTGAACCTTTCAAAACGTCTTCTTATATGCTTGCATGTACAGCATCATGCCCATTGGACAGCTATTCGTAATGGTACTCATGTCTTGCAAACAAAAGAGGCTCAATTTTTCATTTTGAGTTTCCACGTATCGCTTTAAATGGTTCATGAGAATGTTATTGTGGCACAAGAATTCTTGTCTGTGATACTTGGCTGTGTCTATCACTCAGAAGGTGGACAAGAGAAAATAATTCTCCACGCTTTGTTTAGTGCGCTACTATCTGAAACTTTCAGAACGGCTTGTTGTATGCTTGCATGTACAGCATCATGCCGTTTGGACAGTTATTTGCAACGGTACTCATGTCTTGCAAACAAAAGGGCTCAATTTTTCATTTTGAGTTTCCACGTATTGCTTGAAATGGTTCATGAGAGTGTTTTTGTGGCACAAGAATGCTTGTCTGTGATAGTTGGCTGTGTTTATCACTCAGAAGGTGGACAAGAAGAAATAATTCTCCACGCTTTGTTTTGTGCGCTTCCATCTGAACCTTTCAAAGCGTCTTGTTATATGCTTGCATGTACAGCATCATGCCCATTGAACAGCTATTCGCAATGGTACTCATGTCTTGCAAACAAAAGGGGCTCAATTTTTCATTTTGAGTTTCCACGTATTGCTTGAAATGGTTCATGAGAGTGTTTTTGTGGCACAAGAATGCTTGTCTGTGATACTTGGCTGTGTTTATCACTCATAAGGTGGACAAGAGGAAATAATTCTTCACGCTTTGTTTTGTGTGCTTCCATCTGAACCTTTCGAAACGTTTTGTTATATGCTTGCATGTACAGCATCATTCCCATCGGACAGCTATTCGCAATGGTACTCCTGTCTTGCAAACAAAAGGGGCTCAATTTTTCATTTTGAATTTCCAGGTATTGCTTGAAATGACTTATGAGAGTGTTTTTGTGGCACAAAAATGCTCGTCTGTGATACTTGGCTGTGTTTATCACTCAGAAGGTGGACAAGAAGAAATAATTCTCCACGCTTTGTTTTGTGCGCTTCCATCTGAACCTTTCAAAACGTCTTGTTATATGCTTGCATGTACAGCATCATGCCCATTGGACAGCTATCCGCAATGGTACTCATGTCTTGCAAACAAAAGGGGATAAATTTTTCATTTTGAGTTTCCGGGTATTGCTTGAAATGGATCATGAGAGTGTTTTTGTGGCAAAAGAATGCTTGTCTGTGATACTTTGCTTTGTTTATCACTCAGAAGGTGGAAAAGAGGAAATAATTCTCCACGCTTTGTTTTGTGCACTTCCATCTGAACCTTTCAAAGCGTCTTGTTATATGTTTGCATGTACAGCATCATGCCCATTGGACAGCTATTCGCAATGGTACTCCTGTCTTGCAAACAAAAGGGGCTCAATTTTTCATTTTGAGTTTCCAGGTATTGCTTGAAATGAGTTATGAGAGTGTTTTTGTGGCACAAAAATGCTCGTCTGTGATACTCGGCTGTGTTTATCACTCAGAAGGTGGACAAGAAGAAATAATTCTCCACGCTTTGTTTTGTGCGCTTCCATCTGAACCTTTCAAAACGTCTTGTTATATGTTTGCATGTACAGCATCATGCCCATTGGACAGCTATTCGCAATGGTACTCATGTCTTGCAAACAAAAGAGGCTCAATTTTTCATTTTGAGTTTCCACGTATCGCTTTAAATGGTTCATGAGAATGTTATTGTGGCACAAGAATTCTTGTCTGTGATACTTGGCTGTGTCTATCACTCAGAAGGTGGACAAGAGAAAATAATTCTCCACGCTTTGTTTTGTGCGCTTCCATCTGAACCTTTCAAAACGTCTTGTTATATGCTTGCATGTACAGCATCATGCCCATTGGACAGCTATTCGCAATGGTACTCATGTCTTGCAAACAAAAGGGGCTAAATTTTTCATTTTGAGTTTCCAGGTATTGCTTGAAATGGATCATGAGAGTGTTTTTGTGGCACAAGAATGCTTGTCTGTGATACTTGGCTTTGTTTATCACTCAGAAGGTCGACAAGAAGAAATAATTCTCCACGCTTTGTTTTGTGCGCTTCCATCTGAACCTTTCAAAGCGTCTTGTTATATGCTTGCATGTACAGCATCATGCCCATTGGACAGCTATTCGCAATGGTACTCATGTCTTGCAAACAAAAGGGGCTCAATTTTTCATTTTGAGTTTCCACGTATTGCTTGAAATGGTTCATGAAAGTGTTTTTGTGGCACAAAAATGCTTGTCTGTGATACCTGGCTGTGTTTATCACTCAGAAGGTGGACTAGAGGAAATAATTCTTCACGCTTTGTTTTGTGCGCTTCCATAAGAACCTTTCGAAACGTCTTGTTATATGCTTGCATGTACAGCATCATGCCCATCGGACAGCTATTCGCAATGGTACTCCTGTCTTGCAAACAAAAGGGGCTCAATTTTTCATTTTGAGTTTCCACGTATTGCTTGAAATGGTTCATGAGAGTGTTTTTGTGGCACAAGAATGCTCGTCTGTGATACTTGGCTGTGTTTATCACTCAGAATGTGGACAAGAGAAAATATATCTCCACGCTTTGTTTTGTGCGCTTCAATCTGAAACTTTCAGAACGGCTTGTTGTATGCTTGCATGTACAGCATCATGCCGATTGGACAGCTATTTGCAATGGTACTCATGTATTGCAAACAAAAGGGCTCAATTTTTCATTTTGAGTTTCCACGTATTGCTTGAAATGGTTCATGAGAGTGTTTTTGTGGCACAAGAATGCTTGTCTGTGATAGTTGGCTGTGTTTATCACTCAGAAGGTGGACAAGAAGAAATAATTCTCCACGCTTTGTTTTGTGCGCTTCCATCTGAACCTTTCAAAGCGTCTTGTTATATGCTTGCATGTACAGCATCATGCCCATTGGACAGCTATTCGCAATGGTACTCATGTCTTGCAAACAAAAGGGGCTCAATTTTTCATTTTGAGTTTCCACGTATTGCTTGAAATGGTTCATGAGAGTGTTTTTGTGGCACAAGAATGCTTGTCTGTGATACTTGGCTGTGTTTATCACTCAGAAGGTGGACAAGAAGAAATAATTCTCCACGCTTTGTTTTGTGCGCTTCGATCTGAACCTTTCAAAACGTCTTGTTATATGCTTGCATGTACAGCATCATGCCCATTGGACAGCTATTCGCAATGGTACTCATGTCTTGCAAACAAAAGGGGCTAAATTTTTCATTTTGAGTTTCCAGGTAATGCTTGAAATGGATCATGAGAGTGTTTTTGTGGCACAAGAATGCTTGTCTGTGATACTTGGCTTTGTTTATCACTCAGAAGGTGGACAAGAGGAAATATTTCTCCACGCTTTGTTTTGTGCACTTCCATCTGAACATTTCGAAACGTCTTGTTATATGCTTGCATGTACAGCATCATGCCCATTGGACAGCTATTCGCAATGGTACTCATGTCTTGCAAACAAAAGGGGCTCAATTTTTCATTTTGAGTTTCCACGTATTGCTTGAAATGGTTCATGAGAGTGTTTTTGTGGCACAAGAATGCTTGTCTGTGATACTTGGCTGTGTTTATCACTCAGAAGGTGGACAAGAGGAAATAATTCTTCACGCTTTGTTTTGTGCGCTTCCATCTGAACTTTTCGAAACGTCTTGTTATATGCTTGCATGTACAGCATCATTCCCATCGGACAGCTATTCCCAATGGTACTCCTGTCTTGCAAACAAAAGCGGCTCAATTTTTCATTTTGAGTTTCCAGGTATTGCTTGAAATGGGTTATGAGAGTGTTTTTGTGGCACAAAAATGCTCATCTGTGATACTTGGCTGTGTTTATTACTCAGAATGTGGACAAGAGGAAATAATTCTCCACGCTTTGTTTTGTGCGCTTCCATCTGAACCTTTCGAAACGTCTTGTTATATGCTTGCATGTACAGCGTCATGCCCATCGGACAGCTATTCGTAATGGTACTCCTGTCTTGCAAACAAAATGGGCTCAATTTTTCATTTTGAGTTTCCACGTATTGCTTGAAATGGTTCATGAGAGTGTTTTTGTGGCACAAGAATGCTTGTCTGTGTTAGTTGGCTGTGTTTATCACTCAGAAGGTGGACAAGAAGAAATAATTCTCCACGCTTTGTTTCGTGCGCTTCCATCTGAACCTTTCAAAGCGTCTTGTTATATGCTTGCATGTACAGCATCATGCCCATTGGACAGCTATTCGCAATGGTACTCATGTCTTGCAAACAAAAGGGGCTCAATTTTTCATTTTGAGTTTCCACGTATTGCTTGAAATGGTTCATGAGAGTGTTTTTGTGGCACAAGAATGCTTGTCTGTGATACTAGGCTGTGTTTATCACTCAGAAGGTGGACAAGAAGAAATATTTCTCCACGCTTTGTTTTGTGCGCTTCCATCTGAACCTTTCAAAACGTCTTGTTATATGCTTGCATGTACAGCATCATGCCCATTGGACAGCTATTCGCAATGGTACTCATGTCTTGCAAACAAAAGGGGCTAAATTTTTCATTTTGAGTTTCCAGGTATTGCTTGAAATGGATCATGAGAGTGTTTTTGTGGCACAAGAATGCTTGTCTGTGATACTTTGCTTTGTTTATCACTCAGAAGGTGGACAAGAGGAAATAATTCTCCACGCTTTGTTTTGTGCACTTCCATCTGAACCTTTCGAAACGTCTTGTTATATGCTTGCATGTACAGCATCATGCCCATTGGACAGCTATTGGCAACGGTACTCATGTCTTGCAAACAAAAGGGGCTCAATTTTTCATTTTGAGTTTCCACGTATTGCTTGAAATGGTTCATGAGAGTGTTTTTGTGGCACAAGAATGCTTGTCTGTGATACTTGGCTGTGTTTATCACTCAGAAGGTGGACAAGAGGAAATAATTCTTCACGCTTTGTTTTGTGCGCTTCCATCTGAACCTTTCGAAACGTCTTGTTATATGCTTGCATGTACAGCATCATTCCCATCGGACAGCTATTTGCAATGGTACTCCGGTCTTGCAAACAAAAGGGGCTCAATTTTTCATTTTGAGTTTCCAGGTATTGCTTGAAATGGATTATGAGAGTGTTTTTGTGGCACAAGTATGCTTGTCTGTGATACTTGGCTGTGTTTATCACTCAGAAGGTGGACAAGAGGAAATAATTCTTCACGCTTTGTTTTGTGCGCTTCCATCTGAACCTTTCGAAACGTCTTGTTATATGCTTGCATGTACAGCATCATTCCCATCGGACAGCTATTCGCAATGGTACTCCTGTCTTGCAAACAAAAGGGGCTCAATTTTTCATTTTGAGTTTCCAGGTATTGCTTGAAATGGGTTATGAGAGTGTTTTTGTGGCACAAAAATGCTCGTCTGTGATACTTGGCTGTGTTTATCACTCAGAAGGTGGACAAGAAGAAATAATTCTCCACGCTTTGTTTTGTGCGCTTCCATCTGAACCTTTCAAAACGTGTTGTTATATGCTTGCATGTACAGCATCACGCCCATTGGACAGCTATTCGCAATGGTACTCATGTCTTGCAAACAAAAGGGGCTAAATTTTTCATTTTGAGTTTCCAGGTATTGCTTGAAATGGATCATGAGAGTGTTTTTGTGGCTTAAGAATGCTTGTCTGTGATACTTTGCTTTGTTTATCACTCAGAAGGTGGACAAGAGGAAATAATTCTCCACGCTTTGTTTAGTGCACTTCCATCTGAACCTTTCAAAGCGTCTTGTTATATGCTTGCATGTACAGCATCATGCCCATTGGACAGCTATTCGCAATGGTACTCATGTCTTGCAAACAAAAGGGGCTCAATTTTTCATTTTTGAGTTTCCACGTATTGCTTGAAATGGTTCATGAGAGTGTTTTTGTGGCACAAGAATGCTTGTCTGTGATACTTGGCTGTGTTTATCACTCAGAAGGTGGACAAGAGGAAATAATTCTCCACGCTTTGTTTTGTGCACTTCCATCTGAACCTTTCGAAACGTCTTGTTATATGCTTGCATGTACAGCGTCATGCCCATCGGACAGCTATTCGCAATGGTACTCCTGTCTTGCAAACAAAAGGGGCTCAAATTTTCATTTTGAGTTTCCACGTATTGCTTGAAATGGTTCATGAGAGTGTTTTTGTGGCACAAGAATGCTCGTCTGTGATACTTGGCTGTGTTTATCACTCAGAAGGTGGACAAGAAGAAATAATTCTCCACGCTTTGTTTTGTGCGCTTCCATCTGAACCTTTCAAAGCGTCTTGTTATATGCTTGCATGTACAGCATCATGCCCATTGGACAGCTATTCGCAATGGTACTCATGTCTTGCAAACAAAAGGGGCTCACTTTTTCATTTTGAGTTTCCACGTATTGCTTGAAATGGTTCATGAAAGTGTTTTTGTGGCACAAAAATGCTTGTCTGTGATACCTGGCTGTGTTTATCACTCAGAAGGTGGACTAGAGGAAATAATTCTTCACGCTTTGTTTTGTGCGCTTCCATAAGAACCTTTCGAAACGTCTTGTTATATGCTTGCATGTACAGCATCATGCCCATCGGACAGCTATTCGCAATGGTACTCCTGTCTTGCAAACAAAAGGGGCTCAATTTTTCATTTTGAGTTTCCACGTATTGCTTGAAATGGTTCATGAGAGTGTTTTTGTGGCACAAGAATGCTCGTCTGTGATACTTGGCTGTGTTTATCACTCAGAATGTGGACAAGAGAAAATAATTCTCCACGCTTTGTTTTGTGCGCTTCTATCGGAAACTTTCAGAACGGCTTGTTGTATGCTTGCATGTACAGCATCATGCCGATTGGACAGCTATTTGCAATGGTACTCATGTATTGCAAACAAAAGGGCTCAATTTTTCATTTTGAGTTTCCACGTATTGCTTGAAATGGTTCATGATAGTGTTTTTGTGGCACAAGAATGCTTGTCTGTGATAGTTGGCTGTGTTTATCACTCAGAAGGTGGACAAGAAGAAATAATTCTCCACGCTTTGTTTTGTGCGCTTCCATCTGAACCTTTCAAAGCGTCTTGTTATATGCTTGCATGTACAGCATCATGCCCATTGGACAGCTATTCGCAATGGTACCCATGTCTTGCAAACAAAAGGGGCTCAATTTTTCATTTTGAGTTTCCACGTATTGCTTGAAATGGTTCATGAGAGTGTTTTTGTGGCACAAGAATGCTTGTCTGTGATACTTGGCTGTGTTTATCACTCAGAAGGTGGACAAGAAGAAATAATTCTCCACGCTTTGTTTTGTGCGCTTCGATCTGAACCTTTCAAAACGTCTTGTTATATGCTTGCATGTACAGCATCATGCCCATTGGACAGCTATTCGCAATGGTACTCATGTCTTGCAAACAAAAGGGGCTAAATTTTTCATTTTGAGTTTCCAGGTATTGCTTGAAATGGATCATGAGAGTGTTTTTGTGGCACAAGAATGCTTGTCTGTGATACTTGGCTTTGTTTATCACTCAGAAGGTGGACAAGAGGAAATATTTCTCCACGCTTTGTTTTGTGCGCTTCCATCTGAACCTTTCAAAACGTCTTGTTATATGTTTGCATGTACAGCATCATGCCCATTGGACAGCTATTCGCAATGGTACTCATGTCTTGCAAACAAAAGGGGCTAAATTTTTCATTTTGAGTTTCCAGGTATTGCTTGAAATGGATCATGAGAGTGTTTTTGTGGCACAAGAATGCTTGTCTGTGATACTCGGCTGTGTTTATCACTCAGAAGGTGGACAAGAAGAAATAATTCTCCACGCTTTGTTTTGTGCGCTTCCATCTGAACCTTTCAAAACGTCTTGTTATATGTTTGCATGTACAGCATCATGCCCATTGGACAGCTATTCGCAATGGTACTCATGTCTTGCAAACAAAAGAGGCTCAATTTTTCATTTTGAGTTTCCACGTATCGCTTTAAATGGTTCATGAGAATGTTATTGTGGCACAAGAATTCTTGTCTGTGATACTTGGCTGTGTCTATCACTCAGAAGGTGGACAAGAGAAAATAATTCTCCACGCTTTGTTTTGTGCGCTTCCATCTGAACCTTTCAAAACGTCTTGTTATATGCTTGCATGTACAGCATCATGCCCATTGGACAGCTATTCGCAATGGTACTCATGTCTTGCAAACAAAAGGGGCTAAATTTTTCATTTTGAGTTTCCAGGTATTGCTTGAAATGGATCATGAGAGTGTTTTTGTGGCACAAGAATGCTTGTCTGTGATACTTGGCTTTGTTTATCACTCAGAAGGTCGACAAGAAGAAATAATTCTCCACGCTTTGTTTTGTGCGCTTCCATCTGAACCTTTCAAAGCGTCTTGTTATATGCTTGCATGTACAGCATCATGCCCATTGGACAGCTATTCGCAATGGTACTCATGTCTTGCAAACAAAAGGGGCTCAATTTTTCATTTTTAGTTTCCACATATTGCTTGAAATGGTTCATGAAAGTGTTTTTGTGGCACAAAAATGCTTGTCTGTGATACCTGGCTGTGTTTATCACTCAGAAGGTGGACTAGAGGAAATAATTCTTCACGCTTTGTTTTGTGCGCTTCCATAAGAACCTTTCGAAACATCTTGTTATATGCTTGCATGTACAGCATCATGCCCATCGGACAGCTATTCGCAATGGTACTCCTGTCTTGCAAACAAAAGGGGCTCAATTTTTCATTTTGAGTTTCCACGTATTGCTTGAAATGGTTCATGAGAGTGTTTTTGTGGCACAAGAATGCTCGTCTGTGATACTTGGCTGTGTTTATCACTCAGAATGTGGACAAGAGAAAATAATTCTCCACGCTTTGTTTTGTGCGCTTCTATCTGAAACTTTCAGAACGGCTTGTTGTATGCTTGCATGTACAGCATCATGCCGATTGGACAGCTATTTGCAATGGTACTCATGTATTGCAAACAAAAGGGCTCAATTTTTCATTTTGAGTTTCCACGTATTGCTTGAAATGGTTCATGAGAGTGTTTTTGTGGCACAAGAATGCTTGTCTGTGATAGTTGGCTGTGTTTATCACTCAGAAGGTGGACAAGAAGAAATAATTCTCCACGCTTTGTTTTGTGCGCTTCCATCTGAACCTTTCAAAGCGTCTTGTTATATGCTTGCATGTACAGCATCATGCCCATTGGACAGCTATTCGCAATGGTACTCATGTCTTGCAAACAAAAGGGGCTCAATTTTTCATTTTGAGTTTCCACGTATTGCTTGAAATGGTTCATGAGAGTGTTTTTGTGGCACAAGAATGCTTGTCTGTGATACTTGGCTGTGTTTATCACTCAGAAGGTGGACAAGAAGAAATAATTCTCCACGCTTTGTTTTGTGCGCTTCGATCTGAACCTTTCAAAACGTCTTGTTATATGCTTGCATGTACAGCATCATGCCCATTGGACAGCTATTCGCAATGGTACTCATGTCTTGCAAACAAAAGGGGCTAAATTTTTCATTTTGAGTTTCCAGGTATTGCTTGAAATGGATCATGAGAGTGTTTTTGTGGCACAAGAATGCTTGTCTGTGATACTTGGCTTTGTTTATCACTCAGAAGGTGGACAAGAGGAAATATTTCTCCACGCTTTGTTTTGTGCACTTCCATCTGAACCTTTCGAAACGTCTTGTTATATGCTTGCATGTACAGCATCATGCCCATTGGACAGCTATTCGCAATGGTACTCATGTCTTGCAAACAAAAGGGGCTCAATTTTTCATTTTGAGTTTCCACGTATTGCTTGAAATGGTTCATGAGAGTGTTTTTGTGGCACAAGAATGCTTGTCTGTGATACTTGGCTGTGTTTATCACTCAGAAGGTGGACAAGAGGAAATAATTCTTCACGCTTTGTTTTGTGCGCTTCCATCTGAACTTTTCGAAACGTCTTGTTATATGCTTGCATGTACAGCATCATTCCCATCGGACAGCTATTCCCAATGGTACTCCTGTCTTGCAAACAAAAGCGGCTCAATTTTTCATTTTGAGTTTCCAGGTATTGCTTGAAATGGGTTATGAGAGTGTTTTTGTGGCACAAAAATGCTCATCTGTGATACTTGGCTGTGTTTATTACTCAGAATGTGGACAAGAGAAAATAATTCTCCACGCTTTGTTTTGTGCGCTTCCATCTGAACCTTTCGAAACGTCTTGTTATATGCTTGCATGTACAGCGTCATGCCCATCGGACAGCTATTCGCAATGGTACTCCTGTCTTGCAAACAAAATGGGCTCAATTTTTCATTTTGAGTTTCCACGTATTGCTTGAAATGGTTCATGAGAGTGTTTTTGTGGCACAAGAATGCTTGTCTGTGATAGTTGGCTGTGTTTATCACTCAGAAGGTGGACAAGAAGAAATAATTCTCCACGCTTTGTTTCGTGCGCTTCCATCTGAACCTTTCAAAGCGTCTTGTTATATGCTTGCATGTACAGCATCATGCCCTTTGGACAGCTATTCGCAATGGTACTCATGTCTTGCAAACAAAAGGGGCTCAATTTTTCATTTTGAGTTTCCACGTATTGCTTGAAATGGTTCATGAGAGTGTTTTTGTGGCACAAGAATGCTTGTCTGTGATACTAGGCTGTGTTTATCACTCAGAAGGTGGACAAGAAGAAATATTTCTCCACGCTTTGTTTTGTGCGCTTCCATCTGAACCTTTCAAAACGTCTTGTTATATGCTTGCATGTACAGCATCATGCCCATTGGACAGCTATTCGCAATGGTACTCATGTCTTGCAAACAAAAGGGGCTAAATTTTTCATTTTGAGTTTCCAGGTATTGCTTGAAATGGATCATGAGAGTGTTTTTGTGGCACAAGAATGCTTGTCTGTGATACTTTGCTTTGTTTATCACTCAGAAGGTGGACAAGAGGAAATAATTCTCCACGCTTTGTTTTGTGCACTTCCATCTGAACCTTTCGAAACGTCTTGTTATATGCTTGCATGTACAGCATCATGCCCATTGGACAGCTATTGGCAACGGTACTCATGTCTTGCAAACAAAAGGGGCTCAATTTTTCATTTTGAGTTTCCACGTATTGCTTGAAATGGTTCATGAGAGTGTTTTTGTGGCACAAGAATGCTTGTCTGTGATACTTGGCTGTGTTTATCACTCAGAAGGTGGACAAGAGGAAATAATTCTTCACGCTTTGTTTTGTGCGCTTCCATCTGAACCTTTCGAAACGTCTTGTTATATGCTTGCATGTACAGCATCATTCCCATCGGACAGCTATTTGCAATGGTACTCCGGTCTTGCAAACAAAAGGGGCTCAATTTTTCATTTTGAGTTTCCAGGTATTGCTTGAAATGGGTTATGAGAGTGTTTTTGTGGCACAAGTATGCTTGTCTGTGATACTTGGCTGTGTTTATCACTCAGAAGGTGGACAAGAGGAAATAATTCTTCACGCTTTGTTTTGTGCGCTTCCATCTGAACCTTTCGAAACGTCTTGTTATATGCTTGCATGTACAGCATCATTCCCATCGGACAGCTATTCGCAATGGTACTCCTGTCTTGCAAACAAAAGGGGCTCAATTTTTCATTTTGAGTTTCCAGGTATTGCTTGAAATGGGTTATGAGAGTGTTTTTGTGGCACAAAAATGCTCGTCTGTGATACTTGGCTGTGTTTATCACTCAGAAGGTGGACAAGAAGAAATAATTCTCCACGCTTTGTTTTGTGCGCTTCCATCTGAACCTTTCAAAACGTCTTGTTATATGCTTGCATGTACAGCATCACGCCCATTGGACAGCTATTCGCAATGGTACTCATGTCTTGCAAACAAAAGGGGCTAAATTTTTCATTTTGAGTTTCCAGGTATTGCTTGAAATGGATCATGAGAGTGTTTTTGTGGCTTAAGAATGCTTGTCTGTGATACTTTGCTTTGTTTATCACTCAGAAGGTGGACAAGAGGAAATAATTCTCCACGCTTTGTTTAGTGCACTTCCATCTGAACCTTTCAAAGCGTCTTGTTATATGCTTGCATGTACAGCATCATGCCCATTGGACAGCTATTCGCAATGGTACTCATGTCTTGCAAACAAAAGGGGCTCAATTTTTCATTTTTGAGTTTCCACGTATTGCTTGAAATGGTTCATGAGAGTGTTTTTGTGGCACAAGAATGCTTGTCTGTGATACTTGGCTGTGTTTATCACTCAGAAGGTGGACAAGAGGAAATAATTCTCCACGCTTTGTTTTGTGCACTTCCATCTGAACCTTTCGAAACGTCTTGTTATATGCTTGCATGTACAGCGTCATGCCCATCGGACAGCTATTCGCAATGGTACTCCTGTCTTGCAAACAAAAGGGGCTCAAATTTTCATTTTGAGTTTCCACGTATTGCTTGAAATGGTTCATGAGAGTGTTTTTGTGGCACAAGAATGCTCGTCTGTGATACTTGGCTGTGTTTATCACTCAGAAGGTGGACAAGAAGAAATAATTCTCCACGCTTTGTTTTGTGCGCTTCCATCTGAACCTTTCAAAGCGTCTTGTTATATGCTTGCATGTACAGCATCATGCCCATTGGACAGCTATTCGCAATGGTACTCATGTCTTGCAAACAAAAGGGGCTCACTTTTTCATTTTGAGTTTCCACGTATTGCTTGAAATGGTTCATGAAAGTGTTTTTGTGGCACAAAAATGCTTGTCTGTGATACCTGGCTGTGTTTATCACTCAGAAGGTGGACTAGAGGAAATAATTCTTCACGCTTTGTTTTGTGCGCTTCCATAAGAACCTTTCGAAACGTCTTGTTATATGCTTGCATGTACAGCATCATGCCCATCGGACAGCTATTCGCAATGGTACTCCTGTCTTGCAAACAAAAGGGGCTCAATTTTTCATTTTGAGTTTCCACGTATTGCTTGAAATGGTTCATGAGAGTGTTTTTGTGGCACAAGAATGCTCGTCTGTGATACTTGGCTGTGTTTATCACTCAGAATGTGGACAAGAGAAAATAATTCTCCACGCTTTGTTTTGTGCGCTTCTATCTGAAACTTTCAGAACGGCTTGTTGTATGCTTGCATGTACAGCATCATGCCGATTGGACAGCTATTTGCAATGGTACTCATGTATTGCAAACAAAAGGGCTCAATTTTTCATTTTGAGTTTCCACGTATTGCTTGAAATGGTTCATGATAGTGTTTTTGTGGCACAAGAATGCTTGTCTGTGATAGTTGGCTGTGTTTATCACTCAGAAGGTGGACAAGAAGAAATAATTCTCCACGCTTTGTTTTGTGCGCTTCCATCTGAACCTTTCAAAGCGTCTTGTTATATGCTTGCATGTACAGCATCATGCCCATTGGACAGCTATTCGCAATGGTACTCATGTCTTGCAAACAAAAGGGGCTCAATTTTTCATTTTGAGTTTCCACGTATTGCTTGAAATGGTTCATGAGAGTGTTTTTGTGGCACAAGAATGCTTGTCTGTGATACTTGGCTGTGTTTATCACTCAGAAGGTGGACAAGAAGAAATAATTCTCCACGCTTTGTTTTGTGCGCTTCGATCTGAACCTTTCAAAACGTCTTGTTATATGCTTGCATGTACAGCATCATGCCCATTGGACAGCTATTCGCAATGGTACTCATGTCTTGCAAACAAAAGGGGCTAAATTTTTCATTTTGAGTTTCCAGGTATTGCTTGAAATGGATCATGAGAGTGTTTTTGTGGCACAAGAATGCTTGTCTGTGATACTTGGCTTTGTTTATCACTCAGAAGGTGGACAAGAGGAAATATTTCTCCACGCTTTGTTTTGTGCACTTCCATCTGAACCTTTCGAAACGTCTTGTTATATGCTTGCATGTACAGCATCATGCCCATTGGACAGCTATTCGCAATGGTACTCATGTCTTGCAAACAAAAGGGGCTCAATTTTTCATTTTGAGTTTCCACGTATTGCTTGAAATGGTTCATGAGAGTGTTTTTGTGGCACAAGAATGCTTGTCTGTGATACTTGGCTGTGTTTATCACTCAGAAGGAGGACAAGAGGAAATAATTCTTCACGCTTTGTTTTGTGCGCTTCCATCTGAACCTTTCGAAACGTCTTGTTATATGCTTGCATGTACAGCATCATTCCCATCGGACAGCTATTCCCAATGGTACTCCTGTCTTGCAAACAAAAGCGGCTCAATTTTTCATTTTGAGTTTCCAGGTATTGCTTGAAATGGGTTATGAGAGTGTTTTTGTGGCACAAAAATGCTCGTCTGTGATACTTGGCTGTGTTTATTACTCAGAATGTGGACAAGAGGAAATAATTCTCCACGCTTTGTTTTGTGTGCTTCCATCTGAACCTTTCGAAACGTCTTGTTATATGCTTGCATGTACAGCGTCATGCCCATCGGACAGCTATTCGCAATGGTACTCCTGTCTTGCAAACAAAAGGGGCTCAATTTTTCATTTTGAGTTTCCACGTATTGCTTGAAATGGTTCATGAGAGTGTTTTTGTGGCACAAGAATGCTCGTCTGTGATACTTGGCTGTGTTTATCACTCAGAAGGTGGACAAGAGGAAATAATTCTCCACGCTTTGTTTTGTGCGCTTCCATCTGAACCTTTCAAAACGTCTTCTTATATGCTTGCATGTACAGCATCATGCCCATTGGACAGCTATTCGCAATGGTACTCATGTCTTGCAAACAAAAGAGGCTCAATTTTTCATTTTGAGTTTCCACGTATCACTTTAAATGGTTCAAGAGAAGGTTATTGTGGCACAAGAATTCTTGTCTGTGATACTTGGCTGTGTCTATCACTCAGAAGGTGGACAAGAGAAAATTATTCTCCACGCTTTGTTTAGTGCGCTTCTATCTGAAACTTTCAGAACGGCTTGTTGTATGCTTGCATGTACAGCATCATGCCGATTGGACAGCTATTTGCAACGGTACTCATGTCTTGCAAACAAAATGGGCTCAATTTTTCATTTTGAGTTTCCACGTATTGCTTGAAATGGTTCATGAGAGTGTTTTTGTGGCACAAGAATGCTTGTCTGTGATAGTTGGCTGTGTTTATCACTCAGAAGGTGGACAAGAAGAAATAATTCTCCACGCTTTGTTTCGTGCGCTTCCATCTGAACCTTTCAAAGCGTCTTGTTATATGCTTGCATGTACAGCATCATGCCCATTGGACAGCTATTCGCAATGGTACTCATGTCTTGCAAACAAAAGGGGCTCAATTTTTCATTTCGAGTTTCCACGTATTGCTTGAAATGGTTCATGAGAGTGTTTTTGTGGCACAAGAATGCTTGTCTGTGATACTTGGCTGTGTTTATCACTCAGAAGGTGGACAAGAGGAAATAATTCTTCACGCTTTGTTTTGTGCGCTTCCATCTGAACCTTTCGAAACGTCTTGTTATATGCTTGCATGTACAGCATCATTCCCATCGGACAGCTATTTGCAATGGTACTCCGGTCTTGCAAACAAAAGGGGCTCAATTTTTCATTTTGAGTTTCCAGGTATTGCTTGAAATGGGTTATTAGAGTGTTTTTGTGGCACAAGAATGCTTGTCTGTGATACTTGGCTGTGTTTATCACTCAGAAGGTGGACAAGAGGAAATAATTCTCCACGCTTTGTTTTGTGCGCTTCCATCTGAACCTTTCAAAACGTCTTGTTATATGCTTGCATGTACAGCATCACGCCCATTGGACAGCTATTCGCAATGGTACTCATGTCTTGCAAACAAAAGGGGCTAAATTTTTCATTTTGAGTTTCCAGGTATTGCTTGAAATGGATCATGAGAGTGTTTTTGTGGCACAAGAATGCTTGTCTGTGATACTTTGCTTTGTTTATCACTCAGAAGGTGGACAAGAGGAAATAATTCTCCACGCTTTGTTTTGTGCACTTCCATCTGAACCTTTCAAAGCGTCTTGTTATATGCTTGCATGTACAGCATCATGCCCATTGGACAGCTATTCGCAATGGTACTCATGTCTTGCAAACAAAAGGGGCTCAATTTTTCATTTTTGAGTTTCCACGTATTGCTTGAAATGGTTCATGAGAGTGTTTTTGTGGCACAAGAATGCTTGTCTGTGATACTTGGCTGTGTTTATCACTCAGAAGGTGGAAAAGAGGAAATAATTCTCCACGCTTTGTTTTGTGCACTTCCATCTGAACCTTTCGAAACGTCTTGTTATATGCTTGCATGTACAGCGTCATGCCCATCGGACAGCTATTCGCAATGGTACTCCTGTCTTGCAAACAAAAGGGGCTCAAATTTTCATTTTGAGTTTCCACGTATTGCTTGAAATGGTTCATGAGAGTGTTTTTGTGGCACAAGAATGCTCGTCTGTGATACTTGGCTGTGTTTATCACTCAGAAGTTGGACAAGAGGAAATAATTCTCCACGATTTGTTTTGTGCGCTTCCATCTGAACCTTTCGAAACGTCTTGTTATATGCTTGCATGTACAGCGTCATGCCCATCGGACAGCTATTTGCAATGGTACTCCTGTCTTGCAAACAAAAGGGGCTCAAATTTTCATTTTGAGTTTCCACGTATTGCTTGAAATGGTTCATGAGAGTGTTTTTGTGGCACAAGAATGCTCGTCTGTGATACTTGGCTGTGTTTATCACTCAGAAGGTGGACAAGAGGAAATAATTCTCCACGCTTTGTTTTGTGCGCTTCCATCTGAACCTTTCAAAACGTCTTCTTATATGCTTGCATGTACAGCATCATGCCCATTGGACAGCTATTCGCAATGGTACTCATGTCTTGCAAACAAAAGAGGCTCAATTTTTCATTCTGAGTTTCCACGTATCGCTTTAAATGGTTCATGAGAATGTTATTGTGGCACAAGAATTCTTGTCTGTGATACTTGGCTGTGTCTATCACTCAGAAGGTGGACAAGAGAAAATAATTCTCCACGCTTTGTTTAGTGCGCTTTTATCTGAAACTTTCAGAATGGCTTGTTGTATGCTTGCATGTACAGCATCATGCCGATTGGAGAGCTATTTGCAACGGTACTCATGTCTTGCAAACAAAAGGGGCTCAATTTTTCATTTTGAGTTTCCACGTATTGCTTGAAATGGTTCATGAGAGTGTTTTTGTGGCACAAGAATGCTTGTCTGTGATACTTGGCTGTGTTTATCACTCAGAAGGTGGACAAGAAGAAATAATTCTCCACGCTTTGTTTTGTGCGCTTCCATCTGAACCTTTCAAAACGTCTTGTTATATGCTTGCATGTACAGCATCATGCCCATTGGACAGCTATTCGCAATGGTACTCATGTTTTGCAAACAAAATGGGCTCAATTTTTCATTTTGAGTTTCCACGTATTGATTGAAATGGTTCATGAGAGTGTTTTTTTGGCACAAGAATGCTTGTCTGTGATAGTTGGCTGTGTTTATCACTCAGAAGGTGGACAAGAAGAAATAATTCTCTACGCTTTGTTTTGTGCGCTTCCATCTGAACCTTTCAAAACGTCTTGTTATATGCTTGCATGTACAGCATCATGCCCATTGGACAGCTATTCGCAATGGTTCTCATGTCTTGCAAACAAAAGGGGCTAAATTTTTCATTTTGAGTTTCCAGGTATTGCTTGACATGGATCATGAGAGTGTTTTTGTGGCACAAGAATGCTTGTCTGTGATACTTGGCTTTGTTTATAAATCAGAAGGTCGACAAGAAGAAATAATTCTCCACGCTTTGTTTTGTGCGCTTCCATCTGAACCTTTCAAAGCGTCTTGTTATATGCTTGCATGTACAGCATCATGCCCATTGGACAGCTATTCGCAATGGTACTCATGTCTTGCAAACAAAAGGGGCTCAATTTTTCATTTTGAGTTTCCACGTATTGCTTGAAATGGTTCATGAGAGTGTTTTTGTGGCACAAAAATGCTTGTCTGTGATACCTGGCTGTGTTTATCACTCAGAAGGTGGACAAGAGGAAATAATTCTTCACGCTTTGTTTTGTGCGCTTCCATAAGAACCTTTCGAAACGTCTTGTTATATGCTTGCATGTACAGCATCATGCCCATCGGACAGCCATTCGCAATGGTACTCCTGTCTTGCAAACAAAAGGGGCTCAATTTTTCATTTTGAGTTTCCACGTATTGCTTGAAATGGTTCATGAGAGTGTTTTTGTGGCACAAAATGCTCGTCTGTGATACTTGGCTGTGTTTATCACTCAGAATGTGGACAAGAGAAAATAATTCTCCACGCTTTGTTTAGTGCGCTTCTATCTGAAACTTTCAGAACGGCTTGTTGTATGCTTGCATGTACAGCATCATGCCGATTGGACAGCTATTTGCAATGGTACTCATGTCTTGCAAACAAAAGGGCTCAATTTTTCATTTTGAGTTTCCACGTATTGCTTGAAATGGTTCATGAGAGTGTTTTTGTGGCACAAGAATGCTTGTCTGTGATAGTTGGCTGTGTTTATCACTCAGAAGGTGGACAAGAAGAAATAATTCTCCACGCTTTGTTTTGTGCGCTTCCATCTGAACCTTTCAAAGCGTCTTGTTATATGCTTGCATGTACAGCATCATGCCCATTGGACAGCTATTCGCAATGGTACTCATGTCTTGCAAACAAAAGGGGCTCAATTTGTCATTTTGAGTTTCCACGTATTGCTTGAAATGGTTCATGAGAGTGTTTTTGTGGCACAAGAATGCTTGTCTGTGATACTTGGCTGTGTTTATCACTCAGAAGGTGGACAAGAAGAAATAATTCTCCATGCTTTGTTTTGTGCGCTTCCATCTGAACCTTTCAAAACGTCTTGTTATATGCTTGCATGTCCAGCATCATGCCCATTGGACAACTATTCGGAATGGTACTCATGTCTTGCAAACAAAAGGGGCTCAATTTTTCATTTTTGAGTTTCCACGTATTGCTTGAAATGGTTCATGAGAGTGTTTTTGTGGCACAAGAATGCTTGTCTGTGATACTTGGCTGTGTTTATCACTCAGAAGGTGGACAAGAGGAAATAATTCTCCACGCTTTGTTTTGTGCACTTCCATCTGAACCTTTCGAAACGTCTTGTTATATGCTTGCATGTACAGCATCATGCCCATTGGACAGCTATTCGCAATGGTACTCATGTCTTGCAAACAAAAGGGGCTCAATTTTTCATTTTGAGTTTCCACGTATTGCTTGAAATGGTTCATGAGAGTGTTTTTGTGGCACAAGAATGCTTGTCTGTGATACTTGGCTGTGTTTATCACCCAGAAGGTGGACAAGAGGAAATAATTCTTCACGCTTTGTTTTGTGCGCTTCCATCTGAACCTTTCAAAACGTCTTGTTATATGCTTGCATGTACAGCATCATGCCCATTGGACAGCTATTCGCAATGGTACTCATGTCTTGCAAACAAAAGGGGCTAAATTTTTCATTTTGAGTTTCCAGGTATTGCTTGACATGGATCATGAGAGTGTTTTTGTGGCACAAGAATGCTTGTCTGTGATACTTGGCTTTGTTTATTAATCAGAAGGTCGACAAGAAGAAATAATTCTCCACGCTTTGTTTTGTGCGCTTCCATCTGAACCTTTCAAAGCGTCTTGTTGTATGCTTGCATGTACAGCATCATGCCCAATGGACAGCTATTCGCAATGGTACTCATGTCTTGCAAACAAAAGGGGCTCAAATTTTCATTTTGAGTTTCCACGTATTGCTTGAAATGGTTCATGAGAGTGTTTTTGTGGCACAAAAATGCTTGTCTATGATACCTGGCTGTGTTTATCACTCAGAAGGTGGACAAGAGGAAATAATTCTTCACGCTTTGTTTTGTGCGCTTCCATAAGAACCTTTCGAAACGTCTTGTTATATGCTTGTATGTACAGCATCATGCCCATCGGACAGCTATTCGCAATGGTACTCCTGTCTTGCAAACAAAAGGGGCTCAATTTTTCATTTTGAGTTTCCACGTATTGCTTGAAATGGTTCATGAGAGTGTTTTTGTGGCACAAGAATGCTCGTCTGTGATACTTGGCTGTGTTTATCACTCAGAATGTGGACAAGAGAAAATAATTCTCCACGCTTTGTTTAGTGCGCTTCTATCTGAAACTTTCAGAACGGCTTGTTGTATGCTTGCATGTACAGCATCATGCCGATTGGACAGCTATTTGCAATGGTACTCATGTCTTGCAAACAAAAGGGCTCAATTTTTCATTTTGAGTTTCCACGTATTGCTTGAAATGGTTCATGAGAGTGTTTTTGTGGCACAAGAATGCTTGTCTGTGATAGTTGGCTGTGTTTATCACTCAGAAGGTGGACAAGAAGAAATAATTCTCCACGCTTTGTTTAGTGCGCTTCTATCTGAAACTTTCAGAACGGCTTGTTGTATGCTTGCATGTACAGCATCATGCCCATTGGACAGTTATTCGCAATGGTACTCATGTCTTGCAAACAAAAGGGGCTCAATTTTTCATTTTGAGTTTCCACGTATTGCTTGTGTGATGACGTTTATTGAACCGGAGAAGTCGCAACGATGTCGCAACGTAAAGTGGCCGTACGACAAGTCTGGCAAAAGGCGGCCCAGGTTCTCGTGCAATCAGAGCACGGGGTTTTTCCTTCTCTTTGGAAGGCGCATACACGTTAGTGCGTATGCTCCACTACAATACCCCCCGGGTTGAAGAGTAGCCATCCTGGCGACTCACGGAGTAGGCACAATGAGGGGGTCGTAGTAGGGCTTGAGACGGTCGACGTGTACGGTCTCGCGTCCTCGACGGCGCAAATCTGGCGATTGTGTTAGGGGCTCGACGATGTAATTCACTGGTGAGGTTGCGTCAATGACACGGTATGGACCATGGTACCGGGCCAGAAGTTTGGAAGACAGGCCAGGAACGTGCGGGGGCACCCAAAGCCACACGAGGGAGCCAGTACGAAACGTAGGCGCTATGTGATGAGCGTCATCATGCCGGGTTTTTTGTAGACCTTGAGCCTCACTTGTCATAGACCGAGCCAACTGACGGCAGTCTTCAGCGTATCTGGTGACTTCCGAAAGCGGGGAGCACTCCGATACATCAGGGCGGTACGGGAGTATGGTGTCGAGTGGGTGGGATGGTTCGCGGCCGTACAACAGAAAGAACGGGGAAAAACCGGTAGTCGCTTGCGTCGCGGTGTTGTAAGCGAAGGTAACAAAAGGCAAGACAGCGTCCCAGTTAGTGTGGTCGGAGGAGGTGTACATCCTCAGCATGTCGCCAAGTGTGCGGTTGAACCGTTCAGTGAGACCATTCGTCTGTGGATGGTATGCGGTAGATTTCCGGTGGATGATGTTGCATTCAGCGAGAATAGCTTGGATGACCTCCGACAGGAACACTCGACCCCTATCACTGAGTAATTCCCGTGGAGCCCCATGGCGGAGATTGAAGCTGCGGAGAATGAAGAGTGCAACTTCGTGGGCGGTCGCTGCTGGTAGAGCTGCAGTCTCAGCGTAGCGTGTCAGATGATCGACGCCGACAATAATCCACCGGTTTCCAGAGCGACTATATGGGAGGGGGCCATAGAGATCGATACCCACGCGGTCGAATGGGCGAGCCGGGCATGGGAGCGGCTGTAACATGCCAGTAAGGTGCCGCGGAGGTGTCTTGTTCTGTTGGCAAGTGGTGCAAGACTGAACGTACTTCTGCACAAAGCGATACATTCCTCGCCAGTAATATCGGTGGCGCAGCCTTTCGTAGGTTTTCAGGACACCTGCGTGAGCACTTTGAGGGTCTGCATGGAAATTCATGCAGATGTCAGAGCGCATATGAGTTGGGACAGCAAGGAGCCACTTCCGACCACCAGGCATGTAGTTGCGGCGGTACAGAATGCTGTCTCGCACGGAAAAGTGGGCTGCTTGTCGGCGTAGCGCTCTCGTGGAAGGGACAGCAGACGGATCGGTAAGGTAGTCGAGTAACAATGCAAGGTATGGATCTTTACGCTGCTCCGAAAGCATGTCAGTGGTGTCTATTGGTGACAAGGTGGTAAAAAGTGGTGACAGAGAAGCCACATCTGGTGTCAAAGGCGATCGCGAAAGTGCATCGGCATCTGCATGCTTGCGACCGGAACGATATACTACACGGATGTCGTATTCTTGCAATCGAAGTGCCCAACGTCCCAGGCGTCCGGACGGGTCTTTCAATGTGGACAGCCAACATAGAGCGTGGTGGTCTGTGACCACGTCGAAAGGGCGGCCGTAAAGGTACGGGCGAAACTTCGTCAAGGCCCAGATTATGGCCAAACACTCCTTCTCTGTCACGGAGTAATTCAACTCAGCCTTCTTGAGAGCGCGACTTGCATAGGCGACTACGTATTCGGGTTGGGTGCCTTTCCGTTGTGCCAAAACTGCACCAAGACCGATGCCACTTGCATCGGTGTGAATTTCTGTGGCAGCAGCGGGGTCGTAGTGACGAAGAATGGGTGGTGAGGTCAGCAGGCGGCGCAGCTGGCGAAATGCGTCGTCACATGCAGGTGACCATGCAGATATACCTTTGCTGTTGGAGAGCAGACTTGTTAGAGGTGCGATGATGGACGCGAAGTTGGGCACAAAGCGACGAAAGTACGAGCAGAGACCGACGAAACTTCTTAGAGCTTTCAGTGATGTGGGCAACGGGAAGTCAGCGACAGCCCGAAGCTTATCGGGATCCGGAAGAACACCGTCTCTTGTGATGACATGTCCCAAGATGGTTAGTTTGCGTGCTGCGAAGTGGCACTTTTTGGAGTTAAGTTGTAGGCCCGCAGAAGTTAGACACGTCAGAATCTCGTGGAGGCGAACAAGATGTGTCGGGAAATCAGACGAAAAGACTACGATGTCGTCCAGGTAACACAAGCAAGTTTTCCACTTATGCGCACGCAAGATGGTATCGATCATGCGCTCAAATGTGGCAGGTGCGTTGCAGAGCCCAAATGGCATCACTTTGAACTCATATAGACCATCTGGCGTTACAAAGGCTGTTTTAGGGCGATCACATTCAGCCATTGGCACCTGCCAATACCCAGAACGCAGATCCAAGGATGTAAAGTACTCGGCGCCTTGTAAACAGTCAAGAGCATCGTCTATTCGTGGTAGCGGGTAGACATCTTTCTTCGTAATCTTGTTTAAGCGGCGATAGTCCACGCAAAATCGAACGGTGCCATCTTTTTTCTTGACCAGAACGACAGGTGATGACCAAGCGCTTTGAGAAGGCTGTATCACTCCACGTTTAAGCATGTCGTCTACTTGCTCCGTAATGACGCGGCGCTCTTCGGCGGAAACGCGGTAAGGACGCTGTCGCACAGGCAAATGTGAGCCGGTGTCAATAGTATGAGTGATAGTCGTGGTGCGGCCCAAAGCAGGTTCTTGAAAGTCGAAAGAAGAGCGAAACTTGTTAAGGAGAGCAACAAGTTGGCGGCGATGCGAGAGGGGAAGGTCTGCGTCAATAGCATTGTCGAAGGCTGACAAACTTGATGGCTCAGACGCATGAGTTATTGCGGCAATGTGACATGGCGTTTCGTCGGGAGGAATAATATCATCGATATGGTCGACAGGTTGCACATATCCCAACGTTTCACCACGAAGTAAGCTGATGGGGTAGTTGCAGTGGTTGGTAACCAGCATTACGGTTAAACCAGATGCAATTGTAAGAACGGCAAATGGGAGAACGATGCCCTTGCGTTCAGTAAAAACAGGAGATGGCGTAAAGACCACCGTGGCGTCGGGTTGCGCCACACATGAAAGGCTTACAGGGACCGAAGCTTCCGGGGGCAAGGTGATGTCGTCGTCAGCGATGAGTTTGCAGAGCCGAGGAGACCGGTTGGGTGGTGGAAATTCATATGTTGGCACAAGGGACACTTCGGCACGGGAACAATCGATGATAGCTTCATGACCTGATAAGAAATCCCAACCGAGGATAAGGTCATGAGAGCAAGATGGCAGAACAAAAAACTGTACGACGTACAAAACATCTTGGATGACGACGCGCGCCGTACACAGAGCCGAGGGATGAATGCGTTGCGCGCTAGCCGTGGACAGCACAATGCCACAGAGAGATGTGGTCACTTTCTTCAGTTTCCGACAAAATTTGACGTCCATCACAGAAACGGCGGCCCCGGTATCAATTAACCCTAATGTGGCGACTCCCTCAACATCGACATCAACAACATTTTTCGGCGAAAACGGAGGCCTTGGGAATTGCGCACAAGTTGCAGTTCTTGCCTCCGGAACTGCACTGATTAGTTTCCCTCCTCAGGAGGTGGTCGGCGACGCATAGGCGATGGCGGCCGGCGACGAGGGGATGGGAAACGAGCAGTCGATGGGCGGCGATCCGAGTCTGAGTGCCTCTGTTCATATGCAGATGCGGTGGCCCGCTGCGGCGCGTAGGTAGGAGTTCCGAAGTATGCGTTTGCAGGTGTGGGGCGACGGCGGCAGAAGCGTGCAATGTGGCCAGCGATGCCACAGGCGAAGCAGATAGGACGATTGTCTTGAGTGCGCCACTCATTAGATCGATGGAAAAAGCGAGGTGAGGGCCTGTAAACTGGAGGCGATGCCGGAGGAGGTGGAGCTGATAAGGCGACTGGATGCGGTGGGGGCCGCGCGACCACAGCTGCGTAGCTGAGAGGTGAAGGTGGTGCAGGTGGTGCGTAGCCGACAGCTGAGAGATTAGGCGCTACTGAAGTGCACGGGTAAGGGGCCTGCACTGTAGGGAGGACATCACAAATTTCCGTGCGTATGGCCTGCTGCAGTGTCGTAGGCAGGCTTGCGGTGGGCGCGTCGCTATGCGGCAGCAGGGAGAGCTGTCGGGCGACTTCCTCCCTGATGAAGTCTTTGATCTGGTTGGATAGACTTTCTTTGCAAACGTTGGCATTTGTGAGTGTGACTGCCGAGATCGATTCCGGCGGTAGGACACTCTGTCTGGCGATGGAACGCTGACGGCGCAATTCATCAAAGCTCTGGCAGAGGCTTACGAGGATTGCCACCGTGTGCGGGCTTTTCGCTAGCAACATCTGGAATGCGCCATCCTCGATGCCCTTGAGAATCTGCCGAATTTTTTCTTCTTCGGGCATAGATGGATTCACACGCTTGCAGAGGTCGAGCACGTCCTCTATGTAACTAGTAAACGTCTCGCCAGGCTGCTGGGCTCGGTGGCGCAGGCGCTGGTCAGCGCGGAGCTTGCGGACCTCTGGTCGGCCGAACGCTTCAGTGACGAGTGTCTTAAAGGAAGACCAGTTGGCGATGGCGGTTTCGCGGTTCGTAAACCAAAGTTTAGCTACGTCTGCCAAGTAAAATATAACGTAGGCGAGCTTAGAGTCGTTGTCCCACTTGTTACTGGCGCTTACGCGTTCGTACAAGGAGAGCCAGTCCTCGACGTCCTGCTCGCCACTGCCGCTGAAGATTGGTGGGTCCCGTTGGCGAGTAGCGCCGGGGCAGGTAGACGGGGCAGCCGATGGTGCTGGCTGGGCTGGGACGGGCTGGTTGGCGACTGCGTCAGTCATGTTTTGCAGTGGTCTCTCGGGCAACTTGCGAGAGCGGAGCTCCAGGTCTGCTTGGGGATCTCAGCAGCCTCCACCAAATGTGATGACGTTTATTGAACCGGAGAAGTCGCAACGATGTCGCAACGTAAAGTGGCCGTACGACAAGTCTGGCAAAAGGCGGCCCAGGTTCTCGTGCAATCAGAGCACGGGGTTTTTCCTTCTCTTTGGAAGGCGCATACACGTTAGTGCGTATGCTCCACTACACTTGAAATGGTTCATGAAAGTGTTTTTGTGGCACAAGAATGCTTGTCTGTGATAGTTGGCTGTGTTTATCACTCAGAAGGTGGACAAGAAGAAATAATTCTCCACGCCTTGTTTTGTGCGCTTCCATCTGAACCTTTCAAAGCGTCTTGTTATATGCTTGCATGTACAGCATCATGCCCATTGGACAGCTATTCGCAATGGTACTCATGTCTTGCAAACAAAAGGGGCTCAATTTTTCATTTTGAGTTTCCACGTATTGCTTGAAATGGTTCATGAAAGTGTTTTTGTGGCACAAGAATGCTTGTCTGTGATACTTGGCTGTGTTTATCACTCAGAAGGTGGACAAGAAGAAATAATTCTCCATGCTTCGTTTTGTGCGCTTCCATCTGAACCTTTCAAAACGTCTTGTTATATGCTTGCATGTACAGCATCATGCCCATTGGACAGCTATTCGCAATGGTACTCATGTCTTGCAAACAAAAGGGGCTAAATTTTTCATTTTGAGTTTCCAGGTATTGCTTGAAATGGATCATGAGAGTGTTTTTGTGGCACAAGAATGCTTGTCTGTGATACTTGGCTTTGTTTATCACTCAGAAGGTGGACAAGAGGAAATATTTCTCCACGCTTTGTTTTGTGCACTTCCATCTGAACCTTTCGAAACGTCTTGTTATATGCTTGCATGTACAGCATCATGCCCATTGGACAGCTATTCGCAATGGTACTCATGTCTTGCAAACAAAAGGGGCTCAATTTTTCATTTTGAGTTTCCACGTATTGCTTGAAATGGTTCATGAGAGTGTTTTTGTGGCACAAGAATGCTCGTCTGTGATACTTGGCTGTGTTTATCACTCAGAATGTGGACAAGAGAAAATAATTCTCCACACTTTGTTTAGTGCGCTTCTATCTGAAACTTTCAGAACGGCTTGTTGTATGCTTGCATGTACAGCATCATGCCGATTGGACAGCTATTTGCAATGGTACTCATGTCTTGCAAACAAAAGGGCTCAATTTTTCATTTTGAGTTTCCACGTATTGCTTGAAATGGTTCATGAGAGTGTTTTTGTGGCACAAGAATGCTTGTCTGTGATAGTTGGCTGTGTTTATCACTCAGAAGGTGGACAAGAAAAAATAATTCTCCACGCTTTGTTTTGTGCGCTTCCATCTGAACCTTTCAAAGCGTCTTGTTATATGCTTGCATGTACAGCATCATGCCCATTGGACAGCTATTCGCAATGGTACTCATGTCTTGCAAACAAAAGGGGCTCAATTTTTCATTTTGAGTTTCCACGTATTGCTTGAAATGGTTCATGAGAATGTTATTGTGGCACAAGAATTCTTGTCTGTGATACTTGGCTGTGTCTATCACTCAGAAGGTGGACAAGAGAAAATAATTCTCCACGCTTTGTTTAGTGCGCTTTTATCTGAAACTTTCAGAATGGCTTGTTGTATGGTTGCATGTACAGCATCATGCCGATTGGACAGCTATTTGCAACGGTACTCATGTCTTGCAAACAAAAGGGGCTCAATTTTTCATTTTGAGTTTCCACGTATTGCTTGAAATGGTTCATGAGAGTGTTTTTGTGGCACAAGAATGCTTGTCTGTGATACTTGGCTGTGTTTTTCACTCAGAAGGTGGACAAGAAGAAATAATTCTCCACGCTTTGTTTTGTGCGCTTCCATCTGAACCTTTCAAAACGTCTTGTTATATGCTTGCATGTACAGCATCATGCCCATTGGACAGCTATTCGCAATGGTACTCATGTTTTGCAAACAAAATGGGCTCAACTTTTCATTTTGAGTTTCCACGTATTGATTGAAATGGTTCATGAGAGTGTTTTTTTGGCACAAGAATGCTTGTCTGTGATAGTTGGCTGTGTTTATCACTCAGAAGGTGGACAAGAAGAAATAATTCTCTACGCTTTGTTTTGTGCGCTTCCATCTGAACCTTTCAAAACGTTTTGTTATATGCTTGCATGTACAGCATCATGCCCATTGGACAGCTATTCGCAATGGTACTCATGTCTTGCAAACAAAAGGGGCTAAATTTTTCATTTTGAGTTTCCAGGTATTGCTTGACATGGATCATGAGAGTGTTTTTGTGGCACAAGAATGCTTGTCTGTGATACTTGGCTTTGTTTATAAATCAGAAGGTCGACAAGAAGAAATAATTCTCCACGCTTTGTTTTGTGCGCTTCCATCTGAACCTTTCAAAGCGTCTTGTTATATGCTTGCATGTACAGCATCATGCCCATTGGACAGCTATTCGCAATGGTACTCATGTCTTGCAAACAAAAGGGGCTCAATTTTTCATTTTGAGTTTCCACGTATTGCTTGAAATGGTTCATGAGAGTGTTTTTGTGGCACAAAAATGCTTGTCTGTGATACCTGGCTGTGTTTATCACTCAGAAGGTGGACAAGAGGAAATAATTCTTCACGCTTTGTTTTGTGCGCTTCCATAAGAACCTTTCGAAACGTCTTGTTATATGCTTGCATGTACAGCATCATGCCCATCGGACAGCTATTCGCAATGGTACTCCTGTCTTGCAAACAAAAGGGGCTCAATTTTTCATTTTGAGTTTCCACGTATTGCTTGAAATGGTTCATGAGAGTGTTTTTGTGGCACAAGAATGCTCGTCTGTGATACTTGGCTGTGTTTATCACTCAGAATGTGGACAAGAGAAAATAATTCTCCACGCTTTGTTTAGTGCGCTTCTATCTGAAACTTTCAGAACGGCTTGTTGTATGCTTGCATGTACAGCATCATGCCGATTGGACAGCTATTTGCAATGGTACTCATGTCTTGCAAACAAAAGGGCTCAATTTTTCATTTTGAGTTTCCACGTATTGCTTGAAATGGTTCATGAGAGTGTTTTTGTGGCACAAGAATGCTTGTCTGTGATAGTTGGCTGTGTTTATCACTCAGAAGGTGGACAAGAAGAAATAATTCTCCACGCTTTGTTTTGTGCGCTTCCATCTGAACCTTTCAAAGCGTCTTGTTATATGCTTGCATGTACAGCATCATGCCCATTGGACAGCTATTCGCAATGGTACTCATGTCTTGCAAACAAAAGGGGCTCAATTTTTCATTTTGAGTTTCCACGTATTGCTTGAAATGGTTCATGAGAGTGTTTTTGTGGCACAAGAATGCTTGTCTGTGATACTTGGCTGTGTTTATCACTCAGAAGGTGGACAAGAAGAAATAATTCTCCATGCTTTGTTTTGTGCGCTTCCATCTGAACCTTTCAAAACGTCTTGTTATATGCTTGCATGTCCAGCATCATGCCCATTGGACAGCTATTCGCAATGGTACTCATGTCTTGCAAACAAAAGGGGCTCAATTTTTCATTTTTGAGTTTCCACGTATTGCTTGAAATGGTTCATGAGAGTGTTTTTGTGGCACAAGAATGCTTGTCTGTGATACTTGGCTGTGTTTATCACTCAGAAGGTGGACAAGAGGAAATAATTCTCCACGCTTTGTTTTGTGCACTTCCATCTGAACCTTTCCAAACGTCTTGTTATATGCTTGCATGTACAGCATCATGCCCATTGGACAGCTATTCGCAATGGTACTCATGTCTTGCAAACAAAAGGGGCTCAATTTTTCATTTTGAGTTTCCACGTATTGCTTGAAATGGGTTATGAGAGTGTTTTTGTGGCACAAGAATGCTCGTCTGTGATACTTGGCTGTGTTTATTACTCAGAATGTGGACAAGAGGAAATAATTCTCCACGCTTTGTTTTGTGCGCTTCCATCTGAACCTTTCGAAACGTCTTGTTATATGCTTGCATGTACAGCGTCATGCCCATCGGACAGCTATTTGCAATGGTACTCCTGTCTTGCAAACAAAAGGGGCTCAAATTTTCATTTTGAGTTTCCACGTATTGCTTGAAATGGTTCATGAGAGTGTTTTTGTGGCACAAGAATGCTCGTCTGTGATACTTGGCTGTGTTTATCACTCAGAAGGTGGACAAGAGGAAAAAATTCTCCATGCTTTGTTTTGTGCGCTTCCATCTGAACCTTTCAAAACGTCTTCTTATATGCTTGCATGTACAGCATCATGCCCATTGGACAGCTATTCGCAATGGTACTCATGTCTTGCAAACAAAAGAGGCTCAATTTTTCATTTTGAGTTTCCACGTATCGCTTTAAATGGTTCATGAGAATGTTATTGTGGCACAAGAATTCTTGTCTGTGATACTTGGCTGTGTCTATCACTCAGAAGGTGGACAAGAGAAAATAATTCTCCACGCTTTGTTTAGTGCGCTTCTATCTGAAACTTTCAGAATGGCTTGTTGTATGCTTGCATGTACAGCATCATGCCGATTGGACAGCTATTTGCAACGGTACTCATGTCTTGCAAACAAAAGGGGCTCAATTTTTCATTTTGAGTTTCCACGTATTGCTTGAAATGGTTCATGAGAGTGTTTTTGTGGCACAAGAATGCTTGTCTGTGATACTTGGCTGTGTTTATCACTCAGAAGGTGGACAAGAGGAAATATTTCTCCACGCTTTGTTTTGTGCACTTCCATCTGAACCTTTCGAAACGTCTTGTTATATGCTTGCATGTACAGCATCATGCCCATTGGACAGCTATTCGCAATGGTACTCATGTCTTGCAAACAAAAGGGGCTCAATTTTTCATTTTGAGTTTCCACGTATTGCTTGAAATGGTTCATGAGAGTGTTTTTGTGGCACAAGAATGCTCGTCTGTGATACTTGGCTGTGTTTATCACTCAGAATGTGGACAAGAGAAAATAATTCTCCACGCTTTGTTTAGTGCGCTTCTATCTGAAACTTTCAGAACGGCTTGTTGTATGCTTGCATGTACAGCATCATGCCGATTGGACAGCTATTTGCAATGGTACTCATGTCTTGCAAACAAAAGGGCTCAATTTTTCATTTTGAGTTTCCACGTATTGCTTGAAATGGTTCATGAGAGTGTTTTTGTGGCACAAGAATGCTTGTCTGTGATAGTTGGCTGTGTTTATCACTCAGAAGGTGGACAAGAAAAAATAATTCTCCACGCTTTGTTTTGTGCGCTTCCATCTGAACCTTTCAAAGCGTCTTGTTATATGCTTGCATGTACAGCATCATGCCCATTGGACAGCTATTCGCAATGGTACTCATGTCTTGCAAACAAAAGGGGCTCAATTTTTCATTTTGAGTTTCCACGTATTGCTTGAAATGGTTCATGAGAGTGTTTTTGTGGCACAAGAATGCTTGTCTGTGACACTTGGCTGTGTTTATCACTCAGAAGGTGGACAAGAAGAAATAACTCTCCATGCTTTGTTTTGTGCGCTTCCATCTGAACCTTTCAAAACGTCTTGTTATATGCTTGCATGTACAGCATCATGCCCATTGGACAGCTATTCGCAATGGTACTCATGTCTTGCAAACAAAAGGGGCTAAATTTTTCATTTTGAGTTTCCAGGTATTGCTTGAAATGGATCATGAGAGTGTTTTTGTGGCACAAGAATGCTTGTCTGTGATACTTTGCTTTGTTTATCACTCAGAAGGTGGACAAGAGGAAATAATTCTCCACGCTTTGTTTTGTGCACTTCCATCTGAACCTTTCAAAGCGTCTTGTTATATGCTTGCATGTACAGCATCATGCCCATTGGACAGCTATTCGCAATGGTACTCATGTCTTGCAAACAAAAGGGGCTCAATTTTTCATTTTGAGTTTCCACGTATTGCTTGAAATGGTTCATGAGAGTGTTTTTGTGGCACAAGAATGCTTGTCTGTGATACTTGGCTGTGTTTATCACTCAGAAGGTGGACAAGAGGAAATAATTCTCCACGCTTTGTTTTGTGCACTTCCATCTGAACCTTTCGAAACGTCTTGTTATATGCTTGCATGTACAGCATCATGCCCATTGGACAGCTATTCGCAATGGTACTCATGTCTTGCAAACAAAAGGGGCTCAATTTTTCATTTTGAGTTTCCACGTATTGCTTGAAATGGTTCATGAGAGTGTTTTTGTGGCACAAGAATGCTTGTCTGTGATACTTGGCTGTGTTTATCACTCAGAAGGTGGACAAGAGGAAATAATTCTTCACGCTTTGTTTTGTGCGCTTCCATCTGAACCTTTCGAAACGTCTTGTTATATGCTTGCATGTACAGCATCATTCCCATCGGACAGCTATTCGCAATGGTACTCCGGTCATGCAAACAAAAGGGGCTCAATTTTTCATTTTGAGTTTCCAGGTATTGCTTGAAATGGGTTATGAGAGTGTTTTTGTGGCACAAGAATGCTCGTCTGTGATACTTGGCTGTGTTTATTACTCAGAATGTGGACAAGAGGAAATAATTCTCCACGCTTTGTTTTGTGCGCTTCCATCTGAACCTTTTGAAACGTCTTGTTATATGCTTGCATGTACAGCGTCATGCCCATCGGACAGCTATTCGCAATGGTACTCCTGTCTTGCAAACAAAAGGGGTTCAAATTTTCATTTTGAGTTTCCACGTATTGCTTGAAATGGTTCATGAGAGTGTTTTTGTGGCACAAGAATGCTCGTCTGTGATACTTGGCTGTGTTTATCACTCAGAAGGTGGACAAGAGGAAATAATTCTCCACGCTTTGTTTTGTGCGCTTCCATCTGAACCTTTCAAAACGTCTTCTTATATGCTTGCATGTACAGCATCATGCCCATTGGACAGCTATTCGCAATGGTACTCATGTCTTGCAAACAAAAGAGGCTCAATTTTTCATTTTGAGTTTCCACGTATCGCTTTAAATGGTTCATGAGAATGTTATTGTGGCACAAGAATTCTTGTCTGTGATACTTGGCTGTGTCTATCACTCAGAAGGTGGACAAGAGAAAATAATTCTCCACGCTTTGTTTAGTGCGCTTTAGTTTGAAACTTTCAGAATGGCTTGTTGTATGCTTGCATGTACAGCATCATGCCGATTGGAGAGCTATTTGCAACGGTACTCATGTCTTGCAAACAAAAGGGGCTCAATTTTTCATTTTGAGTTTCCACGTATTGCTTGAAATGGTTCATGAGAGTGTTTTTGTGGCACAAGAATGCTTGTCTGTGATACTTGGCTGTGTTTATCACTCAGAAGGTGGACAAGAAGAAATAATTCTCCACGCTTTGTTTTGTGCGCTTCCATCTGAACCTTTCAAAACGTCTTGTTATATGCTTGCATGTACAGCATCATGCCCATTGGACAGCTATTCGCAATGGTACTCATGTTTTGCAAACAAAATGGGCTCAATTTTTCATTTTGAGTTTCCACGTATTGATTGAAATGGTTCATGAGAGTGCTTTTTTGGCACAAGAATGCTTGTCTGTGATAGTTGGCTGTGTTTATCACTCAGAAGGTGGACAAGAAGAAATAATTCTCTACGCTTTGTTTTGTGCGCTTCCATCTGAACCTTTCAAAACGTCTTGTTGTATGCTTGCATGTACAGCATCATGCCGATTGGACAGCTATTTGCAATGGTACTCATGTCTTGCAAACAAAAGGGCTCAATTTTTCATTTTGAGTTTCCACGTATTGCTTGAAATGGTTCATGAGAGTGTTTTTGTGGCACAAGAATGCTTGTCTGTGATAGTTGGCTGTGTTTATCACTCAGAAGGTGGACAAGAAGAAATAATTCTCCACGCTTTGTTTAGTGCGCTTCTATCTGAAACTTTCAGAACGGCTTGTTGTATGCTTGCATGTACAGCATCATGCCCATTGGACAGCTATTCGCAATGGTACTCATGTCTTGCAAACAAAAGGGGCTCAATTTTTCATTTTGAGTTTCCACGTATTGCTTGAAATGGTTCATGAAAGTGTTTTTGTGGCACAAGAGTGCTTGTCTGTGATACTTGGCTGTGTTTATCACTCAGAAGGTGGACAAGAAGAAATAATTCTCCATGCTTCGTTTTGTGCGCTTCCATCTGAACCTTTCAAAACGTCTTGTTATATGCTTGCATGTACAGCATCATGCCCATTGGACAGCTATTCGCAATGGTACTCATGTCTTGCAAACAAAAGGGGCTAAATTTTTCATTTTGAGTTTCCAGGTATTGCTTGAAATGGATCATGAGAGTGTTTTTGTGGCACAAGAATGCTTGTCTGTGATACTTGGCTTTGTTTATCACTCAGAAGGTGGACAAGAGGAAATATTTCTCCACGCTTTGTTTTGTGCACTTCCATCTGAACCTTTCGAAACGTCTTGTTATATGCTTGCATGTACAGCATCATGCCCATTGGACAGCTATTCGCAATGGTACTCATGTCTTGCAAACAAAAGGGGCTCAATTTTTCATTTTGAGTTTCCACGTATTGCTTGAAATGGTTCATGAGAGTGTTTTTGTGGCACAAGAATGCTCGTCTGTGATACTTGGCTGTGTTTATCACTCAGAATGTGGACAAGAGAAAATAATTCTCCACACTTTGTTTAGTGCGCTTCTATCTGAAACTTTCAGAACGGCTTGTTGTATGCTTGCATGTACAGCATCATGCCGATTGGACAGCTATTTGCAATGGTACTCATGTCTTGCAAACAAAAGGGCTCAATTTTTCATTTTGAGTTTCCACGTATTGCTTGAAATGGTTCATGAGAGTGTTTTTGTGGCACAAGAATGCTTGTCTGTGATAGTTGGCTGTGTTTATCACTCAGAAGGTGGACAAGAAAAAATAATTCTCCACGCTTTGTTTTGTGCGCTTCCATCTGAACCTTTCAAAGCGTCTTGTTATATGCTTGCATGTACAGCATCATGCCCATTGGACAGCTATTCGCAATGGTACTCATGTCTTGCAAACAAAAGGGGCTCAATTTTTCATTTTGAGTTTCCACGTATTGCTTGAAATGGTTCATGAGAATGTTATTGTGGCACAAGAATTCTTGTCTGTGATACTTGGCTGTGTCTATCACTCAGAAGGTGGACAAGAGAAAATAATTCTCCACGCTTTGTTTAGTGCGCTTTTATCTGAAACTTTCAGAATGGCTTGTTGTATGCTTGCATGTACAGCATCATGCCGATTGGACAGCTATTTGCAACGGTACTCATGTCTTGCAAACAAAAGGGGCTCAATTTTTCATTTTGAGTTTCCACGTATTGCTTGAAATGGTTCATGAGAGTGTTTTTGTGGCACAAGAATGCTTGTCTGTGATACTTGGCTGTGTTTATCACTCAGAAGGTGGACAAGAAGAAATAATTCTCTACGCTTTGTTTTGTGCGCTTCCATCTGAACCTTTCAAAACGTCTTGTTATATGCTTGCATGTACAGCATCATGCCCATTGGACAGCTATTCGCAATGGTACTCATGTTTTGCAAACAAAATGGGCTCAACTTTTCATTTTGAGTTTCCACGTATTGATTGAAATGGTTCATGAGAGTGTTTTTTTGGCACAAGAATGCTTGTCTGTGATAGTTGGCTGTGTTTATCACTCAGAAGGTGGACAAGAAGAAATAATTCTCTACGCTTTGTTTTGTGCGCTTCCATCTGAACCTTTCAAAACGTTTTGTTATATGCTTGCATGTACAGCATCATGCCCATTGGACAGCTATTCGCAATGGTACTCATGTCTTGCAAACAAAAGGGGCTAAATTTTTCATTTTGAGTTTCCAGGTATTGCTTGACATGGATCATGAGAGTGTTTTTGTGGCACAAAAATGCTTGTCTGTGATACTTGGCTTTGTTTATAAATCAGAAGGTCGACAAGAAGAAATAATTCTCCACGCTTTGTTTTGTGCGCTTCCATCTGAACCTTTCAAAGCGTCTTGTTATATGCTTGCATGTACAGCATCATGCCCATTGGACAGCTATTCGCAATGGTACTCATGTCTTGCAAACAAAAGGGGCTCAATTTTTCATTTTGAGTTTCCACGTATTGCTTGAAATGGTTCATGAGAGTGTTTTTGTGGCACAAAAATGCTTGTCTGTGATACCTGGCTGTGTTTATCACTCAGAAGGTGGACAAGAGGAAATAATTCTTCACGCTTTGTTTTGTGCGCTTCCATAAGAACCTTTCGAAACGTCTTGTTATATGCTTGCATGTACAGCATCATGCCCATCGGACAGCTATTCGCAATGGTACTCCTGTCTTGCAAACAAAAGGGGCTCAATTTTTCATTTTGAGTTTCCACGTATTGCTTGAAATGGTTCATGAGAGTGTTTTTGTGGCACAAGAATGCTCGTCTGTGATACTTGGCTGTGTTTATCACTCAGAATGTGGACAAGAGAAAATAATTCTCCACGCTTTGTTTAGTGCGCTTCTATCTGAAACTTTCAGAACGGCTTGTTGTATGCTTGCATGTACAGCATCATGCCGATTGGACAGCTATTTGCAATGGTACTCATGTCTTGCAAACAAAAGGGCTCAATTTTTCATTTTGAGTTTCCACGTATTGCTTGAAATGGTTCATGAGAGTGTTTTTGTGGCACAAGAATGCTTGTCTGTGATAGTTGGCTGTGTTTATCACTCAGAAGGTGGACAAGAAGAAATAATTCTCCACGCTTTGTTTTGTGCGCTTCCATCTGAACCTTTCAAAGCGTCTTGTTATATGCTTGCATGTACAGCATCATGCCCATTGGACAGCTATTCGCAATGGTACTCATGTCTTGCAAACAAAAGGGGCTCAATTTTTCATTTTGAGTTTCCACGTATTGCTTGAAATGGTTCATGAGAGTGTTTTTGTGGCACAAGAATGCTTGTCTGTGATACTTGGCTGTGTTTATCACTCAGAAGGTGGACAAGAAGAAATAATTCTCCATGCTTTGTTTTGTGCGCTTCCATCTGAACCTTTCAAAACGTCTTGTTATATGCTTGCATGTCCAGCATCATGCCCATTGGACAGCTATTCGCAATGGTACTCATGTCTTGCAAACAAAAGGGGCTCAATTTTTCATTTTTGAGTTTCCACGTATTGCTTGAAATGGTTCATGAGAGTGTTTTTGTGGCACAAGAATGCTTGTCTGTGATACTTGGCTGCGTTTATCACTCAGAAGGTGGACAAGAGGAAATAATTCTCCACGCTTTGTTTTGTGCACTTCCATCTGAACCTTTCGAAACGTCTTGTTATATGCTTGCATGTACAGCATCATGCCCATTGGACAGCTATTCGCAATGGTACTCATGTCTTGCAAACAAAAGGGGCTCAATTTTTCATTTTGAGTTTCCACGTATTGCTTGAAATGGTTCATGAGAGTGTTTTTGTGGCACAAGAATGCTTGTCTGTGATACTTGGCTGTGTTTATCACTCAGAAGGTGGACAAGAGGAAATAATTCTTCACGCTTTGTTTTGTGCGCTTCCATCTGAACCTTTCGAAACGTCTTCTTATATGCTTGCATGTACAGCATCATTCCCATCGGACAGCTATTCGCAATGGTACTCCGGTCTTGCAAACAAAAGGGGCTCAATTTTTCATTTTGAGTTTCCAGGTATTGCTTGAAATGGGTTATGAGAGTGTTTTTGTGGCACAAGAATGCTCGTCCGTGATACTTGGCTGTGTTTATTACTCAGAATGTGGACAAGAGGAAATAATTTTCCACGCTTTGTTTTGTGCGCTTCCATCTGAACCTTTCGAAACGTCTTGTTATATGCTTGCATGTACAGCGTCATGCCCATCGGACAGCTATTCGCAATGGTACTCCTGTCTTGCAAACAAAAGGGGCTCAAATTTTCATTTTGAGTTTCCACGTATTGCTTGAAATGGTTCATGAGAGTGTTTTTGTGGCACAAGAATGCTCGTCTGTGACACTTGGCTGTGTTTATCACTCAGAAGGTGGACAAGAGGAAATAATTCTCCACGATTTGTTTTGTGCGCTTCCATCTGAACCTTTCGAAACGTCTTGTTATATGCTTGCATGTACAGCATCATTCCCATCGGACAGCTATTCGCGATGGTACTCCGGTCTTGCAAACAAAAGGGGCTCAATTTTTCATTTTGAGTTTCCAGGTATTCCTTGAAATGGGTTATGAGAGTGTTTTTGTGGCACAAGAATGCTCGTCTGTGATACTTGGCTGTGTTTATTACTCAGAATGTGGACAAGAGGAAATAATTCTCCACGCTTTGTTTTGTGCGCTTCCATCTGAACCTTTCGAAACGTCTTGTTATATTCTTGCATGTACAGCGTCATGCCCATCGGACAGCCATTTGCAATGGTACTCCTGTCTTGCAAACAAAAGGGGCTCAAATTTTCATTTTGAGTTTCCACGTATTGCTTGAAATGGTTCATGAGTGTGTTTTTGTGGCACAAGAATGCTCGTCTGTGATACTTGGCTGTGTTTATCACTCAGAAGGTGGACAAGAGGAAAAAATTCTCCATGCTTTGTTTTGTGCGCTTCCATCTGAACCTTTCAAAACGTCTTCTTATATGCTTGCATGTACAGCATCATGCCCATTGGACAGCTATTCGCAATGGTACTCATGTCTTGCAAACAAAAGAGGCTCAATTTTTCATTTTGAGTTTCCACGTATCGCTTTAAATGGTTCATGAGAATGTTATTGTGGCACAAGAATTCTTGTCTGTGATACTTGGCTGTGTCTATCACTCAGAAGGTGGACAAGAGAAAATAATTCTCCACGCTTTGTTTAGTGCGCTTCTATCTGAAACTTTCAGAATGGCTTGTTGTATGCTTGCATGTACAGCATCATGCCGATTGGACAGCTATTTGCAACGGTACTCATGTCTTGCAAACAAAAGGGGCTCAATTTTTCATTTTGAGTTTCCACGTATTGCTTGAAATGGTTCATGAGAGTGTTTTTGTGGCACAAGAATGCTTGTCTGTGATACTTGGCTGTGTTTATCACTCAGAAGGTGGACAAGAGGAAATATTTCTCCACGCTTTGTTTTGTGCACTTCCATCTGAACCTTTCGAAACGTCTTGTTATATGCTTGCATGTACAGCATCATGCCCATTGGACAGCTATTCGCAATGGTACTCATGTCTTGCAAACAAAAGGGGCTCAATTTTTCATTTTGAGTTTCCACGTATTGCTTGAAATGGTTCATGAGAGTGTTTTTGTGGCACAAGAATGCTCGTCTGTGATACTTGGCTGTGTTTATCACTCAGAATGTGGACAAGAGAAAATAATTCTCCACGCTTTGTTTAGTGCGCTTCTATCTGAAACTTTCAGAACGGCTTGTTGTATGCTTGCATGTACAGCATCATGCCGATTGGACAGCTATTTGCAATGGTACTCATGTCTTGCAAACAAAAGGGCTCAATTTTTCATTTTGAGTTTCCACGTATTGCTTGAAATGGTTCATGAGAGTGTTTTTGTGGCACAAGAATGCTTGTCTGTGATAGTTGGCTGTGTTTATCACTCAGAAGGTGGACAAGAAAAAATAATTCTCCACGCTTTGTTTTGTGCGCTTCCATCTGAACCTTTCAAAGCGTCTTGTTATATGCTTGCATGTACAGCATCATGCCCATTGGACAGCTATTCGCAATGGTACTCATGTCTTGCAAACAAAAGGGGCTCAATTTTTTATTTTGAGTTTCCACGTATTGCTTGAAATGGTTCATGAGAGTGTTTTTGTGGCACAAGAATGCTTGTCTGTGATACTTGGCTGTGTTTATCACTCAGAAGGTGGACAAGAAGAAATAATTCTCCATGCTTTGTTTTGTGCGCTTCCATCTGAACCTTTCAAAACGTCTTGTTATATGCTTGCATGTACAGCATCATGCCCATTGGACAGCTATTCGCAATGGTACTCATGTCTTGCAAACAAAAGGGGCTAAATTTTTCATTTTGAGTTTCCAGGTATTGCTTGAAATGGATCATGAGAGTGTTTTTGTGGCACAAGAATGCTTGTCTGTGATACTTTGCTTTGTTTATCACTCAGAAGGTGGACAAGAGGAAATAATTCTCCACGCTTTGTTTTGTGCACTTCCATCTGAACCTTTCAAAGCGTCTTGTTATATGCTTGCATGTACAGCATCATGCCCATTGGACAGCTATTCGCAATGGTACTCATGTCTTGCAAACAAAAGGGGCTCAATTTTTCATTTTGAGTTTCCACGTATTGCTTGAAATGGTTCATGAGAGTGTTTTTGTGGCACAAGAATGCTTGTCTGTGATACTTGGCTGTGTTTATCACTCAGAAGGTGGACAAGAAGAAATAATTCTCTACGCTTTGTTTTGTGCGCTTCCATCTGAACCTTTCAAAACGTCTTGTTGTATGCTTGCATGTACAGCATCATGCCGATTGGACAGCTATTTGCAATGGTACTCATGTCTTGCAAACAAAAGGGCTCAATTTTTCATTTTGAGTTTCCACGTATTGCTTGAAATGGTTCATGAGAGTGTTTTTGTGGCACAAGAATGCTTGTCTGTGATAGTTGGCTGTGTTTATCACTCAGAAGGTGGACAAGAAGAAATAATTCTCCACGCTTTGTTTAGTGCGCTTCTATCTGAAACTTTCAGAACGGCTTGTTGTATGCTTGCATGTACAGCATCATGCCCATTGGACAGCTATTCGCAATGGTACTCATGTCTTGCAAACAAAAGGGGCTCAATTTTTCATTTTGAGTTTCCACGTATTGCTTGAAATGGTTCATGAAAGTGTTTTTGTGGCACAAGAGTGCTTGTCTGTGATACTTGGCTGTGTTTATCACTCAGAAGGTGGACAAGAAGAAATAATTCTCCATGCTTCGTTTTGTGCGCTTCCATCTGAACCTTTCAAAACGTCTTGTTATATGCTTGCATGTACAGCATCATGCCCATTGGACAGCTATTCGCAATGGTACTCATGTCTTGCAAACAAAAGGGGCTAAATTTTTCATTTTGAGTTTCCAGGTATTGCTTGAAATGGATCATGAGAGTGTTTTTGTGGCACAAGAATGCTTGTCTGTGATACTTGGCTTTGTTTATCACTCAGAAGGTGGACAAGAGGAAATATTTCTCCACGCTTTGTTTTGTGCACTTCCATCTGAACCTTTCGAAACGTCTTGTTATATGCTTGCATGTACAGCATCATGCCCATTGGACAGCTATTCGCAATGGTACTCATGTCTTGCAAACAAAAGGGGCTCAATTTTTCATTTTGAGTTTCCACGTATTGCTTGAAATGGTTCATGAGAGTGTTTTTGTGGCACAAGAATGCTCGTCTGTGATACTTGGCTGTGTTTATCACTCAGAATGTGGACAAGAGAAAATAATTCTCCACACTTTGTTTAGTGCGCTTCTATCTGAAACTTTCAGAACGGCTTGTTGTATGCTTGCATGTACAGCATCATGCCGATTGGACAGCTATTTGCAATGGTACTCATGTCTTGCAAACAAAAGGGCTCAATTTTTCATTTTGAGTTTCCACGTATTGCTTGAAATGGTTCATGAGAGTGTTTTTGTGGCACAAGAATGCTTGTCTGTGATAGTTGGCTGTGTTTATCACTCAGAAGGTGGACAAGAAAAAATAATTCTCCACGCTTTATTTTGTGCGCTTCCATCTGAACCTTTCAAAGCGTCTTGTTATATGCTTGCATGTACAGCATCATGCCCATTGGACAGCTATTCGCAATGGTACTCATGTCTTGCAAACAAAAGGGGCTCAATTTTTCATTTTGAGTTTCCACGTATTGCTTGAAATGGTTCATGAGAATGTTATTGTGGCACAAGAATTCTTGTCTGTGATACTTGGCTGTGTCTATCACTCAGAAGGTGGACAAGAGAAAATAATTCTCCACGCTTTGTTTAGTGCGCTTTTATCTGAAACTTTCAGAATGGCTTGTTGTATGCTTGCATGTACAGCATCATGCCGATTGGACAGCTATTTGCAACGGTACTCATGTCTTGCAAACAAAAGGGGCTCAATTTTTCATTTTGAGTTTCCACGTATTGCTTGAAATGGTTCATGAGAGTGTTTTTGTGGCACAAGAATGCTTGTCTGTGATACTTGGCTGTGTTTATCACTCAGAAGGTGGACAAGAAGAAATAATTCTCTACGCTTTGTTTTGTGCGCTTCCATCTGAACCTTTCAAAACGTCTTGTTATATGCTTGCATGTACAGCATCATGCCCATTGGACAGCTATTCGCAATGGTACTCATGTTTTGCAAACAAAATGGGCTCAACTTTTCATTTTGAGTTTCCACGTATTGATTGAAATGGTTCATGAGAGTGTTCTTTTGGCACAAGAATGCTTGTCTGTGATAGTTGGCTGTGTTTATCACTCAGAAGGTGGACAAGAAGAAATAATTCTCTACGCTTTGTTTTGTGCGCTTCCATCTGAACCTTTCAAAACGTTTTGTTATATGCTTGCATGTACAGCATCATGCCCATTGGACAGCTATTCGCAATGGTACTCATGTCTTGCAAACAAAAGGGGCTAAATTTTTCATTTTGAGTTTCCAGGTATTGCTTGACATGGATCATGAGAGTGTTTTTGTGGCTCAAAAATGCTTGTCTGTGATACTTGGCTTTGTTTATAAATCAGAAGGTCGACAAGAAGAAATAATTCTCCACGCTTTGTTTTGTGCGCTTCCATCTGAACCTTTCAAAGCGTCTTGTTATATGCTTGCATGTACAGCATCATGCCCATTGGACAGCTATTCGCAATGGTACTCATGTCTTGCAAACAAAAGGGGCTCAATTTTTCATTTTGAGTTTCCACGTATTGCTTGAAATGGTTCATGAGAGTGTTTTTGTGGCACAAAAATGCTTGTCTGTGATACCTGGCTGTGTTTATCACTCAGAAGGTGGACAAGAGGAAATAATTCTTCACGCTTTGTTTTGTGCGCTTCCATAAGAACCTTTCGAAACGTCTTGTTATATGCTTGCATGTACAGCATCATGCCCATCGGACAGCTATTCGCAATGGTACTCCTGTCTTGCAAACAAAAGGGGCTCAATTTTTCATTTTGAGTTTCCACGTATTGCTTGAAATGGTTCATGAGAGTGTTTTTGTGGCACAAGAATGCTCGTCTGTGATACTTGGCTGTGTTTATCACTCAGAATGTGGACAAGAGAAAATAATTCTCCACGCTTTGTTTAGTGCGCTTCTATCTGAAACTTTCAGAACGGCTTGTTGTATGCTTGCATGTACAGCATCATGCCGATTGGACAGCTATTTGCAATGGTACTCATGTCTTGCAAACAAAAGGGCTCAATTTTTCATTTTGAGTTTCCACGTATTGCTTGAAATGGTTCATGAGAGTGTTTTTGTGGCACAAGAATGCTTGTCTGTGATAGTTGGCTGTGTTTATCACTCAGAAGGTGGACAAGAAGAAATAATTCTCCACGCTTTGTTTTGTGCGCTTCCATCTGAACCTTTCAAAGCGTCTTGTTATATGCTTGCATGTACAGCATCATGCCCATTGGACAGCTATTCGCAATGGTACTCATGTCTTGCAAACAAAAGGGGCTCAATTTTTCATTTTGAGTTTCCACGTATTGCTTGAAATGGTTCATGAGAGTGTTTTTGTGGCACAAGAATGCTTGTCTGTGATACTTGGCTGTGTTTATCACTCAGAAGGTGGACAAGAAGAAATAATTCTCCATGCTTTGTTTTGTGCGCTTCCATCTGAACCTTTCAAAACGTCTTGTTATATGCTTGCATGTCCAGCATCATGCCCATTGGACAGCTATTCGCAATGGTACTCATGTCTTGCAAACAAAAGGGGCTCAATTTTTCATTTTTGAGTTTCCACGTATTGCTTGAAATGGTTCATGAGAGTGTTTTTGTGGCACAAGAATGCTTGTCTGTGATACTTGGCTGCGTTTATCACTCAGAAGGTGGACAAGAGGAAATAATTCTCCACGCTTTGTTTTGTGCACTTCCATCTGAACCTTTCGAAACGTCTTGTTATATGCTTGCATGTACAGCATCATGCCCATTGGACAGCTATTCGCAATGGTACTCATGTCTTGCAAACAAAAGGGGCTCAATTTTTCATTTTGAGTTTCCACGTATTGCTTGAAATGGTTCATGAGAGTGTTTTTGTGGCACAAGAATGCTTGTCTGTGATACTTGGCTGTGTTTATCACTCAGAAGGTGGACAAGAGGAAATAATTCTTCACGCTTTGTTTTGTGCGCTTCCATCTGAACCTTTCGAAACGTCTTCTTATATGCTTGCATGTACAGCATCATTCCCATCGGACAGCTATTCGCAATGGTACTCCGGTCTTGCAAACAAAAGGGGCTCAATTTTTCATTTTGAGTTTCCAGGTATTGCTTGAAATGGGTTATGAGAGTGTTTTTGTGGCACAAGAATGCTCGTCTGTGATACTTGGCTGTGTTTATTACTCAGAATGTGGACAAGAGGAAATAATTTTCCACGCTTTGTTTTGTGCGCTTCCATCTGAACCTTTCGAAACGTCTTGTCATATGCTTGCATGTACAGCGTCATGCCCATCGGACAGCTATTCGCAATGGTACTCCTGTCTTGCAAACAAAAGGGGCTCAAATTTTCATTTTGAGTTTCCACGTATTGCTTGAAATGGTTCATGAGAGTGTTTTTGTGGCACAAGAATGCTCGTCTGTGACACTTGGCTGTGTTTATCACTCAGAAGGTGGACAAGAGGAAATAATTCTCCACGATTTGTTTTGTGCGCTTCCATCTGAACCTTTCGAAACGTCTTGTTATATGCTTGCATGTACAGCATCATTCCCATCGGACAGCTATTCGCGATGGTACTCCGGTCTTGCAAACAAAAGGGGCTCAATTTTTCATTTTGAGTTTCCAGGTATTCCTTGAAATGGGTTATGAGAGTGTTTTTGTGGCACAAGAATGCTCGTCTGTGATACTTGGCTGTGTTTATTACTCAGAATGTGGACAAGAGGAAATAATTCTCCACGCTTTGTTTTGTGCGCTTCCATCTGAACCTTTCGAAACGTCTTGTTATATGCTTGCATGTACAGCGTCATGCCCATCGGACAGCCATTTGCAATGGTACTCCTGTCTTGCAAACAAAAGGGGCTCAAATTTTCATTTTGAGTTTCCACGTATTGCTTGAAATGGTTCATGAGTGTGTTTTTGTGGCACAAGAATGCTCGTCTGTGATACTTGGCTGTGTTTATCACTCAGAAGGGGGACAAGAGGAAAAAATTCTCCATGCTTTGTTTTGTGCGCTTCCATCTGAACCTTTCAAAACGTCTTCTTATATGCTTGCATGTACAGCATCATGCCCATTGGACAGCTATTCGCAATGGTACTCATGTCTTGCAAACAAAAGAGGCTCAATTTTTCATTTTGAGTTTCCACGTATCGCTTTAAATGGTTCATGAGAATGTTATTGTGGCACAAGAATTCTTGTCTGTGATACTTGGCTGTGTCTATCACTCAGAAGGTGGACAAGAGAAAATAATTCTCCACGCTTTGTTTAGTGCGCTTCTATCTGAAACTTTCAGAATGGCTTGTTGTATGCTTGCATGTACAGCATCATGCCGATTGGACAGCTATTTGCAACGGTACTCATGTCTTGCAAACAAAAGGGGCTCAATTTTTCATTTTGAGTTTCCACGTATTGCTTGAAATGGTTCATGAGAGTGTTTTTGTGGCACAAGAATGCTTGTCTGTGATACTTGGCTGTGTTTATCACTCAGAAGGTGGACAAGAGGAAATATTTCTCCACGCTTTGTTTTGTGCACTTCCATCTGAACCTTTCGAAACGTCTTGTTATATGCTTGCATGTACAGCATCATGCCCATTGGACAGCTATTCGCAATGGTACTCATGTCTTGCAAACAAAAGGGGCTCAATTTTTCATTTTGAGTTTCCACGTATTGCTTGAAATGGTTCATGAGAGTGTTTTTGTGGCACAAGAATGCTCGTCTGTGATACTTGGCTGTGTTTATCACTCAGAATGTGGACAAGAGAAAATAATTCTCCACGCTTTGTTTAGTGCGCTTCTATCTGAAACTTTCAGAACGGCTTGTTGTATGCTTGCATGTACAGCATCATGCCGATTGGACAGCTATTTGCAATGGTACTCATGTCTTGCAAACAAAAGGGCTCAATTTTTCATTTTGAGTTTCCACGTATTGCTTGAAATGGTTCATGAGAGTGTTTTTGTGGCACAAGAATGCTTGTCTGTGATAGTTGGCTGTGTTTATCACTCAGAAGGTGGACAAGAAAAAATAATTCTCCACGCTTTGTTTTGTGCGCTTCCATCTGAACCTTTCAAAGCGTCTTGTTATATGCTTGCATGTACAGCATCATGCCCATTGGACAGCTATTCGCAATGGTACTCATGTCTTGCAAACAAAAGGGGCTCAATTTTTTATTTTGAGTTTCCACGTATTGCTTGAAATGGTTCATGAGAGTGTTTTTGTGGCACAAGAATGCTTGTCTGTGATACTTGGCTGTGTTTATCACTCAGAAGGTGGACAAGAAGAAATAATTCTCCATGCTTTGTTTTGTGCGCTTCCATCTGAACCTTTCAAAACGTCTTGTTATATGCTTGCATGTACAGCATCATGCCCATTGGACAGCTATTCGCAATGGTACTCATGTCTTGCAAACAAAAGGGGCTAAATTTTTCATTTTGAGTTTCCAGGTATTGCTTGAAATGGATCATGAGAGTGTTTTCGTGGCACAAGAATGCTTGTCTGTGATACTTTGCTTTGTTTATCACTCAGAAGGTGGACAAGAGGAAATAATTCTCCACGCTTTGTTTTGTGCACTTCCATCTGAACCTTTCAAAGCGTCTTGTTATATGCTTGCATGTACAGCATCATGCCCATTGGACAGCTATTCGCAATGGTACTCATGTCTTGCAAACAAAAGGGGCTCAATTTTTCATTTTGAGTTTCCACGTATTGCTTGAAATGGTTCATGAGAGTGTTTTTGTGGCACAAGAATGCTTGTCTGTGATACTTGGCTGTGTTTATCACTCAGAAGGTGGACAAGAGGAAATAATTCTCCACGCTTTGTTTTGTGCACTTCCATCTGAACCTTTCGAAACGTCTTGTTATATGCTTGCATGTACAGCATCATGCCCATTGGACAGCTATTCGCAATGGTACTCATGTCTTGCAAACAAAAGGGGCTCAATTTTTCATTTTGAGTTTCCACGTATTGCTTGAAATGGTTCATGAGAGTGTTTTTGTGGCACAAGAATGCTTGTCTGTGATACTTGGCTGTGTTTATCACTCAGAAGGTGGACAAGAGGAAATAATTCTTCACGCTTTGTTTTGTGCGCTTCCATCTGAACCTTTCGAAACGTCTTGTTATATGCTTGCATGTACAGCATCATTCCCATCGGACAGCTATTCGCAATGGTACTCCGGTCATGCAAACAAAAGGGGCTCAATTTTTCATTTTGAGTTTCCAGGTATTTCTTGAAATGGGTTATGAGAGTGTTTTTGTGGCACAAGAATGCTCGTCTGTGATACTTGGCTGTGTTTATTACTCAGAATGTGGACAAGAGGAAATAATTCTCCACGCTTTGTTTTGTGCGCTTCCATCTGAACCTTTTGAAACGTCTTGTTATATGCTTGCATGTACAGCGTCATGCCCATCGGACAGCTATTCGCAATGGTACTCCTGTCTTGGAAACAAAAGGGGTTCAAATTTTCATTTTGAGTTTCCACGTATTGCTTGAAATGGTTCATGAGAGTATTTTTGTGGCACAAGAATGCTCGTCTGTGATACTTGGCTGTGTTTATCACTCAGAAGATGGACAAGAGGAAATAATTCTCCACGCTTTGTTTTGTGCGCTTCCATCTGAACCTTTCAAAACGTCTTCTTATATGCTTGCATGTACAGCATCATGCCCATTGGACAGCTATTCGCAATGGTACTCATGTCTTGCAAACAAAAGAGGCTCAATTTTTCATTTTGAGTTTCCACGTATCGCTTTAAATGATTCATGAGAATGTTATTGTGGCACAAGAATTCTTGTCTGTGATACTTGGCTGTGTCTATCACTCAGAAGGTGGACAAGAGAAAATAATTTACCACGCTTTGTTTAGTGCGCTTCTATCTGAAACTTTCAGAACGGCTTGTTGTATGCTTGCATGTACAGCATCATGCCGATTGGACAGCTATTTGCAACGGTACTCATGTCTTGCAAACAAAAGGGGCTCAATTTTTCATTTTGAGTTTCCACGTATTGCTTGAAATGGTTCATGAGAGTGTTTTTGTGGCACAAGAATGCTTGTCTGTGATACTTGGCTGTGTTTATCACTCAGAAGGTGGACAAGAAGAAATAATTCTCCACGCTTTGTTTTGTGCGCTTCCATCTGACCCTTTCAAAACGTCTTGTTAGATGCTTGCATGTACAGCATCATGCCCATTGGACAGCTATTCGCAATGGTACTCATGTCTTGCAAACAAAATGGGCTCAATTTTTCATTTTGAGTTTCCACGTATTGATTGAAATGGTTCATGAGAGTGTTTTTTTGGCACAAGAATGCTTGTCTGTGATAGTTGGCTGTGTTTATCACTCAGAAGGTGGACAAGAAGAAATAATTCTCTACGCTTTGTTTTGTGCGCTTCCATCTGAACCTTTCAAAACGTCTTGTTATATGCTTGCATGTACAGCATCATGCTCATTGGACAGCTATTCGCAATGGTACTCATGTCTTGCAAACAAAAGGGGCTAAATTTTTCATTTTGAGTTTCCAGGTATTGCTTGAAATGGATCATGAGAGTGTTTTTGTGGCACAAGAATGCTTGTCTGTGATACTTGGCTTTGTTTATCACTCAAAAGGTCGACAAGAAGAAATAATTCTCCTGCTTTGCTTTGTGCGCTTCCATCTGAACCTTTCAAAGCGTCTTGTTCAATGCTTGCATGTACAGCATCATGCCCATTGGACAGCTATTCGCAATGGTACTCATGTCTTGCAAACAAAAGGGGCTCAATTTTTCATTTTGAGTTTCCACGTATTGCTTGAAATGGTTCATGAGAGTGTTTTTGTGGCACAAAAATGCTTGTCTGTGATACCTGGCTGTGTTTATCACTCAGAAGGTGGACAAGAGGAAATAATTCTTCACGCTTTGTTTTGTGCGCTTCCATAAGAACCTTTCGAAACGTCTTGTTATATGCTTGCATGTACAGCATCATGCCCATCGGACAGCTATTCGCAATGGTACTCCTGTCTTGCAAACAAAAGGGGCTCAATTTTTCATTTTGAGTTTCCACGTATTGCTTGAAATGGTTCATGAGAGTGTTTTTGTGGTACAAGAATGCTCGTCTGTGATACTTGGCTGTGTTTATCATTCAGAATGTGGACCAGAGAAAATAATTCTCCACGCTTTGTTTAGTGCGCTTCTATCTGAAACTTTCAGAACGGCTTGTTGTATGCTTGCATGTACAGCATCATGCCGATTGGACAGCTATTTGCAATGGTACTCATGTCTTGCAAACAAAAGGGCTCAATTTTTCATTTTGAGTTTCCACGTATTGCTTGAAATGGTTCATGAGAGTGTTTTTGTGGCACAAGAATGCTTGTCTGTGATAGTTGGCTGTGTTTATCACTCAGAAGGTGGACAAGAAGAAATAATTCTCCACGCTTTGTTTTGTGCGCTTCCATCTGAACCTTTCAAAGCGTCTTGTTATATGCTGGCATGTACAGCGTCATGCCCATCGGACAGCTATTCGCAATGGTACTCCTGTCTTGCAAACAAAAGAGGCTCAATTTTTCATTTTGAGTTTCCACGTATTGCTTGAAATGGTTCATGAGAGTGTTTTTGTGGCACAAGAACGCTCGTCTGTGATACTTGGCTGTGTTTATCACTCAGAAGGTGGACAAGAGGAAATAATTCTCCACGCTTTGTTTTGTGCGCTTCCATCTGAACCTTTCAAAACGTCTTCTTATATGCTTGCATGTACAGCATCATGCCCATTGGACAGCTATTCGCAATGGTACTCATGTCTTGCAAACAAAAGAGGCTCAATTTTTCATTTTGAGTTTCCACGTATCACTTTAAATGGTTCAAGAGAATGTTATTGTGGCACAAGAATTCTTGTCTGTGATACTTGGCTGTGTCTATCACTCAGAAGGTGGACAAGAGAAAATTATTCTCCACGGTTTGTTTAGTGCGCTTCTATCTGAAACTTTCAGAACGGCTTGTTGTATGCTTGCATGTACAGCATCATGCCGATTGGACAGCTATTTGCAACGGTACTCATGTCTTGCAAACAAAATGGGCTCAATTTTTCATTTTGAGTTTCCACGTATTGCATGAAATGGTTCATGAGAGTGTTTTTTTGGCACAAGAATGCTTGTCTGTGATAGTTGGCTGTGTTTATCACTCAGAAGGTGGACAAGAAGAAATAATTCTCTACGCTTTGTTTTGTGCGCTTCCATCTGAACCTTTCAAAACGTCTTGTTATATGCTTGCATGTACAGCATCATGCCCATTGGACAGCTATTCGCAATGGTACTCCTGTCTTGCAAACAAAAGGGGCTCAATTTTTCATTTTGAGTTTCCAGGTATTGCTTGAAATGGGTTATGAGAGTGTTTTTGTGGCACAAAAATGCTCGTCTGTGATACTTGGCTGTGTTTATTACTCAGAATGTGGACAAGAGGAAATGATTCTCCACGCTTTGTTTTGTGCGCTTCCATCTGAACCTTTCGAAACGTCTTGTTATATGCTGGCATGTACAGCGTCATGCCCATCGGACAGCTATTCGCAATGGTACTCCTGTCTTGCAAACAAAAGGGGCTCAATTTTTCATTTTGAGTTTCCACGTATTGCTTGAAATGGTTCATGAGAGTGTTTTTGTGGCACAAGAATGCTCGTCTGTGATACTTGGCTGTGTTTATCACTCAGAAGGTGGACAAGAGGAAATAATTCTCCACGCTTTGTTTTGTGCGCTTCCATCTGAACCTTTCAAAACGTCTTCTTATATGCTTGCATGTACAGCATCATGCCCATTGGACAGCTATTCGCAATGGTACTCAAGTCTTGCAAACAAAAGAGGCTCAATTTTTGATTTTGAGTTTCCACGTATCACTTTAAATGGTTCAAGAGAATGTTATTGTGGCACAAGAATTCTTGTCTGTGATACTTGGCTGTGTCTATCACTCAGAAGGTTGACAAGAGAAAATTATTCTCCACGGTTTGTTTAGTGCGCTTCTATCTGAAACTTTCAGAACGGCTTGTTGTATGCTTGCATGTACAGCATCATGCCGATTGGACAGCTATTTGCAACGGTACTCATGTCTTGCAAACAAAATGGGCTCAATTTTTCATTTTGAGTTTCCACGTATTGCTTGAAATTGTTCATGAGAGTGTTTTTGTGGCACAAGAATGCTTGTCTGTGATAGTTGGCTGTGTTTATCACTCAGAAGGTGGACAAGAAAAAATAATTCTCCACGCTTTGTTTCGTGCGCTTCCATCTGAACCTTTCAAAGCGTCTTGTTATATGCTTGCATGTACAGCATCATGCCCATTGGACAGCTATTCGCAATGGTACTGATGTCTTGCAAACAAAAGGGGCTCAATTTTTCATTTTTAGTTTCCACGTATTGCTTGAAATGGTTCATGAGAGTGTTTTTGTGGCACAAGAATGCTTGTCTGTGATACTAGGCTGTGTTTATCACTCAGAAGGTGGACAAGAAGAAATAATTCTCCACGCGTTGTTTTGTGCGCTTCCATCTGAACCTTTCAAAACGTCTTGTTATATGCTTGCATGTACAGCATCATGCCCATTGGACAGCTATTCGCAATGGTACTCATGTCTTGCAAACAAAAGGGGCTAAATTTTTCATTTTGAGTTTCCAGGTATTGCTTGAAATGGATCATGAGAGTGTTTTTGTGGCACAAGAATGCTTGTCTGTGATACTTTGCTTTGTTTATCACTCAGAAGGTGGACAAGAGGAAATAATTCTCCACGCTTTGTTTTGTGCACTTCCATCTGAACCTTTCGAAACCTCTTGTTATATGCTTGCATGTACAGCATCATGCCCATTGGACAGCTATTCGCAATGGTACTCATGTCTTGCAAACAAAAGGGGCTCAATTTTTCATTTTGAGTTTCCACGTATTGCTTGAAATGGTTCATGAGAGTGTTTTTGTGGCACAAGAATGCTTGTCTGTGATACTTGGCTGTGTTTATCACTCAGAAGGTGGACAAGAGGAAATAATTCTTCACGCTTTGTTTTGTGCGCTTCCATCTGAACCTTTCGAAACGTCTTGTTATATGCTTGCATGTACAGCATCATTCCCATCGGACAGCTATTCGCAATGGTACTCCGGTCTTGCAAACAAAAGGGGCTCAATTTTTCATTTTGAGTTTCCAGGTATTGCTTGAAATGGGTTATGAGAGTGTTTTTGTGGCACAAGAATGCTCGTCTGTGATACTTGGCTGTGTTTATTACTCAGAATGTGGACAAGAGGAAATAATTCTCCACGCTTTGTTTAGTGCGCTTCTATCTGAAACTTTCAGAACGGCTTGTTGTATGCTTGCATGTACAGCATCATGCCGATTGGACAGCTATTTGCAACGGTACTCATGTCTTGCAAACAAAAGGGGCTCAATTTTTCATTTTGAGTTTCCACGTATTGCTTGAAATGGTTCATGAGAGTGTTTTTGTGGCACAAGAATGCTTGTCTGTGATACTTGGCTGTGTTTATCACTCAGAAGGTGGACAAGAAGAAATAATTCTCCACGCTTTGTTTTGTGCGCTTCCATCTGAACCTTTCAAAACGTCTTGTTATATGCTTGCATGTACAGCATCATGCCCATTGGACAGCTATTCGCAATGGTACTCATGTCTTGCAAACAAAATGGGCTCAATTTTTCATTTTGAGTTTCCACGTATTGATTGAAATGGTTCATGAGAGTGTTTTTTTGGCACAAGAATGCTTGTCTATGATAGTTGGCTGTGTTTATCACTCAGAAGGTGGACAAGAAGAAATAATTCTCTACGCTTTGTTTTTTGCGCTTCCATCTGAACCTTTCAAAACGTCTTGTTATATGCTTGCATGTACAGCATCATGCCCATTGGACAGCTATTCGCAATGGTACTCATGTCTTGCAAACAAAAGGGGCTAAATTTTTCGTTTTGAGTTTCCAGGTATTGCTTGAAATGGATCATGAGAGTGTTTTTGTGGCACAAGAATGCTTGTCTGTGATACTTGGCTTTGTTTATCACTCAGAAGGTCGACAAGAAGAAATAATTCTCCACGCTTTGTTTTGTGCGCTTCCATCTGAACCTTTCAAAGCGTCTTGTTATATGCTTGCATGTACAGCATCATGCCCATTGGACAGCTATTCGCAATGGTACTCATGTCTTGCAAACAAAAGGGGCTCAATTTTTCATTTTGAGTTTCCACGTATTGCTTGAAATGGTTCATGAGAGTGTTTTTGTGGCACAAAAATGCTTGTCTGTGATACCTGGCTGTGTTTATCACTCAGAAGGTGGACAAGAGGAAATTATTCTTCACGCTTTGTTTTGTGCGCTTCCATAAGAACCTTTCGAAACGTCTTGTTATATGCTTGCATGTACAGCATCATGCCCATCGGACAGCTATTCGCAATGGTACTCCTGTCTTGCAAACAAAAGGGGCTCAATTTTTCATTTTGAGTTTCCACGTATTGCTTGAAATGGTTCATGAGAGTGTTTTTGTGGCACAAGAATGCTGGTCTGTGATACTTGGCTGTGTTTATCACTCAGAAGGTGGACAAGAAGAAATAATTCTCCATGCTTTGTTTTGTGCGCTTCCATCTGAACCTTTCAAAACGTCTTGTTATATGCTTGCATGTACAGCATCATGCCCATTGGACAGCTATTCGCAATGGTACTCATGTCTTGCAAACAAAAGGGGCTAAATTTTTCATTTTGAGTTTCCAGGTATTGCTTGAAATGGATCATGAGAGTGTTTTTGTGGCACAAGAATGCTTGTCTGTGATACTTGGCTTTGTTTATCACTCAGAAGGTGGACAAGAGGAAATATTTCTCCACGCTTTGTTTTGTGCACTTCCATCTGAACCTTTCGAAACGTCTTGTTATATGCTTGCATGTACAGCATCATGCCCATTGGACAGCTATTCGCAATGGTACTCATGTCTTGCAAACAAAAGGGGCTCAATTTTTCATTTTGAGTTTCCACGTATTGCTTGAAATGGTTCATGAGAGTGTTTTTGTGGCACAAGAATGCTTGTCTGTGATACTTGGCTGTGTTTATCACTCAGAAGGTGGACAAGAGGAAATAATTCTTCACGCTTTGTTTTGTGCGCTTCCATCTGAACCTTTCGAAACGTCTTGTTATATGCTTGCATGTACAGCATCATTCCCATCGGACAGCTATTCGCAATGGTACTCCTGTCTTGCAAACAAAAGGGGCTCAATTTTTCATTTTGAGTTTCCAGGTATTGCTTGAAATGGGTTATGAGAGTGTTTTTGTGGCACAAAAATGCTCGTCTGTGATACTTGGCTGTGTTTATTACTCAGAATGTGGACAAGAGGAAATAATTCTCCACGCTTTGTTTTATGCGCTTCCATCTGAACCTTTCGAAACGTCTTGTTATATGCTTGCATGTACAGCGTCATGCCCATCGGACAGCTATTCGCAATGGTACTCCTGTCTTGCAAACAAAAGGGGCTCAATTTTTCATTTTGAGTTTCCACGTATTGCTTGAAATGGTTCATGAGAGTGTTTTTGTGGCACAAGAATGCTCGTCTGTGATACTTGGCTGTGTTTATCACTCAGAAGGTGGACAAGAGGAAATAATTCTCCACGCTTTGTTTTGTGCGCTTCCATCTGAACCTTTCAAAACGTCTTCTTATATGCTTGCATGTACAGCATCATGCCCATTGGACAGCTATTCGCTATGGTACTCATGTCTTGCAAACAAAAGAGGCTCAATTTTTCATTTTGAGTTTCCACGTATCACTTTAAATGGTTCAAGAGAATGTTATTGTGGCACAAGAATTCTTGTCTGTGATACTTGGCTGTGTCTATCACTCAGAAGGTGGACAAGAGAAAATTATTCTCCACGGTTTGTTTAGTGCGCTTCTATCTGAAACTTTCAGAACGGCTTGTTTTATGCTTGCATGTACAGCATCATGCCGATTGGACAGCTATTTGCAACGGTACTCATGTCTTGCAAACAAAATGGGCTCAATTTTTCATTTTGAGTTTCCACGTATTGCTTGAAATGGTTCATGAGAGTGTTTTTGTGGCACAAGAATGCTTGTCTGTGATAGTTGGCTGTGTTTATCACTCAGAAGGTGGACAAGAAAAAATAATTCTCCACGCTTTGTTTCGTGCGCTTCCATCTGAACCTTTCAAAGCGTCTTGTTATATGCTTGCATGTACAGCATCATGCCCATTGGACAGCTATTCGCAATGGTACTCATGTCTTGCAAACAAAAGGGGCTCAATTTTTCATTTTGAGTTTCCACGTATTGCTTGAAATGGTTCATGAGAGTGTTTTTGTGGCACAAGAATGCTTGTCTGTGATACTTGGCAGTGTTTATCACTCAGAAGGTGGACAAGAAGAAATAATTCTCCACGTTTTGTTTTGTGCGCTTCCATCTGAACCTTTCAAAACGTCTTGTTATATGCTTGCATGTACAGCATCATGCCCATTGGACAGCTATTCGCAATGGTACTCATGTCTTGCAAACAAAAGGGGCTAAATTTTTCATTTTGAGTTTCCAGGTATTGCTTGAAATGGATCATGAGAGTGTTTTTGTGGCACAAGAATGCTTGTCTGTGATACTTTGCTTTGTTTATCACTCAGAAGGTGGACAAGAGGAAATTATTCTCCACGCTTTGTTTTGTGCACTTCCATCTGAACCTTTCGAAACGTCTTGTTATATGCTTGCATGTACAGCATCATGCCCATTGGACAGCTATTCGCAATGGTACTCATGTCTTGCAAACAAAAGGGGCTCAATTTTTCATTTTGAGTTTCCACGTATTGCTTGAAATGGTTCATGAGAATGTTTTTGTGGCACAAGAATGCTTGTCTGTGATACTTGGCTGTGTTTATCACTCAGAAGGTGGACAAGAGGAAATAATTCTTCACGCTTTGTTTTGTGCGCTTCCATCTGAACCTTTCGAAACGTCTTGTTATATGCTAGCATGTACAGCATCATTCCCATCGGACAGCTATTTGCAATGGTACTCTGGTCTTGCAAACAAAAGGGGCTCAATTTTTCATTTTGAGTTTCCAGGTATTGCTTGAAATGGGTTATGAGAGTGTTTTTGTTGCACAAGAATGCTCGTCTGTGATACTTGGCTGTGTTTATTACTCAGAATGTGGACAAGAGGAAATAATTCTCCACGCTTTGTTTTGTGCGCTTCCATCTGAACCTTTCGAAACGTCTTGTTATATGCTTGCATGTACAGCGTCATGCCCATCGGACAGCTATTCGCAATGGTACTCCTGTCTTGCAAACAAAAGGGGCTCAATTTTTCATTTTGAGTTTCCACGTATTGCTTGAAATGGTTCATGAGAGTGTTTTTGTGGCACAAGAATGCTCGTCTGTGATACTTGGCTGTGTTTATCACTCAGAAGGTGGACAAGAGGAAATAATTCTCCACGCTTTGTTTGTGCGCTTCCATCTGAACCTTTCAAAACGTCTTCTTATATGCTTGCATGTACAGCATCATGCCCATTGGACAGCTATTCGCAATGGTACTCATGTCTTGCAAACAAAAGAGGCTAAATTTTTCATTTTGAGTTTCCAGGTATTGCTTTAAATGGATCATGAGAGTGTTTTTGTGGCACAAGAATGCTTGTTTGTGATACTTGGCTTTGTTTATCACTCAGAAGGTCGACAAGAAGAAATAATTCTCCACGCTTTGTTTTGTGCGCTTCCATCTGAACCTTTCAAAGCGTCTTGTTATATGCTTGCATGTACAGCATCATGCCCATCGGACAGCTATTCGCAATGGTACTCCTGTCTTGCAAACAAAAGGGGCTCAATTTTTCATTTTGAGTTTCCACGTATTGCTTGAAATGGTTCATGAGAGTGTTTTTGTGGCACAAGAATGCTCGTCTGTGATACTTGGCTGTGTTTATCACTCAGAATGTGGACAAGAGGAAATAATTCTCCACGCTTTGTTTTGTGCGCTTCCATCTGAACCTTTCGAAACGTCTTGTTTTATGCTTGCATATACAGCGCAATGCCCATCGGACAGCTATTCGCAATGGTACTCCTGTCTTGCAAACAAAAGGGGCTCAATTTTTCATTTTGAGTTTCCACGTATTGCTTGAAATGGTCCATTAGAGTGTTTTTGTGGCACAAGAATGCTTGTCTGTGATACTTGGCTGTGTTTATCACTCAGAAGGTGGACAAGAGAAAATAATTCTCCACGCTTTGTTTTGTGCGCTTCCATCTGAACCTTTTAAAACGTCTTCTTATATGCTTGCATGTACAGCATCATGCCCATTGGACAGCTATTCGCAATGGTACTCATGTCTTGCAAACAAAAGAGGCTCAATTTTTCATTTTGAGTTTCACGTATCGCTTTAAATGGTTCATGAGAATGTTATTGTGGCACAAGAATTCTTGTCTGTGATACTTGGCTGTGTCTATCACTCAGAAGGTGGACAAGAGAAAATAATTCTCCACGCTTTGTTTTGTGCGCTTCCATCTGAACCTTTCAAAACGTCTTGTTATATGCTTGCATGTACAGCATCATGCCCATTGGACAGCTATTCGCAATGGTACTCATGTCTTGCAAACAAAAGGGGCTAAATTTTTCATTTTGAGTTTCCAGGTATTGCTTGAAATGGATCATGAGAGTGTTTTTGTGGCACAAGAATGCTTGTCTGTGATACTTGGCTTTGTTTATCACTCAGAAGGTGGACAAGAGGAAATATTTCTCCACGCTTTGTTTTGTGCACTTCCATCTGAACCTTTCGAAACGTCTTGTTATATGCTTGCATGTACAGCATCATGCCCATTGGACAGCTATTCGCAATGGTACTCATGTCTTGCAAACAAAAGGGGCTCAATTTTTCATTTTGAGTTTCCACGTATTGCTTGAAATGGTTCATGAGAGTGTTTTTGTGGCACAAGAATGCTTGTCTGTGATACTTGGCTGTGTTTATCACTCAGAAGGTGGACAAGAGGAAATAATTCTTCACGCTTTGTTTTGTGCGCTTCCATCTGAACCTTTCGAAACGTCTTGTTATATGCTTGCATGTACAGCATCATTCCCATCGGACAGCTATTCGCAATGGTACTCCTGTCTTGCAAACAAAAGGGGCTCAATTTTTCATTTTGAGTTTCCAGGTATTGCTTGAAATGGGTTATGAGAGTGTTTTTGTGGCACAAAAATGCTCGTCTGTGATACTTGGCTGTGTTTATTACTCAGAATGTGGACAAGAGGAAATAATTCTCCACGCTTTGTTTTATGCGCTTCCATCTGAACCTTTCGAAACGTCTTGTTATATGCTTGCATGTACAGCGTCATGCCCATTGGACAGCTATTCGCAATGGTACTCATGTCTTGCAAACAAAAGGGGCTAAATTTTTCATTTTTAGTTTCCAGGTATTGCTTGAAATGGATCATGAGAGTGTTTTTGTGGCACAAGAATGCTTGTCTGTGATACTTGGCTTTGTTTATCACTCAGAAGGTGGACAAGAGGAAATAATTCTTCACGCTTTGTTTTGTGCGCTTCCATCTGAACCTTTCGAAACGTCTTGTTATATGCTTGCATGTACAGCATCATTCCCATCGCACAGCTATTCGCAATGGTACTGCTGTCTTGCAAACAAAAGGGGCTCAATTTTTCATTTTGAGTTTCCACGTATTGCTTGAAATGGTTCATGAGAGTGTTTTTGTGGCACAAGAATGCTCGTCTGTGATACTTGGCTGTCTTTATTACTCAGAATGTGGACAAGAGGAAATAATTCTACACGCTTTGTTTTGTGCGCTTCCATCTGAACCTTTCGAAACGTCTTGTTATATGCTTGCATGTACAGCGTCATGTCCATCGGACAGCTATTCGCAATGGTACTCCTGTCTTGCAAAGAAAAGGGGCTCAATTTTTCATTTTGAGTTTCCACGTATTGCTTGAAATGGTTCATGAGAGTGTTTTTGTGGCACAAGAATGCTCGTCTGTGTTACTTGGCTGTGTTTATCACTCAGAATGTGGACAAGAGGAAATAATTCTCCACGCTTTGTTTCGTGCGCTTCCATCTGAACCTTTCAAAGCGTCTTGTTATATGCTTGCATGTACAGCATCATGCCCATTGGACAGCTATTCGCAATGGTACTCATGTCTTGCAAACAAAAGGGGCTCAATTTTTCATTTTGAGTTTCCACGTATTGCTTGAAATGGTTCATGAGAGTGTTTTTGTGGCACAAGAATGCTTGTCTGTGATACTTGGCAGTGTTTATCACTCAGAAGGTGGACAAGAAGAAATAATTCTCCACGCTTTGTTTTGTGCGCTTCCACCTGAACCTTTCAAAACGTCTTGTTATATGCTTGCATGTACAGCATCATGCCCATTGGACAGCTATTCGCAATGGTACTCATGTCTTGCAAACAAAAGGGGCTAAATTTTTCATTTTGAGTTTCCAGGTATTGCTTGAAATGGATCATGAGAGTGTTTTTGTGGTACAAGAATGCTTGTCTGTGATACTTTGCTTTGTTTATCACTCAGAAGGTGGACAAGAGGAAATAATTCTCCACGCTTTGTTTTGTGCACTTCCATCTGAACCTTTCGAAACGTCTTGTTATATGCTTGCATGTACAGCATCATGCCCATTGGACAGCTATTCGCAATGGTACTCATGTCTTGCAAACAAAAGGGGCTCAATTTTTCATTTTGAGTTTCCACGTATTGCTTGAAATGGTTCATGAGAATGTTTTTGTGGCACAAGAATGCTTGTCTGTGATACTTGGCTGTGTTTATCACTCAGAAGGTGGACAAGAGGAAATAATTCTTCACGCTTTGTTTTGTGCGCTTCCATCTGAACCTTTCGAAACGTCTTGTTATATGCTAGCATGCACAGCATCATTCCCATCGGACAGCTATTTGCAATGGTACTCTGGTCTTGCAAACAAAAGGGGCTCAATTTTTCATTTTGAGTTTCCAGGTATTGCTTGAAATGGGTTATGAGAGTGTTTTTGTTGCACAAGAATGCTCGTCTGTGATACTTGGCTGTGTTTATTACTCAGAATGTGGACAAGAGGAAATAATTCTCCACGCTTTGTTTTGTGCGCTTCCATCTGAACCTTTCGAAACGTCTTGTTATATGCTTGCATGTACAGCGTCATGCCCATCGGACAGCTATTCGCAATGGTACTCCTGTCTTGCAAACAAAAGGGGCTCAATTTTTCATTTTGAGTTTCCACGTATTGCTTGAAATGGTTCATGAGAGTGTTTTTGTGGCACAAGAATGCTCGTCTGTGATACTTGGCTGTGTTTATCACTGAGAAGGTGGACAAGAGGAAATAATTCTCCACGCTTTGTTTGTGCGCTTCCATCTGAACCTTTCAAAACGTCTTCTTATATGCTTGCATGTACAGCATCATGCCCATTGGACAGCTATTCGCAATGGTACTCATGTCTTGCAAACAAAAGAGGCTAAATTTTTCATTTTGAGTTTCCAGGTATTGCTTTAAATGGATCATGAGAGTGTTTTTGTGGCACAAGAATGCTTGTTTGTGATACTTGGCTTTGTTTATCACTCAGAAGGTCGACAAGAAGAAATAATTCTCCACGCTTTGTTTTGTGCGCTTCCATCTGAACCTTTCAAAGCGTCTTGTTATATGCTTGCATGTACAGCATCATGCCCATCGGACAGCTATTCGCAATGGTACTCCTGTCTTGCAAACAAAAGGGGCTCAATTTTTCATTTTGAGTTTCCACGTATTGCTTGAAATGGTTCATGAGAGTGTTTTTGTGGCACAAGAATGCTCGTCTGTGATACTTGGCTGTGTTTATCACTCAGAATGTGGACAAGAGGAAATAATTCTCCACGCTTTGTTTTGTGCGCTTCCATCTGAACCTTTCGAAACGTCTTGTTTTATGCTTGCATGTACAGCGCAATGCCCATCGGACAGCTATTCGCAATGGTACTCCTGTCTTGCAAACAAAAGGGGCTCAATTTTTCATTTTGAGTTTCCACGTATTGCTTGAAATGGTCCATTAGAGTGTTTTTGTGGCACAAGAATGCTTGTCTGTGATACTTGGCTGTGTTTATCACTCAGAAGGTGGACAAGAGAAAATAATTCTCCACGCTTTGTTTTGTGCGCTTCCATCTGAACCTTTTAAAACGTCTTCTTATATGCTTGCATGTACAGCATCATGCCCATTGGACAGCTATTCGCAATGGTACTCATGTCTTGCAAACAAAAGAGGCTCAATTTTTCATTTTGAGTTTCACGTATCGCTTTAAATGGTTCATGAGAATGTTATTGTGGCACAAGAATTCTTGTCTGTGATACTTGGCTGTGTCTATCACTCAGAAGGTGGACAAGAGAAAATAATTCTCCACGCTTTGTTTTGTGCGCTTCCATCTGAACCTTTCAAAACGTCTTGTTATAGGCTTGCATGTACAGCATCATGCCCATTGGACAGCTATTCGCAATGGTACTCATGTCTTGCAAACAAAAGGGGCTCAATTTTTCATTTTGAGTTTCCACGTATTGCTTGAAATGGTTCATGAGAGTGTTTTTGTGGCACAAAAATGCTTGTCTGTGATACCTGGCTGTGTTTATCACTCAGAAGGTGGACAAGAGGAAATAATTCTTCACGTTTTGTTTTGTGTGCTTCCATAAGAACCTTTCGAAACGTCTTGTTATATGCTTGCATGTACAGCATCATGCCCATCGGACAGCTATTCGCAATGGTACTCCTGTCTTGAAAACAAAAGGGGCTCAATTTTTCATTTTGAGTTTCCACGTATTGCTTGAAATGGTTCATGAGAGTGTTTTTGTGGCACAAGAATGCTCGTCTGTGATACTTGGCTGTGTTTATCACTCAGAATGTGGACAAGAGGAAATAATTCTCCACGCTTTGTTTTGTGCGCTTCCATCTGAACCTTTCGAAACGTCTTGTTTTATGCTTGCATGTACAGCGCAATGCCCATCGGACAGCTATTCGCAATGGTACTCCTGTCTTGCAAACAAAAGGGGCCCAATTTTTCATTTTGAGTTTCCACGTATTGCTTGAAATGGTCCATTAGAGTGTTTTTGTGGCACAAGAATGCTCGTCTGTGATACTTGGCTGTGTTTATCACTCAGAAGGTGGACAAGAGAAAATAATTCTCCACGCTTTGTTTTGTGCGCTTCCATCTGAACCTTTTAAAACGTCTTCTTATATGCTTGCATGTACAGCATCATGCCCATTGGACAGCTATTCGCAATGGTACTCATGTCTTGCAAACAAAAGAGGCTCAATTTTTCATTTTGAGTTTCACGTATCGCTTTAAATGGTTCATGAGAATGTTATTGTGGCACAAGAATTCTTGTCTGTGATACTTGGCTGTGTCTATCACTCAGAAGGTGGACAAGAGAAAATAATTCTCCACGCTTTGTTTTGTGCGCTTCCATCTGAACCTTTCAAAACGTCTTGTTATATGCTTGCATGTACAGCATCATGCCCATTGGACAGCTATTCGCAATGGTACTCATGTCTTGCAAACAAAAGGGGCTAAATTTTTCATTTTTAGTTTCCAGGTATTGCTTGAAATGGATCATGAGAGTGTTTTTGTGGCACAAGAATGCTTGTCTGTGATACTTGGCTTTGTTTATCACTCAGAAGGTGGACAAGAGGAAATAATTCTTCACGCTTTGTTTTGTGCGCTTCCATCTGAACCTTTCGAAACGTCTTGTTATATGCTTGCATGTACAGCATCATTCCCATCGCACAGCTATTCGCAATGGTACTGCTGTCTTGCAAACAAAAGGGGCTCAATTTTTCATTTTGAGTTTCCACGTATTGCTTGAAATGGTTCATGAGAGTGTTTTTGTGGCACAAGAATGCTCGTCTGTGATACTTGGCTGTCTTTATTACTCAGAATGTGGACAAGAGGAAATAATTCTACACGCTTTGTTTTGTGCGCTTCCATCTGAACCTTTCGAAACGTCTTGTTATATGCTTGCATGTACAGCGTCATGTCCATCGGACAGCTATTCGCAATGGTACTCCTGTCTTGCAAAGAAAAGGGGCTCAATTTTTCATTTTGAGTTTCCACGTATTGCTTGAAATGGTTCATGAGAGTGTTTTTGTGGCACAAGAATGCTCGTCTGTGTTACTTGGCTGTGTTTATCACTCAGAATGTGGACAAGAGGAAATAATTCTCCACGCTTTGTTTTGTGCGCTTCCATCTGAACCTTTCGAAACGTCTTGTTATATGCTTGCATGTACAGCGTCATGCCCATCGGACAGCTATTCGCAATGGTACTCCTGTCTTGCAAACAAAAGGGGCTAAATTTTTCATTTTGAGTTTCCAGGTATTGCTTGAAATGGATCATGAAAGTGTTTTTGTGGCACAAGAATGCTTGTCTGTGATACTTGGCTTTGTTTATCACTCAGAAAGTGGACAAGAGGAAATAATTCTCCACGCTTTGTTTTGTGCACTTCCATCTGAACCTTTCGAAACGTCTTGTTATATGCTTGCATGTACAGCATCATGCCCATTGGACAGCTATTCGCAATGGTACTCATGTCTTGCAAACAAAAGGGGCTCAATTTTTCATTTTGAGTTTCCACGTATTGCTTGAAATGGTTCATGAGAGTGTTTTTGTGGCACAAGAATGCTTGTCTGTGATACTTGGCTGTGTTTATCACTCAGAAGGTGGACAAGAGGAAATAATTTTTTACACTTTGTTTTGTGTGCTTCTATCTGAACCCTTGAAAACAGCTTGTTGTACGGATTCATGTACCGCATCCTCCCAACTGAACAGCTAATGGTCACGGTACTTATGTCTTGCAAAGAAGAGTGGCTCAAGTTGTTGTTTTGAGCTTCCACTCATTGCTTAATATAGTTGACAAGAGTGTTTGGTGGCACAAACTTTCTTGTTCCTGACGCATGGCCGTGCTATCACAGAGAAGGTGCACAATAGCAAATAATGGTCCACGCTTTGCTTTGTGCACAAGATGCTCATGTGCTGTGACATGAGTATCGTTACAATTAGCTGTCCAATGGGGATGATGCTGTACACGTAAGCGTGCAACAAGCCATTTTCAATGGTTCAGATGGAAGTGCACAAAACATAGCGTGGAGAATCATATGCTATTGTGCGCCTTCTCTGTGATAGCCCAGCCAAGTATCAGGAAGAAGAAAGCTTGTGCCACCAAACACACTCATAAACCATTCAAAGCAATGCAGGGAAACTCAAAACAACGACTTGAGCCACTTTTGTTTGCAAGACATGAGTATTTTGACCATTAGCTCTTCAGTTCGAATGATGTGGTGCACGAATTTGCATTGTTTGAAATATGTTATCTGAGTAATTGGGTGACACAAACTTGCGCATTTTCTGCTTGCCTGTTTTGAGTTTTCTTTAAAGACCTAGAAAACGTCATTTGAAGACATCTCTCTAATTTTATTGAGGGACGTAATCTTGCAGTGCCATGCAAGCATGGTTTAAAGAAAACGTTGGTGTAGTGTAACTGCAGAGAGAATTCATTCTTCAAAGAATTGAAGAGAAGTGTCTAGTGTTAGCCCTCTTTATTTACTTTAAGGAAGTATTACACTCATAAAACAAAACTAAGAAATACTTTGTGTCAAGCTTGAATTTCCGTAATATGATGGCAATTGAGCCTTATAACTTGTGAATTCTTATGCGTCACTTTGACATCAGCATGTTAATATTGATTAGCACTCATGAGAAACACTGGATCCTACGCCAGCTAGGAGTCACATACAGAAGCATACTGGCTTGTTTTTTGTTTAACTTATTATTAACAAGACTGTTAGTATATATTACTCATTTTGTTTTGCACACTTATGCATGGGTGTCAGTAAGGGGAAAAAATTGGAGTAGTTGTCCCCCTCAAGCCTCACTAGCACTTGCACCCACCCAAGCTATGGCAGTGCTTTCGCCCTACACCAGCCATTTTCACCCTTCAAGAGAGAATCCTGCCTATGACCATGCACTTATGGCACCGATAATACAGTTGTGTGAGAGAGCTGATCTCAAGGCGTGTGCTTCTCGGTCATGCGGCTTCGCTGTCTGCGTTGGAGGCGTAACCAATAGATCGAAGACGAGAGAGTAAGCGCGGAGTCTGTAGATATCAAGAGCGACTGCAGCCTCGTGTGCTTCCTCAGTCACACAGGCTGTCTCCCCACTCCTCGCTTTCGTTCCTTATGAATGAAGTTTGTGCGCATGCAGTGTGGCAGGCTTCGATTGTCCTAAAGTGGCTGTAGGCGTTCCGCTTAGTTCGCGGCTCCTTGAATGCACATAGTGGTGTGCGTGAAGCTTGAGCACTAGCAGTTTTAGTGGCAACATGTAGCGAATTAATGTTATGTTTCTACAACTGCGGAGTGCATGTGGCTGCAGTTAGCATTGCTTCAACAAGAAGCTGCGCGTTGAATGTGCGTTAGGTAATATCGTAATCTTCGTAGAATTTTTGGTTAGTAAAAATGGAGCGTGACTGGAAAAAGTGCACTAGAAATTGTCGTGGCTAATACGAGAGGGATCACTTTTTGGCTACGGGGTGAATCATGCGCTATGACAGGAATCAGTGACTTGCAGCTCTAGAAACATAAAAAATGTGCTAGCCATGTAAAATTCTAGGAGTTTGGTTAACATAAAAGTTGCTGAGGGATGTGCAGGCCAGTCTCGTGCGTTAAGCTGTCTCACGTTTTAATTGTTCTTCCTACTAGCAGCACTTTAAAGAAGCTCCACCTTATTCAAAACAGAGCTTTACGCATAATTTACAACTTAGCCAAAGATAATTCTCCACAGCTCAGCTGTTTTTACACTATTACTTACGCTGAATTCTGGCATATGCATATACAAGATAAAGAATATAATAATGCTTACAGATACAGTAAGGTCAGCTGAATACTCATCTATGTAACACTTACGGTTCGTGAAAAAATTCTAAACAACACCACACACTAATTACAGGGCCCAGACGAGAATATCTCTACCATTACTCTGTGTATTGAACAAAAAATAGTCAACATCTCGCAGATCTGCGCTTTATGCTTTCGTCATTAATCTAGATTAACACGGACGAATTTTATTTTTTATGTGTTTTTTTTTCTGTTGGTCTCCTCGAAGTTGGGTGTACTGGTCGCGTTCTTTTGGCGATTATGTATGCTTATGTACGCCAGTTAACGTATGCCGTCACGGCATGCTGCTGAACAATAATCAGCTGGGAAGCTTAGTGAAGTTCAAAAAAGCTTTTTTTTCCACATGCTCTCCGTTGAAGGTAGGTCCAGTTTGTTACTGCGTCGATGAGAATCAACGGGATCATCGCAGAATGCTTAACTGCCATTTGCATTTTTGCGCGACCGGATGTTTACGAGCTATAAGTCAACACCACCTGACAGCCGCACTACGGAAGCCAAAATACAAATTTTTGGTAGCGTGAAAAAAAATATATTGAGACCAATCAAACTTACTACATGCTTTTTTATGCGCGCAAAAAAACGTGAGTTTATGAATTTGAAATTGTGTCAATGAGTTTTCTCTTTCTCGCCAGCTTCGAGTTTTTTTTTCATTGTAACTGCGGGAGAATTGGTTAACGACAAGCGGCCAAGACAAGCCCATTTCTGAGTTATTCGTCGTCAATATGGCGCTTGCAGGTTGTGCGAAGGGGTTTGTTGCTTGTCTTGTGCTACCGGATTTAAACGTTTCCTGTGTGCAGCCTCTATGCCTCTTCGAACTGTGCGGCAGGTGTGAAACAGATGTGGTTCACTAAAACCGTGAAAAGTTATTTGAAATGCGGGGTGCACCAAAAGTCACGTTCGTCATTTGCGGAGACGGTTACCGCGCCGTTGTGGACAACCTCGAGAAGTGCTTCATATCGCTGAGCGTTGCTGATATGGCAAAAAAGGCCATTATCGGCAAAGTGAGCCGGGTAAGGACATCAAGAAGAGCTGCTATTACAGGGATGTCCACCTTCTTTGAGGTGAGTGTCATTTTATTTTCCATGACGTTTTCGCTGGCGTGCGTTTAGGCGAACAAAGGAGGGCACAACGAAAACATAATTGAGTGCGTGTGTGTTTTATTTTTTTATGTGGCACATTTTATCCGTGTGTTGTGTATGTTGGCATGCTGCACCTGATACCGCGCGCTCGTGTCCCGTGGGATCTTTCGATCGCAATCATGACCGACCTGGATCAAAATGTATTATGTGCGGCTGCACAGTGACCTAAGTTGTAGCTGGCACTGTTGATCGCGATCAAAAACCGCATTCGGGTCGGCCCTGATGAGACTGGAAATGTCCGGTGTGACACTGGTAGAGTTATTAATACATGAACAAGTCGACGTCGCTATTCCTGATGGCAAACCTGCACTACATTGCATTTATTTATTGTTCGCATGTAATAGTCACACATTCTACGTTTTCATTTGTGTGGTTATTTATAGTAGCCTGCTCTCCAACTTTATGTGTTCTCTGATTAAACTATTTTTACTGACCTCGTGCAGATGGAGAAAAAAACGACTCGCCGTGCAACACAATCTTTTCTACCAGAGTGACTGTGAAAAGAACGTCAGAACTTGGAAGGTAAATGCGGTTTAATAGTAAAACTTATTTCAACAACATATACAAAATGCTAACTTCCAATGTCCTGGTTGCTTTCACAAGCCGCACGTCTATACAATAGTCGCTCATTCATGTACATTTGTGCTACTTGGCTAGGCAAGGGTCACTCATTCTATGTTGCAATTTTTTTTTTTCAAGTTCTGTTCGGTCGTGAAGTAGTAACCAGAGCGAAAATGAAGACTGCTTAATTTGAAACGTTTAGGTACATATACCAGCTGCATCTGTACATATTTGCCATTTTGATTCAGACATTTGACAGTGTGTAGCATCAACTCATTAATTTATTTATTCACAATACTGCAGCCTAGCATAGCCCAAGCTGCAGTGGAATTACAAGAAAGGAGAATGGTACAGAAATAATTAGTAACAATACTGGCACCACACGTAAATACATCAGTTTTGCCGGGATGATTCTTACAAAGAAAAAGAACAGCACTAATAGTTAGCAACCACACTTTTGACTTTGTAATGTAAGAGTCTCAGTGATTTAGTATTCAGCACAACAAATGTTGATCAAGGGCTTCATCAGAACTGTCTGCCTTGCAACTTCCTTTACTCTCCGCCTAGAAGTTCAGTAAGCGAGTCTGCATCAAGCAGCAGAGCAAAGAACAGGACTGGGTGAAAGCACAGGCCTCCTAGCCAGCATTTCATGTTAGCAAAAATATGGCAATCAGAGATAGCTAAGTTGAGGCTGTATGGTGTTGGGCGACTGAACTTCCCGCTGCTTCCTCTGTGGCCCCTTGTTGCCATGAAAAAAAAAGACAGTGTCTTATGTCTCTCTTTGCTTATTCTTAATTGCGCTCTGTAGACATTTGAGAGTTATACCTACAATACTGCAGTGAGGGTCATGCCATGTCCCATGAATAAGTGAGGCATAAACTTGCAAAGGCTCATGGGATTCATGCCATCTGCACCAGCTACCATTTCAATGGCTCTCTGCGTGCTGCATCACTCCTTGAGTATTGGCGTTTATCCGTGTCACTCGCTTTCTTCATGGTAACCCGACGCATATGCTGCAAATTTCTAGCACACAATAGCATGGCCGCACCTACAACTGACCACAAAAGAGAAGCATGTGCTGTGATTGCCAAATAATATTTTCATTTGAAGTGGCAAACAACCGACTGTATGTGCTATCACAATTATGTGTTTTCTTTTAAATGGCGTGGCCTTGGTTGTCACGTCTTTCAACTAATTTTACACTTGCATAATAATGCACATCACCGACTAATGTGCTTATTTTTGCGTGTTTGCCTCAGTGAGGGCGCTCAGCTGTTTTTGCATTTGCAACTGAAACACTCTGTCGCTGTCTCAGATTGTTGGATATATAGTATCTTGTATCAACGTTCACCATGTGCAATGAGTATCATATGTTACTAAAACTACGTGTTCAGCGGTGACGGCCTGGTAAAATGTTCAAATGTTCATGAATGACATCGAGTTTTATTTAGTAAAGTCGAGCTCCTTAGGCGTTTCGGCATTGCATCGTTTTTGTGAACAAGCTGGTATAGGCGATGCTCACCTCACAGTCAGGCACCGTGTTTGTTAAGCCTTGTTACCTGTCCTGTTCGCATGTGCACCAGATCAGGTATGAATAAATTTACTACGTAATGAATGCTTGGAGGAACAGTTGAAATCACTAGCAACACATTGTATACCTGTTCTATGTATAGAATAGTGGAGCGCCCTTTCTTGTCTACATAGCATTACTGACACATCATTTTTTCCAACTGGTACGAAGTCGTCGCCTTCTTAACCACTACTAATTGTGTATACATCACTGCAATTGGTGCCGTGGATTCCACGGTGTCACCCCTGGCATGATATCGTGCGGCTGTTGGCTGCTCTGTCTTGCTGTTTTCTGTATCAAGCTCGGAGCTGGCTGCACGTTGCATAGCGGCCGTGCATTTTAAAACAAATGCCGTATGCTTGTCGTAGCTGTGTAGATAGTGATTGTGGTTGTGCTGATGAAAACTACACATCCAAACGACTTTTGTACTCCAGTCTTGGCGCCTTAGATTCTCTTTCGACATGCCAATATGTTGATTGGCATATCACCATGGATCTTTGAACCTACCATGAACCTGCCATGGATCTTTGCTTGGAGCGCCTGTACATAAATACCGAATGTGTCAAACGAAACCATCCATGCAGGATTGTCGATAAATATTACTCACCTTACGGTAGACATATACCACTCACCATGTCTCTCCACAAAATTTCCTTCAATTTTCTATCTTTGTTCCAAGGGAATCTGAACATTTTTTCCCGTTTGGCACTATTTTCGACAGCTGCACAGCCGACTATGATTGTGCAAATGACTAGATTTCAACACAATTGAAAGAAAAGCCCTGTCTACGTCTCCAGAAGCGTGGCCAGCGAAACAGCGTGTCACGAATATCTTTAACTAGGAGCCGATGCAGATGGCAAATCTCATGAGTCTTTGTGGGTTTAAGCCTCGCCTATTTTATCAAGGAAACACCACCATTTATCTCCCCAAACACAGCAGCCATGCACTTTTTCTTGGAGAAGGTTCACTTGAATTTCTTTGCGCTCATCGGAATGCTTCTGTTTGTATTGCACCTTCAGTTCTGGAGTACATCATGGTAGTGCCAGAGAAATGTCAAAATGGCACCCGTTTATTGTTTTGTTTTCATGACCAGTCAGCATTTTAGGAACTGACTGCACGCAGTTTGCAGCACTAGAGTCTCACTCTGTGTCCAACCATGGTATACCATCTGTGCTGTATTGAGCTGACTGCAATATTTTGGGAAATGAATTACTCAGCCCAAAAATTCTGACCCCATGATTTTACCGAATTATCTGATCCGTTCAGTCAACAAAATCATAGTTTTACACTTGCTTCATTCCCAGTCAGTTTGCATTGTAAATATTGTACATCATGCTTCTAGTTTCCTACACTATTGCAGTGTCTTGCTGTCATGTATTGAAAGTGGTGCTGTACACATTGCTCAATATTCGATGAATTTCAGCTGCACTGCACTGCTCAGCACCCTGAAATTGAATTCTAGCACACATTTCACACTTATCCGAGGCATGCTTACATGGGTTTTGCGTCAAGAACTGAAAGCTGTGACCTCATAAGATAGACAGGCACACTAAAGAAATCGTACAACACATATGCGTTGCAACATGAAATTTTTATTGCTTTTTATTCGGAGGCCAGTTGGAGTTTGAAAAATATAGGCATTGTATTTTATGAGCTGAAATGTATCTCCGGAGTGTCAACATGCCAAAGCAAGCTTCTCAAGTTATACTCATGCTGACTCCATGTTTGTTACGTTCATGAAGCAGTTAATTTTGTAATGATTTGCAGAAATTCATGTGGCTAAATCACTGCATAAACATCAGTCTGCAAATATGATGTGCAATTATGGCATGGTTATCAATTAAGGAGCACATGCAGCTGTTGCGGTCAGCAACACAGCAGACAGTATGATATTCAAGTGAATATTCATGGCATACTGCAACTATAGTCTTGAGGTACGTGTAACTGGAAAGTACAGACTTTGTAGTATGTTGTGTTTATCGAAAAATTCTCAGCAAGTGCTCCTGGAGAGTGAATGATAATTCGACAAGGTTTGAAGAGTAGGCTCTTGCTCAGTCATCGCTCAATATTTAACGTGGAAGTGGAAGAATCACTGAGAATAAAAAATGCACATCTGTGCGTCTACTTAAGCACTTTCTTGAATGCCCATGCATCCACGGCTTTATTTCGCATTCACTCGGCAAATGAAAACAGTGAAGATGGTGGTAGAGAAGAAGAGGCTACTTATTTAGCACCTCTATTTACCAAGAAAGTAGGGAGGTGCTTGCCCTGTTAGGAGTGCTTACTCTGAATTTTATGGCATTTAGAGCATCTCTACTGAGTGGTAATATTTTGGGTTTAATATACACTCCCAAGACCCCCCCCCCACCCCTCCAAAAAAAAGTCGCAGAAGGCAGTGATTCAAGAAAGAAAAAGAGCCCTGTAGGATGGCTCTGGCAATTAGAAAGTTTTTTGATTGAGCCTCCTCCAGAAAGAGAAAATTTTTACAATGGAACGAGTGGATTGAGCAACAAATAGAGGCTTTGGAGGAAAGGAATGGCAGACTTCAGAACCCCTCTCAGCCATAGGTCGGCAAACTCCCTCACAAGCCGAGTCACTCAAACTCGGATTGGGCCATAAATGAGAATCTGAATGAGCCATATGTGCAAATACATTTTGCGATTGAGTGAGCTTCACATTGTTTTTGGTCGGCCTGTGCTTTCAACACACCTTCGACAATTTAAAGATAGAATTTTCGGTGAGCCTGTAGTTCGCGCTCTCTTCTTTTTCATTCATCTATAGTTAACACTGGCCCATCTTCCCTATGTAGGTATGGCCGAAGCAAAAAGGAACATGTTACTTTACGCCTGTATGGTAATCAACAAAGTTTTTGGTGTGTTTACGAAACAAATGTGAGTCCAGCTTCTTGTCCCCTCTCGATGTTTTTCAGCATGACATTATATCTCGCCTAGTACCTAGTCTATTGGTGGCCATAATGCATTTATGTTGTATCTGTTTATCACTCTCTTTAGCCCCTGAGCTATGTTGTGAATGTAGGTACTACCCACGACACACCCTTTACATGCTACGCTTCTCGCTTATTATGTTCACAAAGTCCAACATAAATCTCTACCAACAAGCTCAGCTGTCCATTACTCTAAGTTGCAAATTTCTATAATGTAGTGAACATTCTTTTTCATGATTTCTTAATGCCTATTATCTGTCACCCCTTAAGTTTCAGTGATATCCTCCAGGTCAGGCACCTTCGGCAGAAACACTGCAGCTGCTGCTACCACCACCACGACCTATATTTCACTTCAGCCATTGCTGCATCACAACCAGTATTACAACTTCTGAGCCGCTACCACAGTCCTTCCCAATGATGCCTCACCTTGACAGGGCTTCGCATGCTTCAAGAAGAAGCTGTCAGGCAAGTATGTACTGTTAAAAAATTTAGCTTTCATTAGCACTGGTGTTTTCAATGGGCAGAATAATTGACAAGTCTGCCAACTTCATGCTTCTTGAACAGGGGTGAAACTACGTGTGTCTGTCAGTGTAGGGAACCAAGTTTATGTGAATTTCAAAGTAGCTTATTTTTATTTTATTTTACAATATTGCAGGCCCCTTCTCGAGCCAATGCAGGAATGGGTTGAACTTGAATACACAAAAATGTGAGGAAAATAAATCGAACTTATGTACAAAGCAAGTAAGAGCAAGAAATATGCACATATTATATTATACAGTTGTTCACATAAGTTCTGAATTCTGTTCATAAATTTGACAGAAGAGCAGTTCACAATATCAGCGGGCAGCATATTCCCTTGCTACACAACTATATAATATTTGTAAGGGTTATGTTATTAATTTTGTGTATGAAGGAAGCAGGGTAAGCAAATGTTAGAAGAAAGTACTTTTTAATTGTTTACTAGATATGAAAGCAGATTCTTTTTCTACAATTTTCGTGTACCGTGCAATCTTGAGCGAGTGCTCCCACTATGGTGAAGGTGACGAGAATTGGAGGAGGGGGGGTTCTTGCTCGGTCTTGCATCAAAAAATCAAGATTATGGTGAAAAAGTCGCATGTGCCTCCAACGAAACTGATACACTTTAATAAATATGCATGAATTCACTATGATTCTGCAACCTCGTTGCGCTTCTAAATAAAGGAAGTGAAGGAAACTACAGAAATGGCAAAAAGGTGGGGGGGGGGAGTGCTTGCTCAGTTGTTCGTACATGTTTTAAATATCTTGAAAGAGAGAGGATGGAACTTGCTTATGTGGGGGCGCTTGCTTGAGATATTACAGTATTGTCCTCATCCTGCGTATCTTTTTTAATCAACTGAAAAAAGCGACCTGAAAGCAAATGGCCCTTTTATATATGGTATGTTTGTAGCTTATTTTCTTTCTAAATTGACGAAATGCATGAAGTTTAGCATTTTTTAGCAAAAAGAAAAGGCTGTCCAACTAGTGTTGTTTAAGCATTTACCGAAGTCAGACACAGTGAAATAGATAAGGTGGCACAGTAAAAAAAATAAGTCAGCACAGAAAAAAAAGTGCAATTTTTATTGCATAAGTAGAACTCCATCTTCTCCAAATGGCATTTTTTGTTATGTCAGTATGATAATTTCAAAATGGCAAAAGATGTCATGCTGATTGTTTGTGCACGTACTCATGCAACACATGGTGGTGTACTGAACTGAACTTGATCCTTTAGAATAACTTTCATTTGATCTTAAAGAAAGTGTGCAAATTGTCCAAAGTCATGTACAGGAGCAAAAAAATGCAATTTTTTAAGTAAAGTAAACCATACTTTGGTTCGGTCAATAGAACGCAAGGCTCTGAACAAATTAGTATAAACTTCTGGTTGCTATCATTACATGCTCAAAAATGATTACAATAGGGTAAAAAATACGTGGAAGTCTGGGACTTGCCGGTCTTCTCTAATCAACACAGTGCTCTGAAGTAAGGCAGTGTTTACATACACCCGCAGAGCTGTCATATTCAATAATGGCAAAGTAGATACATAGAGCAGAAAAGTTATTGTCGCTACCCCTTAATTGGAGGCATTGACCGGGTAGACTCCAATGGCTGACTTAACATCCCCCAAAATGCACTGCTAAAGCTTGAACAGTTTAACATCAGGCCCTTTTAGCAGGGGTGCAGCAGCTGTGCCAATCGCGCCAATTTGATACAATTCCCGATTGTTGCACCGAGCTGGGCCAAACCCGTGAAATTGTTAAAATTTCACCACGCTGCGCCAAAATGCCCAGCCAGCCTCAATTTTTTTTCAGGTGTACTAATTGCGGTGAGCAATGCAGGCCATGTCGGCCACCTGCAGCTTTGCACCATCACTAAAAGCGCGCAAACCCGAAGTAAACTGCCTAGAATATACCTAAAATAATCTAGCCACCCACACTATGCTCGTGAGACGTGATCGACCTGATAAAGTAACAACACTGCATGTCTATCGGTCCGCTCACCATAACAGATACGTATCAGCGGGATGGCAGAACTTTAAAACAAAAAAGTGTTGCACCAACCCTTCGCGGAAAATGTAAGTTCTCTTGACAGAAACGCGGATATGGCTTAATAAGGCTTCAACGTGCTGTAAATGCCGGTGTTGATTACCTTAGCAGTGGCAAATAACAAATTTTGGCTGGAAGCTGCGTCCTTGCCACGGTCTTGGCGATAGATGTCTAGTACCGTCGCCGGGGCAACGGGCGTGCGCCGTTGTTACTTTATCTGGTCAAACTCGTCTTGCAAGGTAGCCGAAGCGGCACATAGCCCCATGCTGAAAAGGGTGGGTGGGAGGGGGGTGGTGAGCGGTAAGAAAATGTGTTGACTTTCGTTCTAAAGCTGCTTGAGTCACCTTTGCCGCACTAGACCGGTGCCTGCGAAAAAGCGTGTTGAGATTTACAAGGGGCTGTTCGCGATACTGGGACACTTCACATCTTGCTCAGTTACTCATGCGTTTGTACACCATTAAATTCTGAGTACCAGTATAATTACTGACGTATAAATAAGCTACTGTCAATCATTTGAAGCAGTGTGTGACATTTATGCTTCTCTACAGAAATAAACTAAATTGTGCGCCAATTTTTTTTTTCACCACCTCTACTTCTCGTTTTTACGAATCTTCCAAATTTCAAGCTCACAATATCGGCAGATTGATATTGAAATTCTCAGAGTTTGTCAATTGATTTAACAGGTGCAGTAAACGCTAATATGGACTTTATAATTGGTTCCTTAGCGAGGTGGTTCAAAATACTACCTTCATTAAAATAGTAGTAAATAGTATGCTCACACTACATAATTTAGGTTATGTTGAATTTTTTATACATGTTTTTTCTCTAAATGTAAGCCACCTTTTTTTATAGTGCTCCAAATTCGCTGTGTCATGATAAAAATGCATGTTCTTTTTTTCCATAACCAGCTCCAAACTTGGAATTTAGTGCTCCAAAAGTAACATTTTGCTGCTCCAAAAATTGCTCCAAATGCTATTTCGGCTGTTGTACCCCTGTTTTAGCACGCCAGCAAATGCTGGTTGGGGTCCAAAGATAAAGTCTTAGCTCAGAGGTTTGTTACAAGCACGAAGCAATGAAAGAAATAGGAGCAAATGGGAATGCTATACAAAGATTAGCACTTAACTCTTCAGATTTCATTTCACAAAACGAAACACTGGTTAAAGTCAATGTCAGTGCTGCTGAGAGTGAGTGGGTTTTTGTGCTGTCGGTAGTCTCAACGAATAGAAAGTGCTGAGAGCACACCACGTAAACAAGCCGTGTAGTGATATTTATCCAAATAGCACGCACCAGCACTCATAACTGCGCCCTTATGTTCAATGGTAGCAGCTGGTGAAAGTGTCCATATAATTGCCATTGCAATATTTTATTCTAAATGAATGGCTAGTTAAATCACTGGACAACTCAAGTGGGTTTAACAATGATGGTGAGACAATCATCAAGTATTACTCATCGCAAGCATGAAACTCAGGCACTCCAGAATATTCAATCCTTCAAGCAATGATTTCATCACCAGCCCGACTAGTCCCTCCATGCAGACTGCAGTATTGACCAGGAGCTCCCCTGCTGCAGTTGGTGAATACTTGTTACTCCTCAGTGTCGAGACTCTCTTTCAAAACACCTCCTCAGTGACTGCACAGCATCATCTATAAAATCTTCATCATAGACCGACTGACTGATGCCCTATTAAGGTGCTATTAGGAGCTGTTTTGTATGCAAAACATCACACTGCATTGTTTCAAATTTTTTCTGGTTAGTGTTTTTCTCGGCAGCGATGTAAGATGATCGATGGTACTACTTAATAATGTAACACTTCTCTGGACAACCGGAGAACTCTTCTATATCATAACACATTGCCTTACCAGCTGAACCACTTCTGCATTTACCCTGTCTCTGCGTACTTATATTGAGCAGCACCCAGAAGGTTAAAAAGAAATCTGCGAATCATTCACACTCACTCATGAAATATATTTTTTCCTTAGGCCTCACTAGTGGACTCAGACTCGCTGCTCATTGCAAGTCTGACAACTCTGGTGAGTAGACTTCCGAGTCCGTTAAAATATGATGATCTTTTCCACACATGATTTCAATGCTCCTTAACAGCAATGTGTTGCATAATTGGTGCTCCAGTTGATGATCTTTTCCACACATGGTTTCAATGCTCCTTAACAGCAATGTGCTGCATAATTGGTGCTCCAGTTACAACCTTTCAATCTGAGACCTTTATATAGTGACTGCAACCCAGTAAGGTAATCTCTATTCAAAGAGATGGCACCTCAGATATTTTATGAGAATGTCCCGGGAAGAAATTCACTGGAGGGCATGTCAAGGAACATCGACTCCCCCCCCCCCTCTTGTAGTTCTGGCCTCTCAGCTATAAATATTGAGTCGGTGCACAAATGCTTGTGCATTGAGATGTGTGTGAGCTGTGAAAACTGAGAGCTCAAGGTGCGATTTCATGTGGAGGGAGGCCGGTACACTGCCACGAGACACTGCAAGGTGCCAGCTGGAGCACCTATTATGCAATATATTGCTTTTATGGAGCACTGAAACTATAGGTGAAAAAGATAATCATATTTTGACGGACTCGTAGGTTGACTCACCAGACTTGGTCATTGGTCACTAACAGCAAAAAAACCTTCACTCTTGGGAGCACTCACATTTGCTTTACCAGCGTTTTGTTTTGTAGAGTTAAGTGAGATTGAATTCAAAAGAGGTTACTGCTAATCTCGATTCTCAATTGCTATGATTCTTGAACAAGGGTGCCAATAGTTGCCATTTGCACCCTGGTTCGAGAAATATTGACATGACTCATCCATGCATAGCAAAACAAAGGCAAAGCCTTGAAATGAATAAGTTTCTTGCATGCTTTTTTCATAGCACTGTAGCAGCTTCTACATGACATTCTATCCTGAGTTCTCATTTTTTGGGGGGCTTTTGCACCAGCATTTGGTGTGAAGCATGCTGGCTATTGCGCGGTGCCTCCTTTCAGAGGAGGGTGCAGGAGCATGCATGCTTCAGCGAAACAGCTGTTGATAGCTCGTGTAGCTGCAAAGGGCTCATTAGGGGCTATGCTTGGGGGCTTCTTTTTTAATGCTGTTTAAATGCTCATTTGTGTCAGCTGTGGTTGCATGCTTGTGTGGAAGCACCTTATTTTATGGCTGACTTAACTATCCACTTTTTTTTGCTTTTTTGGGGGCAGCACCCAGGGGGGGGGGGACTGCCGCTTACAGTTCTGGCCCTCATCAATAACAAAGTGGGCAGCTTTGCTTTTTTTAAATTTTTGTTTGCTGTTGATGCAATAATACTCATCTCTACCAGTTCCACGACATTCCTCATACAGCCTGAATATGCCATTTACACTCCTGCAGCTTGCACTTATCTTTTTTATATCCATGTACTGTATTTGCTCACATAATAATTGTATTTTCTTCATTTTTGGATAATTTACTGATATAAAGGTGTGGTTTGTACAGTGGGTAAAGTTTTGGAACAGGTCGACAAAATTTAAAACTGGAAGCTGGAATTGTAATGACTACGTTGTGCCATAACAAAACCATATCAGGTTGAAGAGTTCCTACCTTCAAGTTACAGGCACATGTTCGCATTGCCTTGTAATGAAGAAGCCCTGAAAAGCCTTTCCAAGTAATCATCAAGTGTCTTCATTAGAGAAACTTAATTCATCCTAAATCGACTGTTGCAAAAAATTTTGCAATCTGCGAAATACTAGCGGAGCTACAGGCATTCGTCACATACTTTACGTGCTTTCTTTCACCTTTCGTTCGAGTGAGCTCACTCAAAGCCACGCAGGAGGGGATGACTGGGGGACAAGAAGCTATGCCTATTTATCAACGTGCGTCCTGAAGTTGAGCTCTTTTATCCCCCCCCCTTTTTTTTTCTTCAAACATGGGGCTTCTTCTCAGTGTAATCACGAACATGTGCACGGGCATAAGGCAGCCTCCGGTTGCGGTTGTACACATTGCACTTGAAGTGCAGTCAGTTGAATTTGGAGCCTTATTTGTTTAGGGGAAACAGCGTTTTTCAGGTGACTGATAATAAATTATGAATTACAGGCTGCGTGTTGCCCCATCATGTCTGTCTCACATGCTCTCAGGTGCCTCGACTACCCTCGGCAGCATTTTCTGACCATGCTCGAAAAGGGTTGCTGGGCCACTTAAACTGCTTCATGGAGAGTGTTGTGTATACTATACTGAATTTGTAAAAGAAATGCCCATTTTAGCATGCCTAATTCCTGTATATCATCCATCTGCTACACTTTATAAGGACAATTTGAAAAAGATTTAAGTGATGACAGTAGATGATCGAGTCCCTTAAATTGCTGGACATTAAATGTTACCGTCAAGGCACTCAAAGAACAGGAGGAAAAGGTCGCTCTGGTGCAAGTGTGCCCTTAATTGGCTATGCTTTATATGGTTTTGCCTGCTTCAACATCATCAAACTGCTTGAAGAACAAGAAGAATAATTCTCTGTGGCAGGAGTGTGCGATAAAATGCTCAACTATTTCTGGTTTTCCCACTTCTCTTTAACTTTATAGTATGTGTGCCAAAGTGAATTCTAATATTGAAGTGTGTGTGCAAATTGAATATTTTTCTGAAATTTCTCGAATACTTCTAGAATTTTTTCAAATACTTCATGTGAAATTCTAGAAAAAGTTGGAGAGGCTTCCAAAGTTTATTCTTATGAGATGAAAGTCTTCCTTTTCGCAAAATTGATAAGTGTTGGTAGGGTAGCGTTTCGTAGTTGCCTTATAAAGAATAAGGCAATGCACAATTGAATTTATATATGCACAGATGTGTTCACAAGGAGGATTTCATGCAGCCAAAGAGTTGATCAAATTTCAGGTCAAAAAGCAGTATAAGTAAGCCCTTGTCTCTGCCACACCTATCATCTCCTTGTTAGAATCAGCCTTTTCTAGAGTCAGTACATTTGCGACCGTAGCAGAGCCAGAAATGCAGCTTTCATGCAATACGAGTGTGATGAGGTGAAACATATTAAAAATTTGGAGGGTCCCTTTCAGTCAGACATTGACCCTATTTTTTGTCTCTGGTAAGTTATAATAGTTCAAATAGCAAAATTTGCCGTACGAATTGAATCAATTAGCAAATATTATTCAAAAGATATTCAAAAATATGAATATTTACGTACCCCTACTTATTGTTTACTTCAAATTATTACCCCATTTTTCGTTCTCAGTAGAAAAGACATGTGCCCTTCTAAATGCTGTGCTAAGGCCACAGATCACAACTCATGCACGTGCCTAGAGCTCCACGCATATTCTTCTGTGAGGCCTTCTATTTAGCTGTTTGAATTCAAAATCGTGAAACCTCGTGGATCAATTTTCACTATTGAAACTTCATTTTTTGAAGTAGTTATGCTAGTAAGTTTTAAGTGTTAAAGCAACAATTTGAGGGTGAGTGTAACGATGTTAACTCCCACACACAAGAAAAAAGGATCACAGAGACATTTTTCCCCTGCAGGTTCATTTGAGAGGCAGAAGAAAGAGAAGTGGGCTTGGCTGCGGTCGTAATGCAAGGAGGCTACAAAGCTCCTGTGGAGTGTCCTTCAGCTTCAGAACAAGAGCCTCATAGTAGCCCCGCATTGGAGTATTTGTGCATCAAGAGGACAAACAAGTGCCCCTGAACGGGGCTCTGACAGCGAGAAATTTGGAGGTTGTGGCTAGTGACTATTGCCTAAAGAGGTACTGACGCAAATTTTTGTCTTGCAATATTAACATTGTTGACAGCCTATTAGTCACAATGTGGTGGATTGCTTGCTGCAGCATGGGACAGATGGACAATTGCTGTCTGTTTATTACAGACTAGTTTTAGCTTGGCACAGCTCTAAGAACACGGGCCACGGAATGCAACAAATTCCAACTAGTGTGCTAAATGGTACGCATAAAACGGGGCTTCCAGGTGTAAATAGCACTTGCACAGCAGGTCTATCAATATTGAAAGTGGACGGTGACAACCGACACAGTAATCAAGGCGCTGGGGCAAACAGCTCCCGCTCGGCGCTTCTGGCTTAAGAGATGGCCCACCATGGCGTATTGTTCTTCTTCCTTCTTACACACAGAACACTGACGCACTTCTGTGCTGCCTGCGTTATGTGCTCACATTGTTTTGCTGCTGCATATGCAGCACAATGTCGTTGTCGTCAAGTTGATCGTTCTCGTTCAGGTGCAAAGATTTTCTTGAGGCATCCTCACGTTTCACATGTTTACATTAGGCATGAACACAGCAGTCGCTGAATAGTAGCCTGCTAGCACAAGTGTGGCCAAAAGGCAATAACGACTATGATGTCAATAATGTAGCTGTGCCAACTCTGAGCTCAGCAACAATGGTGGCACCTAGAAGTTGGGACTCAGCTTCAGGTCACTTTCAGTGATTCAATGATGCGAGATGCGGCATATAGCACTGGATCAGGCACGCAAACTTTAATATTCATATAATTGGCCGTCTGAGCTATAACTGTTCATCCAATTTGTAGATATATGTACGTTCAAGGGAATCAATGTCGCAAGCTATATTAGCCACAAAATTTTGTTTCAGTACTCTTTATGGTATTTTGCTTTATGTTTTAACTTACAGTTAAACAAATAAGTAAAGAATTCAGTAAGTTATAATAATCATATAAATAAATTCGAGGATGCAAAAATATTTGTCTTGTTTTTCTCAAATGTCCCGACACTACACTACATACAACACTTCCACCCGTTTAGTCTACGGTACTTTCGAAGCACCATTAAATTGCCCATTGTGGCATATTCATGTTTTTTACACTATAAACTGGTATAGCCTTATTACCATGCTTAGACAAACATTACTTATGACCCTTACTACTTGCCCAAAGTAACCGGGGTTGTTCTTCAGAAGGGCTTGTTTTTGGGCTAGTTTATACTTGCTTAAAATTATATGGTGTGTGGTTTTGTGTGACTGTTCTCTCTTTTTTGCACTATATTATGATTTTCAGCAGGACCGGAGAATTCCTCGGACCCCTATCACCTATATTACCCACGAACCTTTAACTCCTGTATGGCCCATATACCCCATATGCCCCATAAGCCCTGTATCCCCCATATGGACCTTAATCCCTGTATCCCCCATATGGCCCATAATCCCTGTATCACCTGTATCCAATAACATCGTATGATACGGGTCCTATCTGTACAGGATTTTTCAGTAGGGTAGTGTGACTGATAAATTTCTCTATGGCGTAGTAAACATCCCCATGAATGTAGCCAAGACATGAGGCGCAAAATGAAAGAACTGATTCTGATATTTCGAAATCAAAGATTTGAAGAGGTGGTGTTATGAACCTGCACCTAAATGGCGCGTGCCGGCGACAATAGAGAACGTACTCACTTATTTTTTACTCCTCCTCCTCCTTACAGAAGACACACAGTGAAGACAGTGCTTAATTTGCTCTGTGCAGGTTAATGTTGAGGGAGGTAACTCAGCAGCGAAGTATGGATATTGCTGCTTTCAGTATTCTTGACTACAATGAGCTCAAGTTTCTGCTGCACTCTCAATGCTCTGCCTCTGTGCTGGAGTACTTCCTCTTCTTTAAAATATTATTGTTTTTCATAAAACAATACCTATTTCTTGAATATACTTGTTCTTTTGTATATTTTACTACTATCAGAATTGTTCCTCCTCTATTAAAAATCGAATACGAATAAAATTGTGTTCCCACTGCTATTTTTAGTTCTTTGGCGTAATCTGAGTTTGTGCTACCCACTTTACACTTTAAGTTTTTTTTCTTTATGCTTTGCTGCTTACTGTATTGTCTAAGTATCTCCACTTCTCTGCCTGATGCGTTCAGGCTTTCAGTAAATATATATATATATATATATATATATATATATATATATATATATATATATATATATATATATATATATATATATATATATATATATATATTGTTTTTCGTGAGAACGAAACGATAACAACGAAACTGTTTAATTCGACAGTTTCGACCAGAGTTTGGCCTTCGTCAGGAATGAGAGCACAACTATATTCGCGCTCACAATTATAGTATTTTGAGTGAAAAATGAGGGAGAAAGAATGGCCAAAACAGAAAAAGCGAAAGAAAATGAGAAAAAGTGTGAGGAAGGAAAATCCAGAATGTTCCAGGGTCCATTGTTTATGCGAGTGGCGTCGTCAGTGTGTATCTTCTTAGAAGTACTGCGTTCAGTGAAGTAGGGTTGCCATCCCCTCATTGTACACGGGGCCTGGCTATGGTATTGGCTTGTCTGTCGCAGAAAATTGATCATTTTGTTTCATACCGTCACTAACCAGGCGTCGTGGTTGCGCCCCAAGGCGCGCAAGAAAATGTTTGTTAAGACACTGTCTGTAGCTTTGAAGGGGTACTGAAATGTGTTACCGAAATACGGGAATGAACATTTAAAGTGACTGGTACTATTTTGTTCTGAGAATCCGCGTTTGAAGCTTTTAGTAATCTATACGGTGGCTGTTCGACATGTCATGCCTACACACATCAATTGGTTACTAAATGAGATAAAATAGGCGACAGGTTTACATTAGAATGGGTAGATCCACTGAAACTCAGAAAAATATTTGCAGTTGTCGAGTCCTCGTCCCCGGTAAAGTGCCGCGAAGTCGTGAAATGACATGATAACAATTACGCACTTATATATACGCACATAAACATGCATGCATTTAATTAGGTACATGAGCATGTATATTTATGTGTATATAAAAAGTGTATAATTGTAATCATGACATTTCGAGATTTTGCAGCACTGTAACGGCGACGAGGAATGAACAATTACAATTATCTTTCCGAGTTTCAGTGTTATTACCCTTTCTAATGTGCAACTGTCGTCTATTTTTATCTCTCTTAGTAACCAATTTATCGTTGTAAGGCCGACAAGTCGAACAGCCACCGCGTACACAACTAAAAGCTTCAAACGCGGATTCTCAATACAAAATAGTATTCACTTTAAATGTCCATTCCCATATTTCGGCAACACTGCCTGGTACCCTTCAAAGCGACAGACAGCGCCTTAAGAAACCTTTTTTTCCGCGCCACATCCCTGGAGCCTCGAGACGCCGTCTCGACGTCTGAATAGTGCCGGTTGTAAACAAAATTCGAAGTTACACGGCAAATGTCGTTAAAAGACGATAGTCTTGCGTCTGAAGAGAGTGAACAAAACGTGTACTTGATGCTTTGCGCAAGAAAATTGGTGAATCGTATTCTGGATGCGCTGCATTAGAGCGCCTCGAGCGTGCAGCGGAGGCGAATGCAAACTGCCACACTTCTGAGCGCATCAAGTCACGTCACACTTGAGACGCGAGCGCCATCTGGCAGTTATCTTGGAAAAAGAAAAGCGCGCGCAGCGAGCGCGCCTGTCTCGGAGGTGTTAAGGCGTAGAACGCAAGGTGACTGGTAGGTGCCACCACAATGTCTTAGCAAAGAGTTACAAACATTTGCCTTTCATGCAAGCGTTGCATGGTCAGTGCAGCATGTTAAACGCTACGGTCATAAAAATTGCTTATGTATGCCTTGTCTAGTAAAAGATACCTATATAAATTATTGACGTCTTGTTACGTTGCCTCAGATATGCGCAATACTTGCTTTTCAATTGGCAATTGCACAAGGATGAAAGGTAAACGTTGAGTTTTATTGGAGGGCGCTGCGGATGGGGTCAGCTGTTAGAGGTATCAGTCGGTCACTGCCATGTCTTTAGGGATGCCGTTGAAGTGGACAAACAGACAGTTGTACGGACAGGCAGACAGACCAAAACTTTTGCGTAGAAGGTTCCCAAAAAAGCCCATCGAAAATAATGAAAAAAACATCCAATTTCTGTGACAGGCAAGCCCTTACCTTAGCCAGGCCCCGTCTACAGTAAAGGGACCGCCACACAACTACACTACACGCAAATCTTCTAAAGAAATACACACTGACGGCGCCACTCACGTAGCACACTGGACCCTGGAACATTCTGGATTTTTTTCTTCCTCTTTTCCTCATTGTTTTATCTTTTTCTACCTTTAGCTGTTCTTTGCTTCTCATTTTTCACTCAAAATACTATAAATGTGAGCGCGAACAGATTGTACCCCCATTCCTGATGAAGGCTCTAGTTTAAACTGTCGAATTAAACACTTCCATTGTTTTTTTTCATGGTATTTATTAAAGTACTTGGGCAATGAAGACAATATCAAGCGAACAAAAGTACAATCAAATCGCCAAAGTAAGCGCTCAAGCGTAGCTCATAAACACTAAATGGCTAACACAGCGTGAGTTCCTCACATGAAGAGTTCTTCAGATCGTGTTATACAAACAAAAAAGGGGTGAGGTCAAACAGTTCTCTAAGACGGAGTACCAGTCTGGTCTAAAGTCTAGCTCGTCGTAGATATTTTTTAGGTGGATAGCCATTTGAATGAAGTGTGCACTTGAAGAGGTGGTGGGCTCTGCATTGCGGTCTTGCATTCGTGTCTTCCACAAGCTGTGCAAACCCATGAGGAAAAACATATCATATGGTACTTCATCAAGTGTTGCTGGCAGAAGATAACGTATTGTGTGCGAATTTATGACAAAACGTTTTTTCAGTGCTCGCTGAAGGACATCCCAAAATAGTATGGCATCTTTGCAGCTAACAAAGCAATGTTCAATCGTTTCCGGCACATCACATAGACGGCAGTTAACAGACGGAATGAAAATACCTTTTCTTTCTAACCATGTGTTTACCGCCAATGCTTCAGAGTGAACTTTAAAGAAGAATGTTTTTGAATTCGGTGGAATGTACATTTTGCGCACTCGCTTCAACACATCGTGACCAGGAAGATTGGCGTACAGTGAACGGTACAATGGAGGTGGGAAAAGTGTACTCAGTAGGTCCTTATAAAGCACCTTGCGCGTTACTGAGTACAGGTATTCTACAGAGAAGCGAACTTTAAGGAACTGAACTGCGAGGTAAACTTCCTGCATGAATCCCCACAAGCATGGGCGTTCGGAGAAGTTGGATGAAACAATTAAATCTGGTAAGCAATCAACAAGTGTAACCTGCAAGAAGTAACGGATTACAGGATGGGAATTGTCTCAAAAAAAGAAGAATCGGGACACTATTTGCCATAGATAAAGGTGTTTTAGTCCTAACCCACCCTAACTAACTAGCTTGAATATATTATCACGACGCATGGGCTCAAAAGTCGAAGTTACCATTATCCCGGAGGAGCTACTTTACTTATGGCAATTAGACATTACTGAAAGCAGCAAAGCATAAAGAAAAAAAGCAACACTACAAAGTGATTGGCAAAAACTCACAGCAATACAAATAACTAAAAATAGCAGTGGGAATACGATTTCATTCGTAATCAATTTTTATTAATGGAGGAACAATTTTATTAGTAGAAAAATATACAAAAGAACTATTACATTCACGAAATAAAAACTGTTTTACGAAAACAATAATAATGTAAAGAAGAGGAAGTACTCCGGCGCAGAGGAAGCAGCACCAAATGTGCAGCAGAGGCTTGAGCTCATAGTGGTCAAGAAAAACGGAAGAGGCAATAACCAAACTTCGCTGCCTGGTTACCTCCCTCAACCTTTACTTGCGTAGAGCAAGTCAAGCGCTGTCTTCCGTGTGTCTCTTCTGTAAGGAGGAGAAGGACGAAAGAATTAGTCCTTACGTTCTATTCTGTCACCGGCACACATCATTGAGGAGAAACTTCGTAGCACCACCTCTTCAACACTTGGGTTGGGAAATATCCAAATAAATTGTTCTTTCATTTGGCGCCTCTACTCTTGGCTACAGTCACAGGAATGTTTACTACTCCAAAGGAGAATCTTATAAGTGAGGCTGAAAGAAAGTTGAGCTAAATTCTTCACTTTTTATACATTTAAATACTAATATTCTGTAATTAGGTTTGTTGAAATTCCTATTCCTAGCTCATACGAGACGTATTACGAAGAAACACTTAAAAAGCAACAAAAAACTAATTCACCTAACACTCGGCTATTCCCCTGCATTAGGCAAGAGCCGTGAGAAGAGGAGAAGAAGAAGAAGAAGGACTGAAGGAGTCGGAACGAGGACGAGGCATCTGACGATTATACTGCAAATGCAGTGTTATACCTTGAAGCACGAATACCATTCCTATTATGTCGCTTTAATATTCTTACTGTGCAGAACTTTTTACGACTATATGAAGCACCGTTTAACCCTGAACAAATAATTTTTATTTCCAATCCTGACATACTCTTCTCCGTCATTGGCCCACATTTCACAAACCACAAATAGTATTTGTTCAATCGTTACTCTAGCCTCTAAATGTACGCGTTCGTGATCTGATATTTTTAACTGAGCAACAAAATTCTCCAGAAATTGTTTACCATGATATCTTCCCAGCTCACGCTAAGCTATTACCTACAGGCATTTTAAATAGTTTATTTCAGGACCATTTAAGTACTCTGCCAACAAATGTCATTATAGCAACGGATGCATCTCAATCACATGAAAAATCAGGCGTTGGAATATATCGCGCCGTACTTGATTGGCCTTTTTCACTTCGCTTACCGAATTTTCTTCCTGTCTTTCTGGCTGAATTCATGGCAATAATGTTAGCTTTGCGATAGGTAAATATTTCCATTCCAGTCGTAGCAGTCATAACTAATTCATTATCAGTGTGCTCTTCTCTGTCCGCATCTGGTCACTCACCTATAGTGAAACTTTTTAAATCATTGATTCCCTGTCATCTCCGAAGTATTCATTTAATCTGGACACCAGGGCACAAAGGTTTGTTGTTAAACGAAACAGCTGATTCTCTTGCGAAGGCATCCCTTTCGACACCAAATATTCCTATTTTCTCTGATACAGTATACATTACGGTGGCGCGATTTCGCACACTTAAAATCAGGCAAAATTTATCTGACTCTGCACTGACGGCTTCTCCAGAGTACAAACACTTGTTGTTTCTCTGGCGAAGTGAACTCACTAATTCAAGGATGATGGAAGTTGTCATCACGAAATTTCGTTGCTGCGTTACCTACCTCATTTTTTACTTGCATAAATCAGGCATAGTGATTTCCCCTATGTGCATTTACTGTAATCAAGAGGAAACGATCAGTCATTTTTATTACATTGTCGCCATTTCGATTTATTCAGGCAAAGCATACTAGCACCACCTCTTCAAAGACTGGGCTTCCAACTATCACAACCTGATCTTCTTTCATTTGGAGCCTCTACACTGGGTTTCAGCCACAGGGATGTTTTATTCGCCGTTAAAGAATACATCACTGCGACTAAACAATTTTCTTGCTAAATTACTGTCTCACTATTTTTCTTCTTTTTCTTCTGCAAACTTGATATCGGTATTTCAAATAAAATTAAGTTACAGAACATTTGTACGAATAACGCATTGCTGAAAGTTTAGGGCAAATTTACCTTATAATTGGCCAATCCCCTTCTTTGGGTACGAGCCATTTGCACAGAGAAACATCAACAACAACAACAACGACAAGGCATGCGACTCCGGCACGACGGTGAGGACGGCTGCCGCAGCTGAAGGCGCATCGCCCGTTCGACGCGGAGCCGTCCAGGGCTTCGCAGCGCACCTGGGCTCGCTGGGCTTTTGCAGGAGCGGCCCATATGGAGTCGGAGCTGGAGACGCCGGTAAGCATTTCCGTCGTCTTCGTCAACCGCCGTGACCCCTACGTTATCGTGGTCGCGCTCGGCGTAGCCATCCTGGGCTGTGCCTGTGTCCTGGGCTACTAGTTCAGCAACTTCGCCATGCTGAAACAAATTGCTGAAGAGGTACGCAGTTACATCGCGTCCCGGACGAACCCCGCAGAGCCCTTCGGTGGTAGCAACCCGAGTACCGACCGCCAAAGGAGGAGCAACACCCACAGCACGTCTTCAAGGCTGCATTTTCTGATATTGGGAGAGGACGAGAGTTTCACGAGGACGCCATCAAGGCTCCCATTCCTCATATTCTGAGAGGATGAGAGTTGGACACAGACGCCATCAAGGCTCCATTCCCTGGCAGTCTGCGAGGATGCCAGTTTGATGTTTGTGCAACGCTGCTCGCAGTTGAGGGAACATTCCCGCCATTTTGTTCATGGTCCAGAGCGTCGACTGCGTCTTCAAGTGATGTCCATGGAGTCAATAAACTTGTTTCTCTATCTCGCCACAAAGGAGGCAACAAGAGCTGTGGTAGCAAGTTGTCGTTTGACTGAAAATACTATATATATGAGCGCGATCTGAATGTACTCTCATTCCTGATGAAATCCAGGCTCTGGTCGAAAGTGTCCCGTAGAAGAATTTCTACTGAAAAAACAAACAGAAATTATAGAGAAATGACAACAGATGGGATCAAAAATACGTGATGGTTCAATTGAAATACTGTTGAGGAAATTGTTGACAAGCTTTGAAAATCAGCCCAAGACTTTCCATTCAAAGCCATTAATGGTTCATGAAGGCGGAAAAACTTAATTTGCGCACTCGAAAGCTATTTATGTGGGCTCCCAAAGCAAGTCCACTTATGCCACGCTGTTTAATTTCTAATCTTGCTTGAAGTAGTTCCGATTTCATGCAGAAAACTGCATTGCCGAACGTCAAACCAGGGACCATGATACCTTTCCGAATCCCTCTTATAACGTCATACCTATAATAGTTCCACAGCATCCTATTTTTCATTAAAGCTGCATTCCTGGTGCCCTTAGGCATTTCGTGTATCATCCAAGACAACACGCTCATCGAAGCTTTAGCAGGGTTCACCTCAGAGACACACTGATACAGTGGGTACACCAACATTGCTACCTGGGCGTAATCGTCGATGATCGCCTTTCTTGGTGCCCTGCTGTTAAAATTGTGAGGCGAAATGCGCTGTACCCGTTCAAGTATGTAGCCGCCTTGACTGCAAGGGTGAGGGAATAGATCACAAGACGGCACTACAGGTTTACCAATCAGCTGTACTCTCTTGCGTGATGTATGATTTGCCAGTTTTGAATGTGCCGCCTGTTTTAATGTCTCAGCTGCAACGTAATGATCGTTGTTCCTTCCGAGTACTGTTTGGCTTACCTCGTTAAGCACAATCCATCCCACTACTGACTGAAGCACACCAGCTGCCGCTAAGGCTGCAAGCTGACCAGAGAGCGCTACATCATATTGAGCGCCTGAACCGAGCCCCACATGGCAAGACACTCATTAACATGCTGTTACAGCGTCCACTTTCTCGGATGGGTAAACTGGCGGCTTTGTTCAATGACATTACTGGCAATTCCAGCGTAACTATTCCGTTGCCAACATCGACAGAGCACAGGCCACGTCCCTTCCCTACCCGGCTGTCAATTCTAGAAATACGCAAAAAGTGTGGCCAACCTGTTTCGAAACTACACAAATTAGCCCATTCACACTTATTTGAAAACTTCGAAGACTATGCAAAAGTATTTACGGATGCTTCTTTACGCAGCGATGGCCTGAGCGCATCTGCAACTTTCTTCTGCCCTTCAACCGATATCAGCCGGTTGTTTATTATACCGCACCCCTCATCGCCGGTAACGGCCGAGCTCTCAGAGATTGATGTCACCCTTAAGTATGTACAAGAAGGATTACCAGCATCGAAGGTTGTCATCCTCACCGACTCTCAGGGTGCCCTTAGCAGACTCACCACCAAGGAGACTGACATCCCTATTCTTAGCAACATCATGGAATTCATTAACAATATTTTGTCACGTGGGGTATGCCTCGTTGCACAGTGCGTACCTTCGCACGTGGGTATTGCGGGCAATGAAGAAGCGGGTCACCTTGCTTCGTCGTGCAACCATGATGATTTTGGCTGTCCGGGAATTCTATGTACAATAGACAACGCTCGTCTGTTTATACGCCAACACCTCTTAAAGGAGCCACCAGACCAGCGTGTGGCGAATGGATTGTTACGTCCCCTTTTTCGTGGCCATGGCTCGCCTTGTAGTCCCGAGTGCTGTTGTACAAACTAAGAGTGGGCTCCGTGCTGGTGCGTGAACGATTACACCATCAAGGACGTGTGGACAGCCCGTTGTGCGCAGCTTGTGGCTCCTGCGAAACACTTGAGCATCTCGTAGGGCACTGTCCCACATTTGCTACGCAGCGGTCTTTGCTGAATAAGGAATATAAATTCCTAGTACTCAAGTGCGCGACTATAGACGAATAACTCTTTCCGTGTAGTAGTGCTTCCCGACGCGACCAGGCTCACCGAGCTCTCCTTACATTTATAAACCAAACGGACCTGGCCGCCCGTTTAGAGACAGTCTCTCTCTTTTTTAACTCATACTGGTCGAAGTCTTCGTCATTTTGTTCTCTTTTCCTCATATTCTTTCCTCTTTCTCCCCTCTAATCTTTGTTTCCTCTGTTTCTTTCCTCTTCCCGAAAGAGTGAGCAGGCATTGTGCCCCTCCAGGTGACAGTTTCCAGCTTGCTCTCTCCCTGTTTTCTCTGTGTCCTTGCGTATCGGTGTATGCAAGTCAAATAATAATAATAATAATAATAATAATCACAATAATAATACTAATAATAATATTAATAGAGTCATTTCGTATCTTTCGTCCTCCCTTAGATTCTCAGCCGCATTATTTAGCCATACGCCCAAGTAATGATATTTATCCAGTATTTCTAGCGTAACTTCCTGTATCCTATTCTCACTGCCTTTGTTATCATTGAGAAGCATGATTGCTGATTTTTCCCTGCTGAACTTCAAAATTAACTTATTTCCCTCTTTCCCACAGATTTCTATCAATTCGTGCAGGGCTTCCTTGTTGTCGGTTATTATTACTATATCATCTGCATACATCAATGCTGGTAATGACTGTTCAAAGTGTTTTCCTTGCTTGGAAAAAGAGAGGATGAAGCCGAGTCGACTTCCCTCTAATTTGGCTTCTAGTTCCTGTAGATAAAGCATAAATAATAAAGGTGACAAGTGACAACCCTGTAGAAGCCCGCGTTGTTCTCTATATTGTCACGTGCGTCCCGCGAAAAAGACGAGGCGACAGCGCATGCGCGCATGTGTACGCTTTTATGCAGAACGGAACAACGAGAGAAACGAGGAACTCTCTCGCGCGCGCGGTTAATAAAAAGACCGACTCGCTGCTGTTTTCTCAGAGTCTTCAAATACGACCTTTGTCTTCACGTCGTGACACTGGTGGAGGTGCTGGGGCCTGCAACCTGATGCAAGAAAGCATTGTTCGGGACCGTACACCCAGTCCGGAGCCTCAACATCTTGTTACGACTGCAGTACACCCAATCAGCAGGCGCATACTAGGCCTAAGTCCAGAACTCTTGACGGCATCTCCTGTTACCAACCTGGCGGCCCCTTCAACGTCTGCGAATCTTCTTCCGGCCCAGACGACTCATCCTTACCAAGTAACTTTTGAGACTCCTCGTGTTCCCAAAGCCTTCCATGGAAAACCGTACTAAGATGTCGAGGACTGGCTCGACCAGTTTGAGTGGATCACTTTGGTGAATCGTTGGAGCGTGCAAGAAAAACTTAGCCGTGCCTACTTCCCAATGGAAAAGAGCACTCGCACATGGTACGAGAACAAAGAGCCTACTTTCTGAACCCGGGACAATTTCTGCTAAAAGCTTCTCGAGACGTTCCTAAGTGCGGGCCGACGGGATCTCGCACAACAGATGATTGAAGCCCGCATGCAGAAGCCAAACGAAAGCGTCGCCATGTTCGCTGAGGATATGGCCCGTCTACTTCGCCGCGCTGACCCTGACATGCCCGAGGCAAGGAAAGGTCATCACCTGATGCGGGGAGTTAAGGAGCCGCTTTTCGCCGGCCTTGTACGAAATCCACCAACAACAGTAGATGATTTCATCAAAGAAGTGACTGTCATTGAGCGGGCACTCCGGCAACGATGCCGCAACATTGACCGCCTGCCCGACCAAACGCCTGTTGGTGCCTCCAATCAAAACGCTGCCATTTCCTAAAACTTTACTGCAAATGATTAAACAAATCCTGTGGGAAGAGATGCAGGCCCTTGGCCTTCCATTTACCGAGCCCCCAGTTGCTTCTGTTGCAGAAATCGTGCACCAGGAACTACGGCAAACCTTTCCGTCACCGGCGCCACCACCTGAACCACGTCTACTGACCTATGCCAATGCCGTCCGCCATCATCCGCCTGCCCCAGAAGAAGCACCCTTTCAGCCACGGCCCGTTACCTTGCCGTGGTAGCAGTGGGAACCTGTGCGGCGACAACCAGTACGTCATACCGACTTGTGGCGCACTGCCGACCATCGACCTCTTTGTTGCCACTGCGGCAAACCAGGCCACATCTCGCGCTACTGCCGTCATCGAGAAGCCCGGTTTGGAAACTTTTCTCAGCCCACTTCATTTTAATTTGAAGACCCTCGTGACCATGGTGCTGATCACCTGCCGACGAACCAAAGTCTTCACAAAGTCGTCACTGGTGGTCTCCCTCACCTGCACGAGGTCAGAATTCCCCAAATTGCCAAGACCGTGCCCCAAGACCGTGCCAGGGAAACTAACTGCCGCGACCTCCGGGGGCAAGGTTGCCAATCGCCGAGACGCCAAAAAGACCCCTTGCATCTACACAAAGACGACGTGACGATGGTGATGACGAAGACGACGAAAACCACAAGTACTAATGCCAATGAAATTGTACGTGCCGACCTCAGCGTTTTTATAGATGGACACCACGTAATAGCACTGGTTGACACTGGTGCTGACTTCTCTATTATGAGACAAGAACTCGCCGACCGCCTTAAGAAGGTCAAGACGCCGTGGAGTGGGCCGACCATAAGGAGTGCTGGTCGGCAGCTAATGACGCCATCCGGTAAATGCACTGCTCGGCTCGTAATCGATGATTCGAACTTCGTCGCCACTTTTGTCATTTTACCTGACTGTTGTAAAGAGTTGATTTTGGGTATGAATTTTCTGCGAGAGTACGGTGCTGTCATCAACATTCCAGAACGTATCGTCACCTTTTCCGCCCATCCTTACGTCGACGCCACCACTGAAGAACAATTGCAACGTTTACGTGTAGCCGATGATGTGATGCTCCTGCCGAGATCTTGCTGCCTTGTGTCGGTGTTATGTGAACGGCCGTGCCGTAATGAGGTGATAGCGGAGCGAATAGACACGCTATTGCTTACGCAAGGTGTTTCAATAGCGAGAGGTGTTCTGGCACTAATTTATGGGCGGGCAGAAGTGCTCATCACCAACTTCAGCAACGAGCGTCGTCACATCCAGAAGGGCACCGCGATTGCCTACTACGACGACGTGGACCAAGCCAGAGATTGCTCCGCTTTGCAACCGGACGACGCGAACATCCCAGCCTTGACACCTTTGTCTGTCAACATTTGCTCAAACCTGTCAGACTCGGATAAACAGCGCCTACTAGAGCTGATACACCAGTTCAAAAATTGTTTTTTGTGCACGTTGAAAGTCAAGCAAACACCACTGACCCGGCACCAAATCATTGTTGAAGAAAATACGAGACCGATCCGTCAAAACCCATACCGTGTGGCTCCGAAAGAACGTGAGGAGATTCAAAAGCAAGTTCAGAAAATGCTCCAAGGTGACGTAATACAGCCTTCAAAGAGTCCCTTGGCATCCCCCGTGGTATTGGTCAAAAAGAAAGATGGCAGCTTGCGTTTCTGTATAAATTACCGCAAGTTAAACCAAGTAACGAAGAAAGACGTCTACCCACGGTCACACATAGATGACTCTCTTGATCGGCTGCGGCATGCATGCTATTTCTCATCGATGGACCTGCAATGTGGCTATTGTCAAATATTGGTCGACAAGAAAGACCGTGAGAAAACTGCTTTCGTGACGCCCGACGGTCTGTATGAATTTAAAGCTCTTTCATTCAGGTTGTGCTCAGCGCCAGCCACTTCTCAGCGTTGAATGGACACTGTGCTATCAGGACTGAAGTGGCAGACATGCTTGGTCTATCTGAACGACGTTGTCGTCTTCTCAGCTACATTCAAAGAGTGCCTAAGTCAATTATTCGCAGTTTTACAAGCTATACGTTCGGCTGGCCTGATTTTAAAATCATAGAAGTGCCATTTCGGTTCGGCGAACTTTGCTGCTTAGGCTACGTGGTCAGCCACAAAGGTGTTCGACCTGACCCGGGCAAAATTGACGCTGTCGAAAAGTTTTCCACACTGCATAACAAAAGAGCAGTGAGACGCTTCTTAGGCCTCTGCGCTTAATACCGAGCAGGTCAGCGCAGTGACCCTGACCTGCTTTTGCTTATAGACTTCATAGAAGGACGACGTGAAGACGTGCTGCGAGTTTTTGCGAGAGGAGTGCCATCTTTTTGTTTAAGGAACGACGTCCTATACAAGAAAAACTTTTCGCCAACCGGCAGCCCATACTTGCTCGTCGTCCCTGCATCACTGCGAAAAGAAATTCCCGAAGCCTGCCATGACGAAGTCACTTCCGGTCATCTCAGTTACACTCGAACATTGTCCCGTCTGCAAAACAGTTACTACTGGCCGAACCTACCTGCTGCTGTGAAACATCACGTTCAATCATGTGCCAACTGTCAAAAACGCAAAGCACCACCCGACAGGCCGGCAGGCTTATTACATTCCGTTCAAATACCAGCAAAGCCATTCGCCCAAATCGGAATGGATTTCCTGGGCTCATTCCCAACTTCTACCACAGGGAACAGAGGGATCATTGTTGCCATCGATTACTTGTCTCGCTACGCAGAAACTAAAGCCATGGCGAGAACCACAGCAGCAGATGCGGCTCATTTCTTCATAGAAAACGTCGTCCTTCGGCACGGTGCTAAAATAGTTCTCATCACGGATAGAGGAACTGCGTTCGTGGCAGAACATTTGGAGTCGGTTCTGAGGCTCAGCGGTTCAGCTCACCAGAGAAAAACGGCGTACCACCCACAAACAAACGGACTAACAGAGCGGCTTAATAAGACTCCCGCAGACATGCTCTGCGTGTATGTCGACACAGAACACAAGAACTGGGACGAAATCTTGCCTTATGTGATTTTCGCCTATAATACTGCCCAGCAGGAAACTACCGGAATGACGCCGTTTAGTTTAATACACGGGCGCGAAGTCACTACAACGTTGGACGCTATGCTGCCGCACGAGTGTGACGACACTCACGCTGACGCTGAAGAATTCGGTCAGCGCACCAAAGAAGCCCAACAGCTAGCCCGCGTGCGTATTTGTCCCCAGCAACACAAAGATGCGAAACGGTACGACCTACGATATTAATTGGTAACCTACAAACCAGGTGACAAGGTATGGGTCTGGATCCCAATACGTCGACGCGGACTTTCAGAAAAGCTAATACGACGATACTTCAGCCCATATAGAGTCACCCGACGATTGAACGATATCAACTACGAAGTTATTCTGGACGGCAATTGCAGTTCCAGTCGCCGAAACTGCTCACCCGGGATCGTGCATGTCATCCTGATGAAACCCTACTTGTCCAGCTAACTCTCGTTTGTCCTGTGGGTGCCGGTGCATATGTGCGTTTTCATAAGTAGAGTGCCTTGGCTGCGCATCGGGACGATGCCATTTTTGGAAGGAGGCAAATGTCACGTGCGTCCCGCAAAAAAGACGAAAACGACAGCGCATACGCGCATCTGCACGCTTTTATGCAGAACGCAACAACGAGAAAGACGAAGAACTCTCTCGCGCGCGCGGTTATTAAAAAGACAGACCCGCAGCTGTTTTCTCAGCGTCTTCAAATACGACCTCTGTCTTCATGTCGTGACGATATGTTCAGATACCTGTTCTTCCTATCTGATAACTACCTTGTTACATTTATAGATATCCTTTAAAAGATTAGTTATTCCATCTTACACCTGTAGTGTGTCCAGTATTCCCCACAAGTCTTCTTGAATCACACTAACGTAAGCTCTCTTGATATCTAGATATGCGAGCCACAGGGGCCTGAGTTTTTCCTACTATTTCAATACACTGCATCAATGAAAACAGATTGTCCTCCAACCTCCTTCGTTTACGGAACCAATTTTGTGGTTATCCCAGCACCCCCTCATTCTCTACCCATGTCTGTAGTCTTTCCTTCACTATCTCCATTACCAGCCTGTAAACTACTGATGTCACTGTTATAGAAAGTTAGTTGTTTATATTGGCTTTGTCCCCTTTTCCTTTATAGATCATGCTCACCCTGCTTAGTTTCGACACATTGTAAGCTTCACTATTCATTAATGCTTTGATCACTACCTCTCTTAACGTTTGCATAGAGTTTGGTCCTAGTTTCTGTATTAGCATGATTGGGATGCCGTCAGCGCCTGTTGATGTGCTATTGGGAACTCTTTTCTCTGCCCTTTCCCACTCTCGTTGTCTCAGTAGAGCAACTTAGCTAATTGGTGCATCCTCATCTGTTATGGTGCATGTATCGCTTTCTTGGTAATAAAATTTTTCTGTCATCATTGTTTTTATATATTCTATTGCCTCATCCCCTTCTAGTTTGAACCCGTGAACTGTAGTTATAAACCTCTGTTTCATGCTTGTCTTATTACTCAGAGAATTGAAATGGTTCAAAAACTTTTCAGCTGTCTTTCGATCCCTTTTCTTCACTTCCACCATTCATTGAGCCCCCTTTCTTCTAATCTTTTCACTGATCAAATCGGGCGCTTCCCTTCTGCAACTTAAAAACTTATCCCCTTTTCTTTTGTCTCATTTTGCGAATCACGCCTCTGTTTAGCATACCTGTGTTTTTTGTAGGCTTCCTGACGTCTTGCTATGGCTCCCTTAACTTCCTCATCCCACCCGCTCTTGGGTTTGTGTCTGCTTTTCCCGGTTGATTTGACTTGTACCTTAACAAGCTCTAACTCAAACAGTGGAGTTAGATTTGTGTACACCAGCTCAGTTTTAGTATCCTCGGTGATTATTTTCTCAATCTATTTAGTTGCGATATATATTTCCCTTTCTGATTAAATATTACCGTGTGGTTGTTCGTAATGCTAGCTTTCCAATTTCATTTCTCTTCTAAAACTCAGCTTGATACGTTTGTGATCACTACCTAAGTTTCTTGACCCATATTCATCTATGTTCATCACCCTTAGCCGTTCAAACATCCTATGTGACATTATTGCGTAATCTATCATGGACTGCAGCCTTCCCATCTCCCATGTTATCTGGTCTTAGCATTTCTCGGTGCTGTTGCAAATGATTAAATTATGCTTTTCACCTATATCCAATAGCATTCTGCCTGTTGGGTCAGTATATCTATCTATATCTTCTATTTGCGCATTCATATCTCCTAATTCAACTACCTCGCGCTCTTCTCCTAGTTCGTCAATATCATTTACTATGCACTGCACCATTTGTTAATTTTCCTCTCTCGCTTTTGCTCCTGTCCACAAGTATACAAAACTCAGGAGCACCATTCGCCCTGCCACTTACCATTTTAGCCATAAATGTTCCCAGCACTTCTATTTGACCCTTTGCCAGTCTATGCTTTTATCCAATGCACCACAGCGCCACCGCGTGGAGGAGAGGCTTATAGCGGGGTATTTATCCACCAAATGGTTTTTTGTAAATTGTTGGCGGAACTTTGAACTTTTTTGTCCTATATGCACTTGTTTGCTCATGCATTTGATCATCAAATAGTTTGTAGGGCTTCAGGAACTCGAGCCAACAACGGTGAACGCTTTTGGCTTCGATTCGTGGTACGCCGTTCTGCAAGAACGATTAACCTGTGTTCGTGCATCGTTTTAGTGCTTTTCCGTTAACCGCGGGTGGTTCGCCCTCCGAAAATGGCGGATACCAGTGCGTGGCAGTGCATAAGCATCCTTTCGAGTGATCGTATTCAGCCGTGTGTAGTCCACACAGAACCGCACAGAACCGTCTTTCTTCGCAACAAGAAGGACCGGAGACGCCCATGGACTGTCCAAGGGCCGAAGAAGGTGGTGTCGGAGCATATCGTCAACCTGCTCTTTAATTACCCGATGATCAGCAGGCAACACGCGATATGAACGTCGTCGTAAAGGTAGATGGGCACCAGTGTCGATGCGATGCGTGACAGCGGACGTGTGACCGAGAGAATTTCGCTGGACGTCGAAAGAAGAACGATATTTTTGTAACAGGTCTGGAAGCAAGGAACGCGTACCGCCGTAAGGTTGTGAGCGATGGAGGGGCCAAATAGATAAGCAGATGACGGATCAAAAGTAGAAACAGCAGTGATGGTATGCGACCTGCGACAACGCGTGTTCGCGGGTACGTGCAGGACTTGTGCGTCGTCGACTGGCTCCACTCTGCCGAGACATTCCCCCCGAAGCAAGGTCACAGTGTAAGGGGGTGGGTTGGTCACAAAAAACACGGTGTGCCCTGGTTGACCTGCACGGTCGCGAAAGGTACTAGCAATCCTTTCCCGCTACAAGCACGGTCGAATGACGAAACGAGTGCAATGTTTTCGGAGAGACTGGCGCAGTAGACCAACACAGCCATCGTCGAGTTTGAAAACACTGTTGTATTGTCTTTCATGAGGATCTTGCTCAGTGTCGAGGGACTGTCTTCTGGCATCAACAATGAGACGGGTGAAAGTTCAAATTTGGCAGCGGCACAATAAATGACGGTGTCGTTGCGGGTGAGAAAGTCCCACCCAGGATGACGTCATGAAAGCATGCCGGAACGTTGATGAAATGCGCGACATACAGAACGTATTGAATGACTACGTGAGCTGTGCAACCTGCTGTAGGATGAATACGATGCAAACTAGCAGGATGGAGGGAAAACCCAGAAAGTGATGTCGTCACTTTTCGAAGTAAGCGGCAGAGTTTTTCGCCCATAACTGATACGGCAGCTCCAGTGTCAATAAGAGCCGATGCAAAAACACCGTCCACAAGCATGTCAGTGGCATTCGAGGGGCTGCTCTGAGGGCTGTCACATTGCAATAGCGTCGCAGTCCTTGCCTCGGGGACTGCGATGACTAGATTTTCCGCTCATTAGCAGCCGAACTTGGCCGCATGGGAGATAGGGAACGACGTCGTGAAGACGGCGATCTTCGAGGAGATAGACCTGGGCGAGACGGCGGCGGCATAGACGGCGGTTCGTCGTGATAGGGATGGCTGAGCTGGCCAGCAACAGGCGAAGAAATAGGAATCGGCTGTACGCGAGGGCAATAACGTGCGACTTGAGCGGCGTAGCCGCTGGCAAAGCAGAAGTGCCGGTTATTGGACGTGCGCCATCGGTTCGCAGGGGTAGGTCTCACCCATGTCGCAAGAGCCGATGGACGGAACGGTGGGTGCAAGGCTGCATGGTGGGCTGAAGCTGAGGCTGGGGGTTTACGTCAACATACGTAGCCGGCATACCCGCTGCAAAAGACGGAGGTCGAGCGGCAGCTTCGGCGTAAGTCAGAGGGGCGGCTGCTGGAATGACTTGAGGCGGCCTGGCGACCACTTGGGCGTAACTCAGGGGGCGCAGGAGCCGGAAGCTGTTGGGGGTGGTACGCAGGCACAAGCTCCGCTATTTTCTGCTCTATCGCGCGACGGATGGAAGGGAGAAAAGTATAGTAGCCGATTGTTGAACAGCTGGTGGGTGGGCGAAGGGCAGGAGAGAGAACTGACGTGCGATTTCCTCACCAATGAAAGACCTGAGGTCTGCCATCAACGCCACTTGGTCACAAATGGCCTCCAAGTCATCAAACGTTGCAGCTCGTGGTGGTGAGCGACGGGTCATCGAACGCTGCCGGCGGAGCTCCTCGTAGCTCTGGCACAGAGTGATGACCTCAGCCACTGTGCCGGGGTTTTCAGCAAGCAGCATCGTGAAGGCATCATCGTCAATGCCTTTCATGATGTTTCGGATCTTGTCATACTTGGACATTGTGTGATTGAATTTGTTGCATAGGTCCAGGACATCTTCAATAGAGCTGGTGAATGACTGACCAGCCTCCTGAGCGCGTTCACGTAAGCGCTGCTCGGCTTGCAGCTTGCGAACAGCAGGGCAGCCAAAAAATTTCATAATAGCGGTCTTAAAACCAGACCAGGTTGCAAAATCGGACGTCTGGTTTCTGTACCACAAACTGGCAACGCCCTCAAGGTAGAAAACCAAGTTGGTCAACTTGCCGTCCTTATCCCATTTGTTGGGAACGCTCACGCGCTCGTAAATGGCGACCCAGTCCTCCACGTCAGTACCATCGGTGCCAGTGAAGATGGGTAGATCGCGGATCTTGGGGACACCACGACAAGGGGGTGGCATGGGAGGAGGCGTTTGCTGAGAGTCATCGTAGAACATGGTAGATGGCAGGGTATGTGATTGTAGCTGCGATGGCATCGAAGGGGATCGCAGCACTCTCCACAAATTTGTTAAGGCGTTCATAAGCCGGCAACCAGCGAAAATACACAATGGCGACAGCCACGGCCAAACACGGACTCTAAGCGCGAGCGGCGTCCTTGTTGAGTAGCCCCACTGGAAGGTACTCGAGTTCGACCCATTTCAGTTTCAGACTACACTGTTTATACGTTCTCTTGATGGATATGTGGCGTTTACGTCGAAAAACCTTCATATGATTATGAGAGATGCCGTAGCTGAGGGCTCCAAAAATTTCGACCACCTCTATGGGGTAGTTTAACGTGCACTTAAGTCTGAACACAAGAGCTAACGTCGCTTTGTTCTCCATTAAAACTGCAGCCGCCGCAGCCGGCTTTCGATCACGTGACCTGCGGAATCTGTTCATACATCAGTAACAACAAAAACGCTAAGATTTTATGCTCACAACAACGGTTTTTCTGCGACACCCTAAACGTCAAGCTCACGTACTGAAACCACCATGTGTATTGAAGATGAAAGTCTTTTTATGGCACTTGAACGCCAAAACTTCGTTCTGGCCACCTGCCTGCCACGCGAAGCTATTCGACCACCCGGCCAATGTTTAACTATTTACTCGACACCCATCCATCTTGATCTGGTGGCCGTGTTTATACTTTTGAATATTGTCGATCAAAAAAATGTTACGCATACTTGAAACATAACATCAACACTCGATGATTAGGTGGCGTGTTCTTTTACTAGAAACTACATAGGTGCTTAATTTTACCGACATCAGTGTTTTTTTAGGCTGCGCTACAAATAAGATGCTGCGCAAAAAAGCAGGGCGGATGAGACTATCGTCTTTTGATGACATTTGCAGCAAAGCACCGAAATACGTGGGTAATTTTTACGTATAAAATTCGCTTTAATTCATCAAAACGCCATAATATACCAGCTGATAGAAACGACGTAGAAAGCACCGAATGCCCTTTGCAGCGGAAAGACGCAGCCAGTCAGCTATTGGGGCTGATTTTGCCGCTTTTCTCTCGCTGCTCGAGAACCACGGGAGCCTTGCTCTGAGCAGTTACCAGTGTCGTAGCATCCTCGGCGTTACGGCGAACGATGGGGTCAGCGTCATTATCCCGACTTGAGGCGAAGCCCTCATCATCCCCCTGCGTCTTCTCATTCCGGGCCACTGAGCGCTTTTCTGGAAATATCAACTGCATATGAAAATACTAACAAACCTCCACCTTACAGACACTGAGAGAAGCAGGGCGATTTCTCTTCGTCAAGAAATTGAATTTTTATGTTTTGCAAGTCTCTCAGATGCATTTGATCAGTTATTTTTATTCAAAACACTCTATGTTGAGCTTTGAGGTGGTATACTTGCGGAAAACTTTTTTTGACAATGAAGTGAAGGATATAGACAAAATCTACGCGTATTCTACTACGAGTGAGTCTGGTTCTAGAATTCCATGCATGTTCTTCATATGAGACATAGAAATTACTCCTCTACTTTCTACAGGTAGCTCTTTCCGACGTATTGAAGCACACAATACATTGAAATATTCATATTTATTTTTTACACATTTGTCACTTTGCGGTCTTGGACACCCGAGAAAGTATCGCCTTCTATCGTTTACGTGTCCCTCAAACCCTAATTTGCATCTCCGTCGAAATACAAGGCTGACTGCGCGAAGCGAGGAACACTTTCCACAGTGATGTAGATGCGTGCCTAAGAGGAGTGTATTTCACGTAAGTGTGCATGCGCAAAAGCACCACCCCCTCAACTTTCTTTTCGCTGCTGCTAAGAGTAGATGTCTGCGAGTATAGTATTTTCACTACCTTTTGAAACCACGAGGTAAAACGCCACAGTGCTGTGACTATGGTATAGTATATCCATTACCTTTTAAAATCACGAAATATAACATCACAGTTGCGTGACTATGGTATAGTATATCCTCTATTTTTTAAAACCACGAGGTATAACATCACAGCAGTGTGGTATAGACCCTTTCACTTTTTTAAACACAGACCCTTGACGACTTCCGGTCTCGTCAACCAATGTGCCTGAATAGCATAGGTGGGCAAGAAGAGCGTTAAAATGTAGCCCGCTGAGTTTTTACACCTTGCTTCTATCATTTGACAAAATATATTCAATTATGGTTTCTTGGAGTACTTGAAAACTACAAGAGATTGCCTTTGACATTAAGCACGTTCTTTTTATCTGAAAAACTAATAAGAGACTTTCCTTACCATTGAAAAGAAATTGAAAACTTTTTTCAGTTTCAAAGTTAGAAGCTGGTGATTGAGTTGACAGAAAGATTTTTGGGTCACAATGCTGTCAGTCTTGAAACCGTTTTTAGCATATTCACTACCTACTGAAACCACGAGTTATAACGTCAGAGTATTGTGAGTATGGTATAGTATATCGAATTCCTTTCAAAACAACTAGAAATAACGTCAGAATAGTGTGACTATGATAATGCGCATGGCATTCGCTAGGCTACCGTGCCTTTTTTTTTCCGCGGGAGTTGTGTGTAGTGCGACTTTAGCCAACTACTGTAGTACATACGTGTTTATTATTTTCTGACGGGCTGTACACATTTCTGTAGCATATACCTGTTTGTTAGGCGAACTGCTGCTTTCATTTTTAGTAAACCAGGGACGCGTAGCTTAATTTAGCGAATAGCTGTGACCTGTACCCGTTTACGGTACCCACTGTCGTTACCAAGAATACTGGACGTGAAAGGCTCGACTAAGAGCATTGAAAACAGCTATACTTATAATACTTTAGTGTATAGGGCTACCTGTGGGACTTTTAGGTGTATGTTCATCAAAGGACAAAGTTGGCATGAAAATTCTTAAAGTAGCTTTGTGTGGTGTTAGTACAATGCTCTATTTTTATTTATTCCTAATTTTCCACACAATTTCTTTTTGAATGCACTCCATAACCCTATGTCATTAAAACATCTAGGCACTGTAGACACAATATTAGTTTTATTTTGTGGAAGATCCACAGTGTATTCGGTAGCGCTTTTATATATCATATGGCACTAGGCGTTACTGATTCGCTGTACTTGCGAGACTTCCACAGAAAGAAGGTGGCTGATTTTGGTATTTATTGGTTTACGCAAATATGGTCTGATGGTTTCCTCAGAACGTTCTTGCTTTGTCTTTTTGCTCGTTTAATGCATTCACTCCGCCTGCCTTGGAATCTCGACTGCTTGTCGGGGATTCTCAGGACAGTCAACCCATCCTGTATTGCCCTGGAATGGGAGTAAGTCATGCTCAGGACGCCCACTCATTCTTTTCGCACCTGCATGCTTGTGTTAGTGTGATTAAAATACGGCGGTAGCTTTGAGGAGTCGATACTTGCAATCGGAAATTTCGAACGAGGCCCGAGTTAACCAAATAACTAGACCAGTTCAATCTCTTCGGTGAACCGTTTTTCAACATGCGGATGTAGGAAAATCTGTGCATCCACGGCGGAACCCAAAGTCTACGGTGGAAACGAACGGCAATATCGAAGGCCCTACTTTTTCTAGAGCTAAAAACAGCTTGAAGACCAATGGCGTCCCACACGTGGTCTTCGCAATAAAAATTGTGAAGGCTATGGTTTTGTTTGCGGCAACCGAAAAGACAATATGCGTGTCGCTTGCAGCACTCGTGCGAATAATCATACAGCCAAGCCAGGCCATGCTGCGTGAACAGGCTACATGATCATCAATTTCCGCGGTCTTTGGTCTGGCATGCAACGCATTTTACGGGTTATCATACAGCAACCGTCTTGCGATAGTGACGTAGCAGCCGGAAAAGCGTAGCAGTGACGAACATACAAGCGGTTTCTACAGAACTGGGACAGCTTGAGGTGCCCTTAGCCCCTTATGTACACTGCGCATTGAGTTGCGCAATTGTAATAAAGAAAACGTTGTTATAAGAAAAGTAAGAAAAGTGCATTGTTTGTGCAATACAATGAAGGGCAATCAATTAAAGACAGCGCAATTTAACACTGGCAGGTAGAACATTTACTGCAAAAATAACGCACAATCAGTATAGGTACACAGAAAAGTATGTAAATAAATTAGTGATCGTCTATATATTTGAACGGCAGTACAAGGGCGGGAGAAATTAGGCGAAAGTAATCGAGACCTACAGAGTTTAATTGAGTGACCGCGGTTATGACTTTGTTTTACTTGTACTATCAATGCTGGTGACATGAAAACAATTAAACAGTTTTGGTATTCTGTTTTTATTTATTTAAAAAATATAACTATTTCCTGGGAAGCGTGTCACCCAAAGATCTTCAGTATGAGAGGCATACCTGGTGGTGTTAATTTGTAGACGACCATTTTTATTGAACCTGCTTGCCAGAGTAAAATACACACCTTAGTGAGAAAACATCGCGAATATAGCCACACTGACTAAAGGTTTATTGCTAAGACTTCTTGATAGAGACTTCTCATACAGGAGTACTGACATGATTTTCAGAAATCCCAAATGGGACATTCTTCGATTTCCAGGTGTGCACTATCAACACTCTCGAGACACCGCAGTGAGATAATGAGTATAAATATTTTAGTTTATTTAAGGTTTTCGTACCCAGCACTTAAAAGCCGATGTGACCGCTGTGGACGTTGCCATGACACGTTAGCACAGTTCTCTGTGTTTGCGTAACCTGCATCCAGCATGCAATCTAAATCGTAGGGATCCACTGTCAGTCCAGAGCTATTGAATGACAATTCACTCCTCGTTGTTTACACGTGCGACTGACAGCGAATTGACAGCTGTTGTTGGTACGTCGTGACTTGCAGTCTTCTCGTGACGTCACACTTGTATTGGCGCGTCGCTGAGAAGCCACTCCTTGACACCGACACCGCAATCGCTGTATTAAGGTTGCGGCATTGAAAATATATGGAATCTATACGAAGCACTACGAAAGTCTTTGTTAGGGTTCTCAACACTCGTGTTTTTTATTTAGAGCAAAAACACAAAAATATATGATAATCGCGTCAGCACTCCTTCAAGCTTGCTGGTGTCACGCGGTACAATATCCTCTGGCTTGCCTGTCATAGCGTAGGCCATCATGATTGCCAAGCCGAAAAGGAGAAGGACAAGAAAAAGCAGAAGGCCACACAGCAGGAAGTTCAGCGCAGGCTGGCCACTGAAATTGTTTTGCATATCCGTACTTTATTAGTGGTGAAGAGATGGATAATCAATAATTGTTCTACGTAACGAGAATCACAATCTCGAAGTTATTTGTACCTGTAGCGCTTCTTAAAGGTTACCTGTTTTCTGGGTGTATTTAGCGGATACAAGCGTGTATCTAACAGATACAAATCTCACACATCAATCTACATGTACCACAGTCTGTCGCATAGAACATTCCCCGGCATAAAACCCACAACTTTATTACTACAAAAAGAATGGAACAAAATGCATGTACATAACTCCCATATATACGGCCCTTTTTTTTAAGA